>NC_134354.1:596590613-596941456 GCF_048569485.1 Anomaloglossus baeobatrachus | reverse complement strand
AGTGGAGAAAAAGTGGAGAAAAAGTGGAAAACAAATGGAGAAAAAGTGGAGAAAAAGTGGAGAATAAGTGGAGAATAAGTGGAGAAAAAGTGGAGAAAAAATGGAGAAAAAAGTGGAGAAAAAGTGGAGAAAAAGTGGAGAAAAAGTGGAGAACAAAATGGAGAAAAAGTGGAGAAAAAGTGGAGAATAAGTGGAGAAAAAGTGGAGAAAAAGTGGAGAAAAAGTGGAGAATAAGTGGAGAAAAAGTGGAGAAAAAGTGGAGAAAAAGTGGAGAAAAAGTGGAGAAAAAGTGGAGAAAAAAATGGAGAAAAAGTGGAGAAAAAGTGGAGAAAAAAATGGAGAAAAAGTGGAGAAAAAGTGGAGAAAAAGTGGAGAAAAAGTGGAGAAAAAGTGGAAAACAAATGGAGAAAAAGTGGAGAAAAAGTGGAGAATAAGTGGAGAAAAAGTGGAGAAAAAGTGGAGAAAAAGTGGAGAAAAAGTGGAGAAAAAGTGGAGAAAAAATGGAGAAAAAGTGGAGAAAAAGTGGAGAAAAAGTGGAGAAAAAGTGGAGAAAAAGTGGAAAAAAAATGGAGAAAAAGTGGAGAAAAAGTGGAGAATAAGTGGAGAAAAAGTGGAGAAAAAGTGGAGAAAAAATGTAGAAAAAGTGGAGCACCCTTTGGTGCCTTTCATGTGGCACTAAGGGGTGCTTAGCTTTGTATTTAGCCAAAAAAATGAAAAAAAAAATGACGTAGGGTTCCCCCTAGTTTTGTAGCCAGCTAGGGTAAAGCAGACGGCTGCAGCCTGCAGACCACAGCTGGCAACCTCACCTTGGCTGGTAATCCAAAACTGAGGGCACCCCACGCTGTTATTTTAAATTAAATAAATAATTTTTAAAAAAAACACGTAGGGGTCCCCCAAAATTGGATCACCAGCCAAGGTAAAGCAGACAGCTGGGGCCTGATATTCTCAGACTAGGGAGGTCCATGGTTATTGGACTCTCCCCAGCCTAAAAATAGCAGGCCGCAGCCGCCCCAGAAGTGGCGCATACATTAGATGCGCCAATCCTGGTGCTTCGCCCCAGCTCATCCCGCGCCCTGGTGCGGTGGCAAACGGGGTAATATATGGGGTTAATACCAGATGTGTAAGTCACCTGGCATCAAGCCCTGGGGTTGGTGAGGTCAGGCGTCTATCAGATACCCGACATCACCAACCCAGTCAGTAATAAAAAAAAATAGACGACAAACACATTTTTATTTGAAAAAACACTCCCCAAAACATTCCCTCTTTAACCAATTTATTAGAATGAAAAACAAATCCAGGTCTGGTGTAACCAAGGGGTTGCCATGACGATCCACACTGTCCCAGTCAATGAAGAGCAGGATGTTCCCCATTGGCTGGGAGAGCAATGCAGTGACCTGAGCTAACATCAATGGGTCAGCCCAGGTCACTGCAGGGCATGACAAGTGCTGCTGTCAGGAGCGAGGTACATTACCTGCGCTGATCTCCAGCACACTGACAGCCCCTGTCACTGAGTTCAATGACCGGCTTCACACCAAGTATCGCGAGAGGTCCGTGACGTCACCGCTAGCCAGTCTCGGGTCGGAAGCGAGAGGTGATGTGACAAGCGGCGGCCATGGAGGACAGTGACAGCGCTGAGGTCGGGATGGCGGGACTTCATCACCGCAGGTAAGCCGAGCGGGGGGGGGGGGGTGTGGGTGTGGGTGTGTGTGTGTGTGTGTGTGTGTGTATGTATGTGTACATGCCGTAGGCAGGAGAGGGCGGAGAGAGCTGAGCGGGGAAGTGTGGGCTTCCTGCACGTAACTAAGATAAACATCGGGTTACTAACCAAAGCGCTTTGCTTGGATACCCGATGTTTATCTTGGTTACCAGCTTCTGGCAGGCTGCCAGCGATGGCTCCTGCACACTGTAGCTGTAAAAAGCCCTGCTTTTTGCTGCTAGAACCGTTCTCGAACGTATCTAGAACTATCGAGCTTTTGCAAAAAGCTCGAGTTCTAGTTCGATCTCGAACAGCCCCCAAAATCACTCGAGCCCCGAACTGGAGAACCTCGAACCACGAACCGCGCTCAACTCTACTCATCACTAACCATAGCCCTTAGCATGCACCTTCTGGCTGACAATAAGATATGGAGCAATCGGAGAATAAAACTGGTTACACACACTCTGTACACTGATTTTTAAAACATATTTCCATGTAACCATTTTTCCTGATTTGCTTACATTCTGTTGCACACCTATCCCAGTGTAACAGGACAGAGTATACCCACAGTCCAGGCTACACTTGGGGTAAAGTGGCCTACGCTAGATTATACTCCAGGGTATAAATTGGTCTGGGCCAATATATACCCCTTATGTCATAATATACCCCCATCAGAGGTACTTAGTGATATATACATAAATTACTTAATTTTTGAACATTTTGTTTGAGATTGATCTTTCCCTGGTAAGTTAAGTGAGAAAGCTAAATGACTTAAATATTAAAATTCTAAACATAAACTTTTATTACTTCAACAGAGAAACTTAATTATGTTCATTATGTTCATAATATAAAAAAGTCATAAGCAGAGAATAGAGAAACATGCAAAACAAGTTACAATACATAACATTAACTATACATTGAGGAGGCAGCACCATGTACTTTCAGTTCAATGTAAGCACTGGGCTATTCTTCACCAAAGAATATAGAGTTCATCCCGGGGGTATACTGTCATCTGGGCCAGACTATAACCAGGTTCCAAGTTAGATGGGTATATTAAAGCCTGGAGGATATAGTTAGCCTTGGCTATGTTACACCCCACCGTATAGTTTGGCCTAGCACAGGTAATGCCTGGGGTATACTGTGGGAAGGACTACGTTTTGGGCTCTGCTCCCTGTACACTGGTCAACTGTAATTTTGTTTGCTTCATGTCTGGATTTGCAAGTAGCTTGGCATGCTGCCATGTGTTGAATTGTCTAGGCCTATATAAGGCTTCCTAAAACGTACACCTGGGGTTAGTAAAGATGTGCTAGAAATTCTTTTAGCTTGTGCACTGTTCTTGTCTGCAGTCTCTATAATGTCTACTGGCTGCCTGTAGTTTCCAATTCCTAAGTTACTTGCCGGTGGTCTTTACAGTTTCCTATCTTTACTTACTTATCTGAAACTTCCAGTACCGCAACCTGCTTGCAGTGTCCTGGCTGTCTGCAGCTTAATTGGTGTTCAAACTTTCTTGTTTCTCTGGAGTTTTGTCTGCTACCTAAAGCTGGCAATTGTGTTACACAAAACAATACAGAGCTGAATGAATTTTTATTTATAAATTGCCCATCTGAGCAAAAAAAGACCTTTAAAATCTTTTGGATTATTTTAGGATAAATACATAGCCACATATGCAGTTAAAATGGTGTTCATAGCCTCTTCAACATGTTTCACCTAGATAGGCGGGAGAATGAGGCTAGAAACCTGGACCCAAGGCCAGGTATGTTCAAACGCGGCATCTTTTTTTATCACAAAGATGCAGCCTTTTTGTCCCAAAAAACGCACCAAAAATGCACCGTGGCAAAAACACATAAAAAAAGCACTGTGTATTTGAAACGTTTTTACAGCGTTTTCCCCAATGCTTTTTTTTTAAGTCAAATCTATTGACTGGAAGGGCTCAAAGATGTTGGAAAATTACAAAAAGAATTGACATCCTGCAACTTCAAAAACGTAGCCAAGATGCAGCCAACAAAAGATGCCCAGTTCGGACAGCAAAATCGAAATCTCCTAGACTTTAAAGGGAAAAGGAAATGCATGTATTATGGTGCATCTTTGTGACCTCAAAAACGCATCAAAAATGCAGCAAAAGATGACCTGTGTGAACATAGCCTTAGAGGATCCACCTCGCCCACTGAAACACTTATGTTTTGTGACACATTCAACTTCATTCCGTAAAGGGTTCATTCAACTCTACATAGGAGGTCTGTGAATTACTTCATTTGTATAATTTCTGGTTCTATCTTTTTGACTGGCTCTCATGTTTTTTATATTCTAGGCTCACCATTTTTATCAACAAGTATTGAAATTTTTGGGCTACCGAAGTGTTTCAGAGAAAGAATAGGGTATTTCAATTTCATTAGAGGAAAGGAGTAAAGCTTTCCATATACGATGTCAATAGCGCACATTACAGAAGAGAAAAGTTCCAAAATGTTAAAATGGTAGTACCAGTGTCACATGGTCCACTTCAGGGTTCTTCGGTTAGTCAATGAAACATGCTGGCAATGTTATTATGCTGCAAATTGCATACTTCTCATATAGTTTAACTATAACTTTTAACTATGTAATCAGGTCACAGAGAATGATTTGACACCGATGGCAAAGATTGCATTACTGTCTATTATTCCGGTTTCCATTTCAATTATTAAAAAGGGGTTCGTTGGCATATTTTAACTGCAGCTAGATAAGTTATGCTGAGCCTTGGCATTGCAAATGCCAATTTGCTGCTTCCATTAATAAATACATACATGAGGTCAACTATTTAGTACATATGAAAATTATTTTAGCTGATGATTATGATTGGATTGACACATTTGTCCATACCTGGTACAACAAAATGGGCTTCAGATTTAGTCCAAATCTGACTGCATTGATTGAATGACTGACATATGTAAACTGATGATGGGCCGTAGGGACATTAGTGTTATTACCTGTACATCCCCTCCCCTGGTTTGTTTTCTTGTCTATTGTCTTTCTCTATAGTACCCTTTGCCCACCCCCATATCCAATGAAATTTAACATATATAACATTTCTAGTGTGTTTATATTGTAGATAGATGTTTTGAGCATCATAGTTACTTAAGCATCTTTAATATGATCATATAGTTCTTACTCATTAAGAATAAACATTTGCTCACCTTGACAATGTACTTGATAATCAGAAGTTCCCCAATTGTTATGAAAATTATTTTCTTATGCTCAGACATTTCTCCAGACCCAAAAACATATTAAACAGAGATGAGGAAAGGCTTTAAACAGTAATACTAATAAAAATTATATCTTCCATGATTGCCTTTATTTTTTCCAAAGTTTCTATTTAAAGGCTTAAGGAGGTCATGTGGAAGGTCGATGAACATCACAAATATAAATGGTGTGGGCTACTCTCTAATGTGACCACTGTAAGGAAAGCAGGGATTGACCACTTGAGGGATCGACACACGCATGGACAATTTAATGGGACACACCTTAATTATTGAATTCAAGTGAATAAAATGCAGTCATTAGACTTGCAGTCTGCCATTACACACATTTGTGAAATAATGAGTTGCTATGAAAAGCTTAATTCATTTTTGATTGATTCTACATTAGAATACCACCTTTTCAACTAGTCAGTTCACAACATTTTTTTTCTCTAACTCTAATCAGAGATTAACTGAGAGATATGGAAAAATGTAAGTGTTTAGTACCATTGCAATTCCACCACAAAGTGGTAGACCAGGGTCAGTGAGTGCCAAGGCACATACTGCAACAAAGAACATGCCAAAACTTTGCTTGTGCAGTAACTGCAGAGATTCCAGTCCTGTATGCATTAACATGAGCACAACAACTTAGCATGGTTGCATCATAGGATGGATTTCCATGGCCGAGTAGCTACATACAAACCTTATGTTACCAAGCACAATTCCAAAGGTTGGATAGAGAGGTATGCAACATGCTAGCATTGGACTTTGAAGCAGTGGAAACAAGTTTTGTGGAGTGATGAGTCATGTATCTATATTTTATACTCTCATGGCCAAATTTGGTTTCAGTAAATGCCCGAAGAACATTACCTGCTTGGCTGCATTGTGCCAGCTGAATTATTTGTGAAAGGAGGAATAGTTCTATGAGGTTGAACTCAGGGGCTGGCCTAGGCCTTTTATTTACAGTGAAAGGAAATATTAATACTTCATCATACAAAGACATTTTTTATGCTTCCAACTTTATGAACACAGTTTGGGAAAGGCCCTTTATGTTCCAACACAACTGTGTACAATTGCACAAAGTGAGGTCCATTAAAGCAAGCTTGAGTAAATTTTGTGTGACGGACTTTGACTTATGCAAAAATGAACTCAACCCCAGCAAACACTTTTGGAATAAACAGGAAAGAAGATTGAAAGCCAGTCCATGTCCAAAATAAGTGTCAGATCTCACAAATGCTCCTGGATGAATGAGCAAGAATTCCCATACACACTTTCCAAAGTTTTGTTAAGCTTTCTCAGAACAGCAGCGTCTGGAATGGCTGCAGATTGGAGTCTATCTCCATATTAATGACTATAGATTTAGAATGGGATATCATAAAAGCTCCTTCATACGGTGTTCTAATTTTTTGTCCATATAAACTATACTAAGTATATTTGTTATGATTGCTTATATTGCACCATCATATTCCACTGTCCTTTTCAGACATTTAAATTACTATGGCTAACAATGTCAATTTCTTTTCAATATTTCCTTGAAATATGGCAGAAAACATTTGCAAATACACAAAGAAATAGAAACTCCATGGAGATGTGGCACTTGATAGAATTTTAACCTCAGATGCAAGAACTGCATAGCGACAGTGTTATGTACTGTGTCACAAACCGTGTTCTTTCCAGCGTTTCTTTATATACAGTGTTTCTTTACATACATTGTTGTGTCATGCTGGATGAAGAATCCTAAAAAGTAATTAAAGCTTGACATTTAAAATACTGTTTTATATTTTAATAAGGCATACCATTTATTTAGAACTGTAAATAGAATATACAGTGGGTGAAATAAGTATTGCACACGTAACCAATTTTCTAAGTAAATATATTCTAAAGGTGTTATTGACATGAATTTCTCACCAGATGCTGGAAACAAACCATGTTTTACTAATCCTGATCAACCCCTTCCAGTGTCACTATATTGTCATGATATATAAATGTAGCAATGTCATATTTCAAACTTCACAAATGTAACATCTGTTATAATAATATCTGTAATGTAATATCTGTTGCAATATTTGCTATGGTTACTTTGCAATCTCAAGCTAAATCTTAACACTTAATTTATAAGCAGTTGCATTTTTTATTTATTTATTTTATAGAAAGTAAAAATACATAGAAACTATATAAATTGTTCACCAGAATGTTCACTATAACATGTAGAATAAACCATTGTAATTTGGATGTACCTCTACTATTGAAAACATGCATTTCCCTGTTTGTTGACCACTTAGTGGTGTTTTCCTCACCATCTTTGGGCTAAACAACTAACTATATTAACTATATTTTTGTGTGTATATTTGTATGAAGAGGGAGAATTTGATTCTGAGTTCCAAGGAGTGGTGTGAGAATTATTCTTCATGCATCATAATGGAATATGTTGTCTTTAGCATTCCCCACATTTTATAGTAATAGGACTCCATGAAGAAAATAATATTTAGCTCTTTCTTAAAAAAGCAGCAGTATTTTCTTGTAATTTGTGAATTAATTCTAAAAAACATTTATAAAATGTTATATATTTATATACTTTTTATATTTTATATTTATATGATAATGCCTACTATAAAATATATGCTGGATATCTTCTATATTGAGTAATTGTAAAACTATTAGTTAATCCCTTTCCATTAAGAATTATATGTTGCTTTTTATTTTTATCAATAGAGGGCAGTGTTGTTCTATTTGAAAACACGTTAACGAAAGAAAAGTGCCTTTGAACTACAATATTATATCATATCAAATGCACTTCCTATTATTTAATATCCCATAGAGATTAAAAAATATATTAAAAAATTCTTTATCCACGACTTTAAACCATATTATTAAACCAATATGTAACTACAAACTAGCAACAACTTAAGGGAGTAAATTATTATCGTCTACAAGTTTGGCTTTCATTTTAAGTTGATATAAAGTATATAGCTATTAAATACTGACAAAAGTTTCATGTACATGAATTGTGTGAATGAGACAGTACAGTGGCACAGGGACCCTGGATGCTGCCATATGGTGCTGTCAGATGTCATATGTTGGAGATATTCTCTCCCATAAGCAGTATGTCTAGGGAAGAAAATATCTATACTTCAGCATGCAATGGAGCATGGCACAATCTTTTTCTGTAAAAATCATATGGAGTCCAGCAGTCGAATGGAATTAGAGGTACCTCGGGGCCCCATGTGAGTGACGTATTAAGGCCTCATCAACATTGTAAATTGTATACTAATATCATTATCATAAAGATTTTCTATTCTAGAAATTGTAATTCCATTATAGATTTCCATTTCCCTTGTTAACTAGCCATCAATAGACACTTTATGAACAAAATTACTGTGAAACTCAGAATTCATTTGAACAGTCCTAACTCCAACGTAAAAGTTCCTGGGATTTAGTCAGAAGCTGTAAGATAGTCTAATACAATTGTGTTAGAGTTAAGCCTGCTTTACACGCTGCAATATATCTTACAATGTGTCGGCGGGGTCACGTCGTAAGTGACGCACATCCGGCATTGTAAGTTACATTGCAGTGTGTGACATGTACGTGCGATTGCGATTGAATGTTAAAACGTTCATCGCATACACATCGTACCTATCTCTAGAATTGTACGTCAGATTGTTCATTGTACCCGGGGTAGCACACATTGCAGTGTGTGACACCCCGGGAACGATGAACAGATCTTACCAGCATACTGCGGCTCCCGGCCCACAATGTGGAAGGAAGGATTGAGGTGGGCGGGATGTTTACGTCCCGCTCAGCTCTGCCCCTCCGCTTCTATTGGCCAGCTGCCACGTGACATCGATGTGACGCCGAACGTCCCTCCCACTCCAGGAAGTGGACGTTCGCCGCCCACATCGAGGTCGTATGGACAAGTAAGTACGTGTGACGGGGGTTACTCGTATGTGCGGCATGTTCAGCAAATTGAACGTGCCACACATACGATGGGGGCGTTGCAAATCGCATACGAAATCATATGCGAAAATACAACATGTAAAGCAGGCTTTAGAATTAACTGTCCTGTAAGAGGAACCATGGACAACAATTAATATTGTTGGAAGAAAATTATGATATAGTGGGGATATCAGAGACATGGCTGGATGAGAGCTATGACTGGGCTGTTAATTTACAGGGTTATAGCCTATTCAGGAATGACTGTACAAATAAGCGAGGGGGAGGTGTGTGTCTATATGTAAAATCATACTTAAAACCCATCCTGCGTGACAACATATGTGAGGGTACTGAGAATTTAGAGTCCCTATGGGTGGAGATAAGGGGGGGGAATGAATAATAAAATACTGATAGGGGTGTGTTATAAGACGCCGAATATTATGGAAGAGGTAGAGAATCTTCTCATAAAGCAAATTGATAAAGCAGCGAGTCTCGGAGAGGTAATTATTATGGGGGACTTTAACTATCCTGATATAAATTGGGGAACAGAAACTTGCAGTTCCAGCAAAGGAAATAGATTTTTGATAACAATGAAAGATAATTACCTTTCACAAATGGTACAGGACCCCACAAGAGGGGGAGCACTACTAGACCTTGTACTAACCAATAGGCCAGACCGCATATCAAATATACAAGTTGGGGGTTACTTGGGGAATAGTGATCACAAAATAATAAGTTTTCATGTATTCTTTAGTAAGATATCTAGTAGAGGGGCTACAAGGACACTAAACTTCAGGAAAGCAAATTTTAAACGGTTGAGAGATGATCTTAGTGCAATAAACTGGGATGATATACTGAGTAATAAAAGTACACAAAGCAAATGGGAGACTTTTATGAGCATCCTGAATAGGGCTTGTGCAGAAAATATACCCTATGGGAACAAACATGCTATAAATAGGAGGAAACCCCTATGGCTAAATAGAGCTGTAAGGGAAGCAATAAAAGAAAAACAGAAAGCCTTAAAAGAATTAAAGAGGGTAGGTAGTGATGAGGTATTATATAATTATAGAAAATTAAATAAAATATGTAAAAAGCAAATTAAGTTAGATAAGTTTGAGACAGAGAGACTCATTGCGAGAAAAAGTAAAAATAATCCTAAAATATTCTTTAACTACATAAACAGTAAAAAACTGAAAAGCGATAGTGTTGGCCCCCTTAAAAATAGTCTTGGTGAAATGGTGGAAGGGGATGAGGGTAAAGCCAACCTGCTGAATGACTTTTTTTCTACGGTTTTTATACAAGAAAATGCCATGGCAGATGACATGACCAGTGATACCATAAATTCACCCTTGAATATTACCTGCTTAACCCAGCAGGAAGTACGCCGCCGCCTCGAAATCACTAAGGTTGACAAATCTCCAGGCCCGGATGGCGTACACCCCAGAGTACTACAGGAATTGAGTTCTGTGATAGATAGACCATTATTTTTAATCTTCTCAGATTCCTTAATAACAGGGTCGGTACCGCAGGACTGGCGCATAGCAAATGTGGTGCCAATATTCAAAAAGGGGACAAAAACTGAGCCGGGAAATTATAGGCCGGTAAGTTTAACCTCTACGGTTGATAAAATCCTTGAGGGTTTCTTGAGAGATGCTATACTGGAGTATCTCAAGAAAAATAACCTTATGACAGAGTATCAACATGGGTTTATGAGGGATCGATCCTGTCAAACTAATTTGATCAGCTTCTATGAAGAGGTAAGTTCAAGCCTGGACCAGGGAAATGCAGTGGATGTTGTGTATATGGACTTTTCAAAAGCTTTTGATGCGGTGCCACACAAAAGGTTGGTACATAAAATGAGAATAATGGGGATAGGGGAAAATATGTGTAACTGGGTTAAAAACTGGCTCAGTGATAGGAAACAAAGGGTGGTTATTAATGGTACGTACTCGGACTGGGTCTCAGTTCATAGTGGGGTACCACAGGGGTCAGTATTGGGCCCGCTTCTTTTCAACATATTTATAAATGACCTTGTTGGGGGCATGCGGAGTAGAATTTCAATATTTGCAGATGATACTAAACTCTGCAGGGTAATCAATACAGAGGAGGATAATTTTATATTACAGGGAGATTTATGTAAATTGGAGGATTGGGCTGAGAAGTGGCAATTGAAGTTTAATGTAGATAAATGTAAGGTCATGCACTTGGGTAGAGGAAATAACATTTATGATTATGTACTTAATTGTAGAACACTGGGTAAAACAGACACAGAAAAAGACTTGGGTGTATGGGTGGATGGTAAACTTCACTTTAGTGGACAGTGTCAGGCAACTGCTGCCAGGGCTAATAAAATAATGGGATGTATTGAAAGAGGTATAAGTGTTCATGAAAAAAATATAGTTCTACCTCTGTACAAGTCACTAGTGCGACCGCACTTAGAATACTGTGTACAATTTTGGTCACCGATATATAAGAAGGACATAGCTGAACTGGAGAGGGTGCAGAGAAGAGCGACCAAGATTATTAGAGGAATGGGTGGGCTGCAATACCAAGACAGGTTATTAAACTTGGGGTTATTTAGTTTGGAAAAACGAAGGCTTAGGGGGGATCTAATCACAATGTATAAATATATGAGGGGACAGTACAGAGACCTTTCCAAAGATCTTTTTACACCTAGGCCTGCGACTGGAACACGGGGGCATCTTGAGGAAAGAAGTCTTGAGGAAAGAAGGTTTAATCATAATCACAGACAAGGATTCTTTACTGTACAAGCAGTGACACTGTGGAACTCTCTGCCGCATGATGTTGTAATGAGTGATTCACTACTAACATTTAAGCAGGGCCTGGACGCCTTTCTTGAAAAATGTAATATTGCCAGTTATGTATATTAGATTTTATGACAGGGTATTGATCCAGGGAAATAGTCTGATTGCCGGATGTGGAATCAGGAAGGAAATTTTTTCCCCATTGGAACTTGTTTGCCACATTGGGGGTTTTTTGCTTTCCTCTGGATCAACATGTTAGGCTACAGGTTGAACTAGATGGACTTATAGTCTCCCTTCAACCTTAAAAACTATGATACTATGATACTATGGACAATAATATGTAAATTTGCCACAATTTTGGTCTCCCGCATCCTCCATCTGAGCTCCCATCTTCTCACATTGTGTCCCATCTTTTCAGCAAGATACACTTATACATGAGTTATTATAAGCATATCTCATTCTACATGACCCATGGTCAGTTTTTCCTGCTTGTTCTTCCCCATGTCAGAGAAACTTGTATCCACTTATCAGGTCCAAACTATGAACTTTATTGTTACATTACATTGGGAGGTTAACTTGACTCCACGGATTCTTGACCCACCCACCAATGGGAGTACTGATGCCATGTTTCTGAAATTACAAAAGTCTGCTCTGTCATGTATCAAAACATCTCCCCTTCCATCAGAAATATCAAGATAGAACATTGATTTGGCCAATATAGGAGAACGAAGCCAATAGTCTGTAAGATTAGTCATCCAACTATAGCCTCATGGTGCCTTATGAATTTATCACAAGATACTTGTATAAATCTCTTTTGTGAAAACTAATAAAATAATGTTTATATAAAACACATTCAAGATGTAGTTTGACTTGTATTTGCTATTATTTAAACTTTTTTAGAATGAGAAGTGTGTCTTAGAGCTCCAACACACATCCGTTAAAACCACACACGTGTGATACGGGCCATTTTTCGGGTCCGTTTTCCGTCTTTTAGGTCCATTTTTATGGTATGTGTGGCCAGCGTGTGTATCCCGTATGCTAACCGTATGTGCGTGTGGAATGTCCGTGTGTGCGTGAGTGAAATAACTGACATATGTGTGTGTTGTCCGTGTGAAATGTACGTGTGTGATGCAAAATGTCGTTACTACATGTCGGAAGACAGAGTAGCGGGATGAGAATGAACTCGGGTGAACTTCACCCGACTTCATTGTCATGCCGCGGCTCTGTCTGTGCCGTGTATTGATTAGCGGTCACCTGTGAAGGATTCACTGGTGACCGCTAATCCCCCGAGTGACTGAAGTGTCCCCCCCTCTCTCATACTCACCGATCCCCGATCACCGGCGCTGCACGGCGTTCACACAGCTCCGGCGGCTTTTTCTAATTTGAAAAAGCCGGCCGCTCATTAAACAATCTCGTATTCCCTGCTTTCCCCGCCCACCGGCGCATATGATTGGCTGCAGTGAGACATGCCCCCACGCTGAGTGACAGGTGTCTCACTGCACCCAATCACAGCAGCCGGGGGGCGTGTCACTATGGAGTATAGAAATAAATAAATAAATAATTAAAAAAAAACGGCGTGCGGTTCCCCCCAATTTTAATACCAGCCAGATAAAGCCATACGGCTAAAAGCTGGTATTCTCAGGATGGGGAGTCCCACGTTATGGGGAGCCCCCCAGCCTAACACTATCAGTCAGCAGCCGCCCAGAATTGCCGCATACATTATATGCAACTGTTCTGGGACTGTACCCGGCTCTTCCCGATTTGCCCTGGTGCGTTGGCAAATCGGGGTAATAAGGAGTTATTGGCAGCCCATAGCTGCCAATAAGTCCTAGATTAATCATATCAGGCTTCTCCACGAGATACCTTCCATGATTAATCTGTAAGTGACATTTCAAAAACACACACACACCCGAAAAAATCCTTTATTAGAAATAAAAAACACTAACAAAGTCCCTCATCACCAATTGATTAACCCCGACAAACCCTCCATGTCCGGCATAATCCACAGTCCTCCAGCGTCGCTTCCAGCTCTGCTACATGCAGGTGACAGGAGCAGCAGAATACACCGCCGCTCCTGTCAGCTCCATGCAACAAATGAGGTGAGTAGCGCGATCAGATGAGCTGACACTGAGGTTACCCGCGGCCACCGCTGGATCCAGCGGTGGCCGCGAGTTACCTGACTGACAGCAGCTGATCACGCTACTCACCTCATTTGTTGCGTGGAGGTGACAGGAGCGGCGGTGTATTCTGCTGCTCCTGTCACCTGCATGTAGCAGAGCTGGAAGCGACGCTGGAGGACTGTGGATTACGCCGGATATGGAGGGTTTGTCGGGGTTAATCAATTGGTGATGAGGGACTTTGTTAGTGTTTTTAATTTCTAAAAAAGGATTTTTTCGGGTGTGTGTGTGTTTTTGAAATGTCACTTACAGATTAATCATGGAAGGTATCTCGTGGAGAAGCCTGACATGGTTAATCTAGGACTTATTGGCAGCTATGGGCTGCCAATAACTCCTTATTACCCCGATTTGCCAACGCACCAGGGAAGAGCCGGGTACAGTCCCAGAACTGTCGCATATAATGTATGCGGCAATTCTGGGTGGCTGCTGACTGATATTGTTAGGCTGGGGGGCTCCCCATAACATGGGGCTCCCCATCCTGAGAATACCAGCTTTCAGCCATATGGCTTTATCTGGCTGGTATTAAAATGGGGGGAACCGCATGCCGTTTTTTTAATTATTTATTTATTTATTTTACTGCACAGTATAGACACGCCCACCGGCTGTTGTGATTGGGTGCAGTGAGACAGCTGTCACTCAGCGTGGTGGGCGTGTGTGACTGCAACCAATCACAGGCGCCGGTGGGCGGGTAAAGCAGGGAATATGAGATTGATTAATGGGCGGCCGGCTTTTTCAAAATAGTAAAAGCCGCCGAAGTTTTTATAACAGCCGTGCAGCGCCGCGCCGGAGATCGGGGAACGGTAAGTATGAGAGAAGGGGGGGGAACTGACCGACAGACAGCTAGAGGGACAGATAAGACAGAGAGACCGACCGACAGACATAGAGACCAACCGACGGACTGAGGGAGAGAACGAAACAGAAAAAGAAAAAAGACCGACATCACATGAAAAAAGCACAAAACGTACAGGGAGCAAACAGAGATGCGTCCCTGTCACTCGGACGTGCGCACAGACCCATTGACTTTCATTGGGTCCGTGCTGCGTGTTGCGTGCAGAAAACGGACATGCTGCCGTGCAAAACGCACACAGGTATGGATCACGGACAAACGGACATGCATCAAAAACACATGTGGAGCTTTTATCATACAATAACATTGGTGCACGTTTGGCCGTGTCTCCAGTATACACAGAAACGGACCAAACACGCACGTGTTTCACGGATGTGTGTTTCAGGCCTTAAAGTGATCTTTCTTTCCAGTTTAACTGAGGTTTTGCTGGGTAACTGACCTAAAGAATTTAGCACTATTTAGAGGCTGAAAAAGCAATTTGTGAGCTGGAGGACAGATTTTGCACTACTAAGAGGTTTAAATAGCAATTCTGAGCTGAAGAAGAGATTTTGCACTATTTAGAAAGTGAAATAGGAACTTGTAGCTAGAGAAGAGATTTTGCACTATTTAGAGGCTGCAATAGCAATTTAGAGCTGGAGAACAGATTTTGCACTATTTAAAAGCTAAAATAGCAATTTGGAGCTGGAGAACAGATTTTGCACTATATAATTTTGAAAGACTGGAAAGTGGAATAAAAAATGTTGCTTTAGCCCCAATTTATCCCCCTTTACAAAAAATACTACAACAATGTGGAAAAAATTATTACCCAGTTTCTTCTGATCTTGCTGATACGGGAGGGTTCGGAACAAAAGGCATACCATTTGAAGTATGGAACACAAATTTGTCTGAAATCGATTGCCATGACCGTGTTGCATTTGCAGGGCCTTTTAAGTATGCAAACACCAGAAACCCCCCACAAGTGACCGCATTTGGAAACTGGACCCATCATGGATTTTATCCAGGAACACAGTAAGCATTTTGAACCCACAGTTACTTCACAGCATTTGATAATATTAGGTCTTCATATTGAAAATTTTCATTTTTTCCACAAATATGTTGCTTTATCATCAAATTGTGCACTTTTAAACAAGAGGTAACACCAAAAAGTGCATCCCAAAAGTTGTTACACACTTTCTTTTGAGTGCGACAATACCCCTCATATAGTCAAAAAGTTATGTTTAGGCAAATGGGAGGGATCGGAATGAGAAGGAGCAATATTTGAATTTGAAATTTTGGAAAGCATATTTGGCTGAAATATGTTGCAGGCACAATGGCGCATTTTCATGGCCCTTGAAGTACCAAAAAATCGTAAACTCCCACAAATGACCCCATTTTGGAAACTAGACCCATTTATTTAGGGGTGTGTTGAGCGTTTTGAATGAACAGGTGCTTTACAGATCTTTTTAAAATGTGGATATTAAAATTATGGTTACGTGCTTTCCACTAAAATGCTATTTTAGCCCAAGATTTGTAATATTTACAATGGATAATAGGAAAAAATTTACCCCATAATTTGTTATGTAATTTCTCCCCAACACAGTGATATCCAACATGATCAACAACTAAAGTATGAGCGCATGGCAGGACTCGGAAAGCGAACAGAGCTATTTGATTCTTGGACAACATATTGCATTTGCAGAGCCCCTGAGTTGCCAAAAATGTAAAAGCACCAACATGTGACCCCATTTTACAAACTAAACGCTATAAATTAATCTATGGGTGTGGTATTTTTAACAAATTAAACAGAATTGTACTAGATTGGGCCATGAAAACGAAAATCACAGGTTTTTCAGCAAAAATTTTACTTTAGCCTAAAAATTTAAATTTTTACAAAGGTTAACAGGAGAAAATGGACATGCCAATTTCTTATGCAGTTTTTAACAAATGTTGCACTACCCCATAAGTGGTTCTACACTACAATTTGAGTAAACTGCAGTGATCAGTTGGGAAGGAGCGTGACTTGGTATTTAGAGCACAGATTCTGTTTGAATAGATTGTGTCCTCCACTAGCTAAGCCCCTGAGGTGCCAGATCAGCAGATACTCCACAAGTTTCCACATATTGGAAACATCACTAAGTAAGAAATTCAGCTAGGGGTGTAGTGAGTATTATTAACCCAAAGAAATTTATCACATTGAGAAGTGGAAATATAACATTTTAGTGGTAAAAATGTTTGTTTTTTTTAATAATAGAAACAAGTTCAGCTCACCACATCCTCCATTCGCCTTATTCATGGAGTCCCGAATCCAGCCCCAAAATTGCTCCAAACATGCAAAATTCAAATAAATGTCAGGATCCAGCTCAATACATGCAAAGTCTCTTTATTCCAAATCAATATCAGTGCATCAAGCAGTGAATAGTGTGTATGCAGTGCTACATACGCACTTTCCGCTGTTTGATGCTCTGAAATTGATTTGAAATAAAGAGATTTAACATGTACTCAGCTGGATCCTGACATTTATTTGAATTTATTTTTATTATTTTTATTATTATTATCCACTGCAAATGTGTCAGCTACACAAGTGTTAAAAGGTGAAAATGGACCACACAATTTATTGCACAACTTCTGCCCTATATGTCATCAGAAACTACTATTTTGCCACACGGCAAGGCTGAGCAGGAAGGGGCACTATTCGGCTTTTGGACGACAGATTTTCCTAATATATTTTGTGGTCAACATGTGCAGAGCCCATAAGGCGCCAGAAAAGCAGAAACACTCCAAAAAGTACCCAATTGTAGAAATTGCACCTCTCAAATAATTCATCTATGGCTGCAGTGACTATTTTAGAGCATCCACGCCACACTCAGTTCCTACAAAATTACAAATATGCCAGTTTAGGGTGCCTAAATTGTGCCCCTATATATTGCAGAGCCCCATACATTATGCCCAATTTGTGCTTCTGGAGACATGCGCCCCGTAAATTGGAAACTGTACTCTCCCCAGTGCAATAATGCCACACACGTGGCCCTTTTGGTGTTTTAGGTACAGGGTAATAAAGAGGAGGAATTTAGATTTGGGATTGCAGAGGTCACTGGATTGACCTGGATTGATTGATTTTTATAATAAATAGTATGTCTGCCTCAATATTTTGAGAGCTGTATTTTTTTTCTTGGAATGAGCCTGTGACAGTGGGATATGGCAGGAGGTGAGCCACCTACTGTAAACTATCTGCTTACCTGGGAGATTCAGTCAGTCTGTTTGAGAACTTTAAGGAAGAAGGATTGATCCTCTGGGAGAATCTGGGACGTCTCAGAGAGATGAGGACATTTATGCCACTACTGGACAATTTTACCCTCTGTTTTGTGGATTATGTTATGGACCATTTTAATTTGCTTGGAATAAATGCTCTTTGGATTGTACCACCAACTCTCGCTCTCTTGATTGTGTGATATGGGAGAAGGCCCCCCGTGGCAGAGCCATATTAGGGCTTGGTCTTATTTTTTGATCAACGAGTAGGAGATTTTTTTTTGGGACCATTTTGGGGCTCGTAACATTTTTCTCATCTGGTTTTATTCAGATTTTTAAGATGAAGAATGAACAATATCCAGAAAATCACTTTTTTATTTACTTAATTTTTTTTACGCAGTTCACTGTGCAGTAAAAGTGATAAGAATGATTTATTCTTCAGGTCAGTTTGATTACAGCAATACCAGACTTATAACACTTTTTATGGTTTGTTGCTTTTACACATTAAAATCTATATTTTACAAAAATGTATTTGCTTTTACATCACCATATTCTGAGAGATGTAAATTTTATTTTTTTCTGAATGAGCCATGTTTTTTTGCAGGATGGTTTGGAATTTTCAATTCTATATTTTTAATTTACAAATGACTTTTTGATAGCTTTTTACTATTTTTTTTTCTATGTCAGTATAATGAAAAAAATGCCATTTTGTTTATTTTTTATGGCATTTACAGAACGGAATAAGTAAGGTGACATTTTATAGATTGGTGTGTTCTTGTTTATTCTTGTTTGAACACAAAAACTGCATTTTTATTGGCGAAACGAGTTTGTGTTATTCGTGAGCTTTTTTTGTGTTTTTTTAGTTTTTTATTTTTTCATTTAGTCCTTCTGTGGGACATGTTTTTTCTCACTCTGATCACTAATCTCATGTACTGCTGTACTCGTGTAGGGAAGCACATGAGATCAGTGTCAGTGGCACTGAGGAATAAGGTCCCTGAACAACCTCTGTTAAAAGTCGTATCGGTGGTCGTTAAGGAGTTACCTAAATGATTTTTCGGTGTGTTTTCTGTATATTTTTTTTACTTACACAATTAGTAATGGGGGATGTCTCATAGAAAGGGAAGAAAAGGATTTAATTAGAGGTGGTGGATACTGGTGTGAACAATGCTTTAAATCCATCATCAGGTGAATGCGTGCTGCACAAAGAGGTTTTAGATACTGGTGTGAACAATGCGTTCAATCTATCTTCATGATTCTTCACACAGGATCAACTAAAAGTACCTTCTTTGGGTTTCAATTTTCTTCCCACATGGAATTTCAACCTGTTTTTAACAATTTTGGGCTTCATGCGTTTATTAACTATTAAAAAATATTTTTCAGATGACGTTTCTGATACAAGTACAAAAGATTTGTTGATACAGAATACATATCAAGACCAGTATACAATTATATAGTTGGAGGATTTTTCTACTCAAAATCCATTTTGTTCCCAATACAAACATGTTCTGAATGTAAGGATAGATTTCAAAAGGTTGTAGAAATGGAACTGAAAGTATTGAATGATCAGATTTCATCTATGAAATGATGATTGAAATGAGATGATTTACATCTATGAAATCTATTTTGACTACAAAGCAAAGATTTGTTTTACATGAACTATCAAACATATCTGAAATAACATGTGGGATGATCTGTTAGTCAAAGGTTTGGTAAGCAAATGCCGGCTCATCTATCCCCATAGAAATCAGAACAAATTCCATTACTGGACAGCCTACTCCACTAGCTTTCTTTGGCAGCCGCTCAATGCTTCATCTTAGAAATGAGGCTGATAAGCAGCAAGTGCTAGAGTGGATAGAAAGCACTGCATCAAGTGGTCTCTCCTTCTCTTCCTCCACCACAACATCACACACAGTTGATTCCCTAAAGGTGCCACCCCAATTATACTTGTTTGTGCCTGCATTACAATTCTCTAACTGTCAAACTGACTGTGAGAAACCACACATGGGCGAGTCTGCAGAGCTGTTCCCACATTATACCCCATGGGCATCAAAGGTCTGCAGATTCCCAGACTCAAGAGGAGGAAAGCATCTGCACCGATGCCCAAAATCTTTGTGAGTTGGTTCCTGGTTTGGACGAAGTAGGGTCCCAGCAGGATCCTGACCCTTGTCAACTGGCATTAACCCCTGGGGGTGGAGGTGATGATGATGAGACTATGATACCTGAGGCGCACGTATACTGTGCTGTGATGTCAGGTCAAGAAGAGGAGGAGGGGGAAAACAGAGCATGACAATGAAGTTGTAGAACCCATTTGGTGTGAACTCAGAGGCATACAGATGAGTAGCTCAGCAGATGACGAGCAGAAGGAAGAGGAAGCCAAGGATATTGCGGTGGTGATTTCTACACAAACATGTAGTGATACACCCATGAGAAGCACTGCATCCTCACCCACAATACTGGCTGTGCCCAGCAGCGGTTGCGGGTCTACCATTCCATGAAAGGGTTACCTAGCCTAGGCTTTTTTTGAGATTGCAAAAGATGACCCAACTTCCACCGGCTGCCAAATCAACATTTTCTGCTGCTTGTTCCTCCTCCTGCGTCACGTAGAAACTATTCTAACACAGGTCTCTTACCACAGAGCCTCCTCTTGTGTACCTGCTATAGTGGGGTAGCAGGTATACCTGCCAAAGTGGAGATTGTAATTTGCTAAAATGCATAATGACAAGTTACAAACTTTTGGGAGAATGTCCTTTGCCCATAAGAGACAAAACTGTAGCTTTTTGGTAACTCATATCAGCTCTATGTTCACAGATGCAAAAATTAGGTATACAAACAAAAGAACATTGAGGATCAGTAATGTCATGCTGATTTGCTGCATCCAGCAGAGTGAATCTTGAATCTGTGCAGGGTACAATGAAATGTCAAGACTAATAAGTAGTGATGGGCAGACCCTTTTCACTTTCTGCAAGCATGCAATTACACCAACAGGTACAGCATCCTTCAGACATTTTTGTCATACACTGTGCAACCACTTGGCAGCCAAAATGTCATGTGGAGTATGTTCCCAACCTGAAATCTCAATAGATTAACTAACAACCACTTTTTTCTTAAAGGCAACTAATCACCAGGATTTTCGTATATACAGTAAGCTAAATGTAATGCTATCCTGGCAGGTCTTGCAGGACCTGTGTGAGGTCATACCCATGTGACCAGAAGGGGCAGGGCCTCAGTCAACAAAGCTGGATACCAGGTCCCATGGGTATGTTTGTATAATACTTATGCTAATTCTAACAGGGGGATGGGATAACTGTGAATATATTATCTGCTCCTCAGCTGCTGTCACTGAAAGAGCAGCTAATTTTATAAACTTTACTTTTTTGGATTTCACAACTTAAACATCCGAGCTGACCCCTACAGATATGTATAGGAATACCCTGATAGTGCCAGTACACTGTGTGCAGAATTACGAGGCAAATGAGTATTTTGATCACATGGTACTTTTTATACATGTCATACTCCAAGCTGTATAATCTTTGAGAACCAACTACCAATTAAGTAAATCAGGTGATGTGCATCTTTTTAATGAGGAGGGGTGTGGTGTAACGACATCAATACCCTATATAAGGTGTGCTTAATTATTAGGCAACTTCCTTTCCTTTGGCAAAATGGGTCAGAAGAGAGATTTGATGGGCTCTGAAAAGTCCAAAATTATGAGATGTCTTGCAGAGGGATGCAGCAGTCTTGAAATTGCCAAACTTTTGAAGCGTGATCACCGAACAATCAAGTGTTTCATGGCAAATAACCAACAGGGTTACAAGAAGCGTGTTTGGCAAAAAAGGCGCAAAATAACTGCCCATGAATTGAGGAAAATCAAGCGTGAAGCTGCCAAGATGCCATTTTCTACCAGTTTGGCCATATTTCAGGGCTGCAATGTTACTGGAGTATCAAAAAGCACAAGGTGTGCCATACTCAGGGACATGGCCAAGGTAAGGAAGGCTGAAAAACGACCACCTTTGAACAAGAAACATAAGATAAAACATCAAGACTGGGCCAAGAAATATCTTAAGATTGATTTTTTAAAGGTTTTATGGACTGATGAAATGAGGTTGACTCTTGATTAGAGATGAGTAGAGTTGAGCGCGGTTCATAGTTCGAGGTTCGCCAGTTCGCGGTTCAAGTGATTTTGCGGGGTGTTCTAGATCGAACTAGAACTCGAGCTTTTTGCTAAAAGTTCGGCAGCTCGAGTTCCATTCGAGAACGGTTCTATCAGCAAAAGCGTGGCTTTTTACAGCTACAGTCTGCAGAAAGCCATCACTGGCAGCCTGCGGTAAGCTGGTAACCAAGATAAATATCTGGTAACCAAGCAAAGTGCTTTGGTTATTAACCCGATATGTACCCTGGTTACGTGTGCAGGGAGCTTACACTTCCCCACTCGGCTCCGCCCCCTCCTGCACTCGGCATGTACACACACACACACTCACACTCACCTGTCCCCAGCCATGCAGTCCCCGGAACTGACATCCTCAGCGCCACATGGACCCGCTAGGCTCCACCCACTTTGCACTCCGCCGCCCGCACACATGGCCCTGCTAGGCGCCACCCACTTTTCACTCCGCCGCCCACACACATGGCCCCGCTAGGCTCCAACCACTTTGCTCTCCGCTGCCCGCATACATGGCCCCGATAGGCTCCACCCACCTCGCACTCTGCACACATTACCCCGCTTAGCTCCACCCACCTCGCATTCTGCACATATTACCCCGCTTGGCTCCACCCACCTCGCACTCCGCACACATTACCCCACTTAGCTCCACCCACCTCACACTCCACACACATTACCCCGCCTGACTCCACCCACCTGGCACTCCGCACACATTATTGCGCTTGGCTCCACTCACCTGGCACTCCACACACATTACAACACTTGACTCCACTCACCTGGCACTCCGCACACATTACCCCACTTGGCTCCACCCACCTGGAACTCTGCACCCATTACCCGGCTTGGCTCCACCCACCTGGCACTCTGCACACATTACCCCGCTTGGCTCCACCCAGCTTGGACTCCTTACACATTACTTCGCTTGGCTCCACCCACCTGGCACTCTGCACATATTACCACACTTAGCTCCACCCACCTCGCACTCCGCATACATGGCCCCGCTCGGCTTACCTGCGGTGATGAAGTCCCGCCCTCCCGACCTCAGCACTGTCACTGTCTTTCATGGCTGCCGCTTCACATTTCCTCTCTCTGCCGACCCGAGACTGTGACTAGCGGTGACGTCACAGGCTCCCGTGATACTTGGCTGTGAAGGCGGCGGTCATTGAAGTCAGTGACAGCTCTGCTATCAGCAGTGCAGGAGATCGTCACTGCAGGTAATGTACCTCGCTCCTGACAGCAGCACTTGTCATGCCCTGCAGTGACCTGGGCTGACCTATAGATGTTAGCTCAGGTCACATCATTGCTCTCCCAGCCAATAGGGAATGCTTTGGGGAGTGTTTTTTCAAATAAAAATGTGTTTGTCATCTATTTTTTTTTTTATTACTGACTGGGTTGGTGATGTCGGGTATCTGATAGACGCCTGACCTCACGAACCCCGGGGCTTGATGCCAGGTGACATTACACATCTGGTATTAACCCCATATATTACCCCATTTGCCACCGCACCAGGGCAACAGGATGAGCTGGGACGAAGCACCAAGATTGGCGCATCTAATGGATGCGCCACTTCTGGGGCGGCTGCGGTCTGCTATTTTTAGGCTGGGGAGAGTCCAATAACCATGGACCTCCCTAGTCTGAGAATATCAGACCCAAGCTGTCCGCTTTACCTTGGCTGGTAATCCCATTTTGGGGGGACCCCCATGTTTTTTTTAATTATTTATTTAATTTAAAATAACAGCGTGGGGTGCAATCAGTTTTGGATTACCAGCCAAGGTGAAGCTGCCAGCTGTGGTCTGCAGGCTGCAGCCGTCTGCTTTACCCTAGCTGGCTACAAAAATTATTTTTTTTTTTTCGTAAATACAAGGCTAAGCACCCCTTAGTGCCACATGAAAGGCACCAAAGGGTGCAAAATTACAAAATGCAGGAGAGCGGGACATTATGTGTCTTTCTGCCATTATAATGACAGAAAAGACTGATATGAAGTGTACAAGCACAAGAAAATCACCAGAGCGCTCTACGGTTTGAAAAGCAGTAGAAAATGGCACTGGAGTGAACATGTGACCGACTCATGTAGGTTGAAGCTATGGATCCTGGGTAAATTTATGTATTTTCCCTCCTTCAGTTTTTTTGTGGTATGCAAAGAAACCGGAAGGCGCACGGATGACAAACGGATGACATACGGACCGTATACGGAACGGAAACGGATGCCACATGGATGCACCCTGTAGGACAGAGAGAAAGACGTTGCACATAATTGAGCACAACCCAATATGAAAAAATAGCAAAACCTTTATTGAACAAAAATTAAAAACAATTAAAAGACAAGGCTGCACAACCAGTGACCAAAAATACCCAGTAACCCCATATTGTTATAGAACATGATTATTTAGATACAGCCAACACTTACACTTACAATATCGAGGTCCCCTGCACAAATAAAAAAAAAACGCATGGTATGCAAAAGTACACATCAGAAACCGCAGATGGTTGAAGGCCACCACCATAGGTCGAGGAACCAATCAACCTGAGTGGAATGCATACATTGTGGCCGACCGTATGCTACCAACTGGAACAATGATCAAGAAACATAACAGTCGGTTCAGGTGAGAACTGACAAGGGGAAAAAAAAAAAATAATTGTATTATGGATTATAATAATTACAATATTGCACATATAAACATGTGTATAGCCAGAGTGGTTTAGATCCAGGGGAAGTCAGTCCGGCATGAAGAGAGCCAACGAAGGATCCCCAAGGTGCGGGATAGTAGTCAATCCGGACGCATACTACGAAAAAGGATTCAGAAGCACTTTTCGAACATCAACTTTGCAGCCTCTGACCTTAAAAAAGGCAAGTTCATTACCTCTGTTGCAAACCATTTTTTGACCCACCATCAGGGGAGTACACGAGGCATTCGGGTGGTGGGTTTACAGAGGTATGTTGGTAATGGGCGGGGAGGCTCATGTAAAAAGTGGCTTCTACAACAAGAATCCAAGTGGATCTTTCATCTTCACATGGTTACTCCTCCTGGCCTTAACGAGGAACTCCTATTTACGGGCTATTTGGGATGATACCTCTGGTGATATACGTTCGCTCTTGTTGCCATCTAATAGTCTGTACTTTACTACCTTTAGGTCCTGTGTCATTCTCTAGCCGTTGATAACCTGTCTACACTGGTCCGGTCTTCTATGGAAACAATTGGACTCTGCCTTGGACATCCGTCATATTCATACAAGTACAACATCGTGGGATCCTCGACTTATTTGATTAACTATCGATGGATTCCTTTCATCTCCCACTTCGTGGTATGTGTCCGGATTGACTACTATCCCGCACCTTGGGGATCCTTCGTTGGCTCTCTTCATGCCGGACTGACTTCCCCTGGATCTAAACCACTCTGGCTATACACATGTTTATATGTGCAATATTGTAATTATTATAATCCATAATACAATTATATTTTTTTTTCCCTTGTCAGTTCTCACCTGAACCGACTGTGATGTTTCTTGATCATTGTTCCAGTTGGTAGCATACAGTCGGCCACAATGTATGCATTCCACTCAGGTTGATTGGTTCCTCGACCTTTGGTGGTGGCCTTCAACCATCTGCGGTTTCTGATGTGTACTTTTGCATACCATGCGGTTTTTGGTTTTTTTTCCCTTGTCAGTTCTCACCTGAACCGACTGTGATGTTTCTTGATCATTGTTCCAGTTGGTAGCATACAGTCGGCCACAATGTATGCATTCCACTCAGGTTGATTGGTTCCTCGACCTATGGTGGTGGCCTTCAACCATCTGCGGTTTCTGATGTGTACTTTTGCATACCATGCGTTTTTGGGGGTTTTTTTCACAGGTTTTTCATGTGTGTACATATGCTTATCTGTGGGTGCATGAGCACGCACATGGACGATCATTTGGTCTTATTTTTAATTTTATTTTTGCTGTCCTTCGGAATGCTCATATATTTCAGCTGTGTTCATTACTACCATTCCCTCTTTTGTTGGGCACCTTTCTGGTGCCTATATTAATGCACCTCCTCAGTTTCAGCTTAACCCCATGGGTCTGGTAGCACAGGCTCCCTTTGTTTCTAAATGTCATTAGGCTCACACTTACTTAGCCATCCTTCCTTATATCATGTTCTGGCCCCGGAACCCCTCATGTGCGTGCAGCGGCACATGCGGACAACACTTGTCTGCATATGCGGTTTCATGTTCACACTACTCCTATTTTTGTTTATCTTCCTCGCATGTGTTTGCCATTTGGTTGGACCGCAATTTCATGCTGTTTCAGTATGGGCCTTCATGCTGCCTCTATTTTTGCTTAGTTTGGCTCCCTTATTAAGTTAAGTCATTACGTCTATTGTGTCTATTTTGCCACCAGGGTTCCCTGCTACAATTGTCAAATTGTGGGTTTAAAATAAACACGATATGTGCTCTGTCTTATCCCAGCACTCCTTGTTCTACTTGGTTTAACCTGTCATGTTGCCCATGTTCTCTTTACCTTGCGCGATTAGCGCCCCCTGGGTGCAGTTTATCCTTGCACAAATCCATGTTATTACACTGTTTTTGGCCTGCTCTGCTACCTGTCCGTCCCCTCGTTAGTGCACATGTGCGCACACTTCCTGGATCCTGAAGCCGGTGATGCCGCCACATTCTCACAGGTGATCGCTATATTATTAGCGTTTAGTATGTACTTAACCTGTCTGAACTCCTTTACTCACACACTTTCCCTGACGAAGCCGCCTGCGTGCGGCGATACGCGTGAGGCTGCTAAACACCCTGTGACCGCCCCTGTACCCACCATTACAGCCTCCTTTTTCCCACAGGCCCCCTGCCTTTGGCATGGAGTACACGTCCTGGCCTTGCCTTGCCATCCATCCATGTTGAGCCCCTGGACCACGGCTCCCCCTCAGGTGCTACCTCTTGCCAGTGTCCTTGCTTTCACATCTGGCCTTCCCAGCCTTACAAGTGCTAAAAGTGCTGGCTTGCATGCTATTGTATATGTATCCTATATTTTTAGGATTGCATTTTAGAGTGCCTGTATATATCTCTTATATAGTGGTCAGGACAAGGCATTTCTACTGGTGAGTGTCTCCCTTGCTTTTGCTACTCCTACAGATATGACTATTGTGGGTTTTTTTCCTGTATATATATATACATTTATTTGTGCAGGGTACCTCGATATTGTAAGTGTAAGTGTTGGCTGTATCTAAATAATCATGTACTATAACAATATGGGGCTACTGGGTATTTTTGGTCACTGGTTGTGCAGCCTTGTCTTTTAATTGTTTTTAATTTTTGTTCCATAAAGGTTTTACTATTTTCTCATATTGGGTTGTGCTCAATTATGTGCAACGTCTTTTTCTCTGTCCTACATTGTTTCTTGTGTTGCACTTGTAGCACCCCTGCTGGTGATACTTCTCCATTGTGGTGCGCTCCCTATTTATATTACATGGATGCACCCGTGAAAAAAAGGACTGTTTTTTGCGAACGGCAAAAACGGATCGGTCATGTGAATGTAGCCTTATTTTGATCTGCCGTTTATAAACAGCAGCCAGAAATAAGTGAATAGCGCCCCTCAGCATCAGAAAATCTCAGGGGTTTCAGGGGGTAGCTGAGAGCCTGGAGATCATGATTTAGGCCGGTTTTTCCGGTCCCCGCTCTTGTGATCACTGGTATACACCGTATACCAATGATCAGGTTACAGTAAATGACAGCTCCGGTAAAAAATTTTTTATCTCCCATCTAGCATGAACAAACATGTCAGATGGGAGATAAATCTCGTCCCTGGTCCCCTGGTGTCACCAAAGTGCCCTTCCCCCCGACCCCCTCCCGGAAATCCAAGATGGCCACGCGCACAGCAGCGCGCCGGCCGCATTCACCCTACTCCTCTGATTTCTGTCGCATGTGCCATGACACATGCGACAGAAAACTCCTCCCCAGGCCCTGCCAGGTCACCCCCTATAACCCTACTGGTGTTCCCCGGTGTCCTATGGTACCTGTGCAGCATTGATCCCCCACGGCCCCCTCCTTCACAATAGACGCTGCCGCATGCACAGAGCGGCTGTCAGCTCAGCTTCCTGTGTTCAGACACAGTGAGTGGTGGTAACCATGCATCTGTAAGCAACTGCAATGCCCTTCTCATGAGGTAAGAAACATAGTTAATCAGGAGAGCTATACTACATTTCCAAATGGAGGTATTTGATTTTATAGTTGCTCTGCTGAACAACTACCAAACATGAGAGTCCGTTATTTGCCACAAGAAAACATGTCTAAATAGTGAACTCTGTTGTTTAGTATTCATTCAGCTGAATAACTGGACTTAAAGGGGTAGTCCATCTCCAAGATCCTATCCCCAATATATAGTAGGTGGAATAGCAATAATATCAGCGAATACCAATATTTGGAAATGTAGAATAGTTCTGATTAGGCAAGCCCTTACCTCATGAGCAGGGCATTGCAGCTTTGGGCACGGGATGAGCTGGGGTGAAGCGCCAGGATTGGCGCATCTAGTGGATGCGCCACTTCTGGGGCGCCTGCAGCCAGCTATTTTTAGGCTATGAAGTGCCAATAACTATGGACCTCCTCACCCTGAGAATACCAGACCACAGCTGTTCGCTTTACCTTGGCTGTTGATCCAATTTGGGGGGGACCCTACTGTTTTTGTAATTATTATTATTTCTAAAATAATTATAAAAAAGAGCCTGGGGTGACCTCCACATTGGATCCCCAACCACGGTAAAGCTGCCAGCTGTGGTTTTCAGGCTACAGCAGTCTGCTTTACCCTAGCTGGCTATTAAAAATGGGGGGACCCCACGTCATTTTTTTTTTAACTATTTTTTTAAATAAAAAAAATTAATGGGCTTCCCTGTATTTTGATTGCCAGCCAAGGTAACGCCAGGCAGATGGGGGTGGCAACCCGTAGCTGTCTGCTTTATCTGCGCTGAGTATCAAAAATACCGCGGAACGCTACGTCACTTTTTTTAATGATTTATTTTTACAGCACTGTGATGTCAGGCAATCAAAATACAGGGAAGTCCATATTTTTTTTAGTTATTTATACAAATAATAAAAAAAAAAATAAAATATATATATATATATATATATATATATATATATATATATATATATATATATATGGGCTCCCTCGGCATTTTTTGTATTGCTAGCTAAGGGTAATCCAAGCAGCTACTGGCTGCTTGGTGTTACCTTCACTGGCAATGGAAAATCCAAGGAAGCATTTTTTATTTTTATTCCCAAAAAACTAAAAAAAAAAAAATGACATGAGCTTCGCCATATTTTTGCATGCTAACCAGGTACAGCAGGTAGGTACGGCTGCCCCCAACCCCCAGCTGCCTATTTGTACTGGCTGGGAACTAAAAATATAGGGAAGCCCTTTTTTTAATTATTTCATGAATTTCATGAAATAATTAAAAAAAAAAAAACGACGTGAGCTTTGCAACATTTATGTGTCCAGCCGGGTACAACTAGGCAGCTGGGGATTGGAATCAGCAGCACAGGTTAGCCCGAGGTTTCTAGGCCCCTCTGCTGCGAATTGCAGTCCGCAGCCACCCCAGAAAATGGTGCTCTCATAGAAGCGCCATCATCTGGCGCTGTATCCAACTCTTCCAGCAGCCCTGAAGCCGAGTGGCTTGCTGGGTAATAATGCGTTAATACTAGCTTTGTTTTACTAGCTAGTATTAAGCCAGATTCTTAATGTCAGGTGTTATGATCCGGAACCATGGAAGACCACCACAAATCATTGGCAAAAGGTGACAAGAGCAATGGCAACTAATCTGGCCGCCATCCCCTTACTAACCATCACAACTAGAAGTAGCCGAGGGGTGAACTAACATCCTGTGCACCGCGAACCCAGCCGGAGAACTAACTATCCTAAAGGTAGGAAAGATGAATGACTCTCTGCCTCAGAAAATAGACAAGAATAGCTAGCCCCCCACATTCAAAGACTGCGGTGATATAGATAAAACACAATACACAGGTAGATGACAGGATTAGCAAAAGGTGAGGCCCCCGCTGACTAAAATAGGAAAGGACAGGAAAGGGACTGATGGTGGCCAGAGAAAAACCCTGCAAAATACCAACTTCCTGATAGTACAAAAAGGCCCTCAGATTGCACAATCTGAACTCCGTCCTATACCAGGTGCCCTTGTCATACCAATGAACAGAAAACAAGAATCATAACAAAGTCAACAAGCCACAAACACATGGACCCAAAGGAGCTATACTCCACACAGAACTGCAGGGAGTTCCCCAACAATCCAATGAGGGGGAAAATCCCTGCAAGCAAATAACCTGAAACCAACCACAGCAAATGACAAACCCAGATAAACAAAAGAACCAGACAATAAATAAAGAGCAAGCACTTATCTGGGGAAGATGTGGTGTAGAGCAGGATTAAGCAGGCTGGAGATACAAAGAACAACTGACATCTGGCAACAGCCTGCAATCAGACCAGGATTTAAATAAGCAGAGAGTTAGCAAAGGAAACACCCACTGCACAACACACCTGGTCCAAGTCCAAACCATTCCTGGCCACCAGAGGGAGCCTCCCAGCAGCCAAAACATAACTAACATTCACAACAAATCAAAAAGGTCCGTGGAGCCTCTGTTAGGAGTCTCAACACAAAAACCGGCAGTGTTTTCTCTGGCTGGTCTCCCCAAGATCAGTGATTGTTTTGTTTTGTTGGTCTACTAGGCATTGCTCCCACCCAGCCAGAATCCTACTCCACACTGATGAGGGGCAATACCCCGAAACGGCTGTCTGTGGATGGATACCTGGCCTTGGTATTCCATTGTCATATCTTTAAACTTGTCAAAAAGTTGGATATTGACTAAAAGGGCCACTTAATATGGTGGTTATGGTGGTCTCCTAAAAAGAGTCACCCCTTGGCTGGGCCCTTCCCGTAGGGATATCTGGCTGTTTCTGTGTTGAGACTCCTAACAGAGGCTCCACGGACCTTTTTGATTTGCATATTTCCCAGGGGGCAATGTACCTAGGATTTCACTGTCTTGCGCGCCCTCGCTGGCTGCCGGCAGTGTTTTCTCTGGCTGGTCTCCCCGAGATCAGTGATTGTTTTGTTTTGTTAACATTCAGGCAAGTTTGACCCGGCCATTAAGAATCTCCAATAAAGGGTTAAAAAAAGACACCACACAGAGAAAAAATACTTTAATAGCAATTAATACACAGACACACTGAGAGACTCCATGTGTATTACTCCCTCTCACCCCCTCCACGATCCATGGTCTTCTGTCTTCTTTCTCCTTCAGCCCATGCGGCTCTGCTACATCAGGCTTCACTGCACGAGAGAAAGACGCTGCTGCCCCGTGCAGAAATCACTCAGTGAGAGCGACCATAGGCTGCCGGCTGTTAGCGGTGACTTCCCAGCTGGGTTGCCATAGCGACGGTGCTATGATCACGTGATTCCCGGTGCCGCTATTCACCGGCTGTGACAGCCAGTCCTTGCATGTGGGCTGACTCTGTAAAGAGCGCCCCATGCAGGAACGAGGAGTCATCTGTGTGCCAAAGCATCTCGCCGGAACACGGAGATACACAAACGATCACCGCGTACTGGAGAGATGCAGTGACAGGACCTAGGACAGGACATGACGTCTAGCCATGTGACCAGTCAGTAGCCAATGAGATAATAGACACTGACTGGTCACATGGCTATTTTGAAGTCACTATAGGTCCTGCATCACTGCTGGTTACCGGGAAGACGCAGTGATTACCGATGGAAAAGCGGCAGGAGACAGAGTGCAGGACGGATTGCGGGCACTGATAAGTGTTATGGCAATGTTTATTAACTGTATGTGTACATTTATAATGTGTTTTTATGTGTTTGTGATTGCCTCCCATTGTTTCCTATGGGGTTCGAGTGGTTCGCCGAATCAGTTCGCCGAACCGAACTCGAACGGGGCCTCCGTCGACTCGGCGAACCAAGCTCGAGCCGAACCGTGACCGGTTCGCTCATCTCTAGAGATGAGCCACCCCCCTAGTGTTCGAGTTCGGTTCGTCAAACGGCGGTTGTGTTCGTCGAACGTTCGACAAACACCTACAAACACCATTGAAAACAATGGCAGGAAAAAACAAACACATACAAACACCTAGAAAACACCTTCTAGGGTGTCCAAAAGGTGACAAACAACTCAGAAGACACCACAAACACATGGAAAAGTGACAAGTACATATACTCATGCTGAAAGAAAAGAGCTGGACGAGTAAAAGGAGGAGAAGACATAGATATTGGCATGTCAAGCCCTTCTAAAATCATGAAAAACACAGCAAGGGGACTCCAACAAGAGTCTCCATTTTTTCAAAAAATTTGGCCACAGACACCACTTAAGTTTGCAACTTTGGGACAATTAATGCCACTTAACATGTTAATTTGCATGAAGCACAATCAAAAATACACAAGCCTTTACTCTCCCCAGGATGACACAGGGGTAGAAAAGTCCTTGCGGATCCATGACTTGTTCATCTTGATGAACGTTAGTTTGTCCACATTGTCACTGGACAGTTGGGTGCGCTTATCTGTCAGCACACACCCAGCAGCACTAAAGACACGTTCTGAGAGAACGCTGGCTGCGGGACACAACAAGATCTCTAAGGCGTAAGTGGCGAGCTCAGGCCATTTTTTCCGATTGAAAGCCCAAAATGAGCACGGCTCCAGTTGCAGAGTCATGGCATCAATATTCACTTGGAGATACTCCTTTATCATCCTCTCCAGGCACTGACTATGTGTCAGACATCTTGTGTCTTGTGGCCTTTGCAAAGAATGGTCTAAAAAATTCATGAAATGATTCCATAAAATTGCTGTTACCACCAGATACGGTGTTGCTGGTATGGTTTCAGTGATGATGAGTCGACAGTCCCATGGTTGGCAAGTTAGAACTGTGAGATTCACTCTGTGCACCACTGGTGTTTAGTGGAAAAGCCAATCTCATATTGTGTAACAGCTTCTGCTGATACTCCTGCATATGTGCTTCCCTATGGCAGAAATTATTTCGCCAAATTTTGACTTGTACCGGGGATCTAAGAGTGTGGCAACCCAGTAGTCAGCATTACTTCGAATTCTGACAATCCAAGGGTCATGTTGTAGGCAGTGCAGCAAGAAGGCGCTCATGTGTCTTGAACATCCAGGAGCACCAAGTCCTTGCTGTGTTGTTGGCGGTGAGATGAGAATCATGCTTCCTTTCTTTGCCTTCTCCCCCCAAACTCACACAACAGAAATGTGAGCAAGGTCACCCTCATCTGTTGAGTCTTCCTTGCCCATTGCCATTTCGTCCTCCATTTCTTCCTGGGCTCCTGCACCTTCCTCAACAGTTTGGCTGCTACCATGTGCCCTTGTTAATCCCTCTCGCCCACTGTCCCATGCCTGCCGCCTTGGTGCTGCTGACCGTCTGGACCTTGTAGATATTGGTATCCCTTCCGCATATGAATCCTCCTGTACTTCCTCCCCTTCCTCTTGTCCCACCACTTGACTCCGAATACTGCTTAGAGTAGGCTTGAGCATGTAAATGACTTGAATTGTCATGCTGATAATGGCATCGTCAGCGCTAAACATCTTCGTCGCCATGTCATGTGCAGAAGGGTTCATAGGTCCCTGATCTGAGACCACTCCAGCAGCGTGATCTGCCCCACCTCTGCATCTCGTTAGCCCAGGTTATACGTCATAATGTATTGCACTAGGGCTCGGCCGTGCTGCCACAGTCGCTGCAAAATGTGTAGAGTTGAATTCCAGCGTGTCGGCACATCGCGTTTCAGCCGGTGAATCGGCAGGCCGAAATACTTCTGGAGCGATGCAAGTCGTTCAGCTGCGGGGTGTGAACGGCAGAAGTGAGCACATAGTGACCGTACCCTCTGCAGAAGCCCATGTAGGCTGGGATAGGGGGTTAAAAATTGCTAGACAACAAGGTTCAACACATAAGCCATACAAGGCACGTGTGTCACATTGCCCCGGTGAAGGGACGCATACAGGTTTGCAGCATTGTCGCACACGTCCTTCCCTGGCTGCAGGTTGAGTGGAGACAAGCATTGATGAAACTCGGTCTCCAGAGCTGACCACAACTCATCAGCTGTGTGACTCACATTTCCCAGACATTTCAACTTAAAGACCGCCTGATGCCGTTGAGCTCTGCTGCCAGCATAGTAAGGAGGTGTGCGGGATTCTTTGTGCGCAGTTACAACGTGGGTGGCCTGACCAGACCGGCTTTGGGCGAAGGTGGAGGACGCAGACGAGGTGGAAGAGGCAGAAGCAGTTGAGGAACTTCTACATACAGAGGATTGATGCACAACTCGTGGGGACGGCAAGACTTGTACAGCAGACCCTTCTTCATCTCTCACCATAGTTACCCAGTGCCCAGTCAGCGACACGTAATGCCCCTGTCCATTCTTACTGGTCCAAGTATCTGTGGTGAAATGCACCCTGTCACACACAGAGTTTCTCAAGGAAGCGGTGATGTTGTGTGCGACATGCTGGTGTAGCGCAGGCACACCTTTCTTGAAGAAGTAGTGGCGACTGGGCATCTGGTACTGGGGCACTGCAATGGACATAAGGTCTCGAAAATCCTGTGTGTCCACCAGGTGGAAAGGCAGCATTTCTGTAGCCAACAGCTTGCAGATACTGAAAGTCATCCTCTTAGCTTTGTCATGGCTAGGAGGAAATAGTCTTTTACTTGTCCACATCTGAGGGACCAAGGGCTGGCTGCTGTGCTGAAACGGCATTGAGTAGGGTCACGGGTGTCCCTGGCAAACTGCTGGTCTGTGACGAAAATGCAGGTGAAGACATAATGTTGCCTTCATCCAAAGGTGGTGCTCTCGATGTCTGAGAGAGCTCAACACCAGCAGCTGTTTCCACTTCCAAAACAACTGATGACCTGCCAATGACACTGTCTGTTGTGGGTAAAGAGGTGGAAGGTCTGCGTCGAAAAGCATGTGTGACTGCTGTCCCTACAGTCACAGAGGATGAAGAGCAAACGGATGCACTTGAAGGGGCAGACGGTGGTTGGCCCGCTCCGCTAGGCTGCATTGTAGCACAGTGAGCTTCCCACTGCAACTTATGCTTCATATCTATGTGACTGTTCATGGACGAAGTACTCAAACTAGTGAGTTTTTGGCCTCTACTTAGAGATTGGTGACAAATCTTACAGATGACATGAGTTAGAAGATCATTTGCGATGTCATAAAAGGCCGAGGCTAGGCAAGGCTTAGAGCCCATGCAACCTGCAGAGCCACCATCACTTCTGCTCAGAGGCAGAGTTGTGGCTGAGGATGCAGTTGTTGACGTGCTTCCAGTACTCCATCTCTGTCCAGGAAGGCGCAACCTAACCTAGTCGTCAGTAGCATTCTCCTCCACCTCCTCTGCTGACCTCATCGACTGCCTGACTGTGGGTTGACAGTAAGTGGGATCTACAACCTCATCATAACCCTTTGTGTTTGCACTCCCCTCGTCCTCAAAGCCAACCTCTTCCTGCCCTGATCGAATAGTTAAGTTTTCATTCCAATCAGGTATCTGAGTCTCATCATCATCAGCATGTTCCTCATTTTCTCCACCAAGAGGAGTTACAGTTTGGGAAAGAGCGTCTACATTATGCTCAGAACCTTCTTCATCTGGGCCTGAATCTGACTCACAAAGCTTCTGGGCATCAGTGGAGATCATTTCCTTTTCTGGACTCACTGCAACTTTGGAGCAGACCTCTGATTCCCAGGCTATAGTGTGACTGAACAGCTCTGCAGACTCAACAATCTCTGTTACGCCATACTCTGCAGGGCAGGTGGAGACTTGAAAGCTGGAAGAAAGCAAGTGCGATTGGGGTGACAACTCAGAGGACTGGAGTCTTTGGGATGTTGAAGTTGAGGTGGAGGAGAGGCCACTTGATGGAGCACTTGAGATCCATTCAAACATCTGCTGTTTTTGTGCCTCATCTACCTTTGGTAGCAAAGGTCGTTTCCGTAACAAAGGGATCATCTCAGATTGTCCACAGAAAGTAGTAGAAATCTTACTTTGGCTGGAAGATGGTCTTTCTTCAGCAAATGGTACTGTTGCTTTACCACCTACCCCACAGACACAAACTTTTTATTCCCTTTCCAACACGCCTGTTCCCCTTTCCACCAGCATCTGGCCTTTTGCCACTCATTTTGTTTGTGAACAAATTGGACACTGTTTGTTGCAGTTAAAAATTGGATATTAGAAATGGAGAGGTGGTGTAGCTTTCTTGACAGCACTGGTCCCTCACTGACTTTCACAGACACTGATACTATGCCCCAAAGAATTGCCTGCACTTTTTGCAGTTAAAAATTGTGTAGCAGAAATGGAGAGGTGGTGTAGCTTTCTTGATAGCAGAGGTACGTCACTGACTATCACATAAACTGATACTATGCCCCAAAGAATTGCCTGCACTTTTTGCAGTTAAAAATTGTGTAGCAGAAATGAAGAGGAGGTGTAGCTTTCTTGACAGTAGAGGTGCGTCACTGACTATCACAGACACTGATACTCTGCCCCAAAGAATTGCCTGCACTTTTTGCAGTTAAAAATTGTGTAGAAAAAATGGAGAGGTGGTGTAGCTTTCTTGACAACAGTGGTACGTCACTGACTATCATAGACACTGATACTATGCCCCAAAGAATTGCCTGGACTACCTGCAGTTAAAAAATGTCTAGTAAAATTGAGAGGTGGTGTAGCTTTCTTGACAGCAGTGGTACTTCACTGACTTTCACATACACTGATACTATGCCCCAAAGAATTGCCTGGACTACCTGCAGTTAAAAAATGGCTAGTAGAAATGGAGAGGTGGTGTAGTTTTCTTGACAGCAGTAGTACGACACTGACTATCACAGACACTGATACTATGCCCCAAAGAATTGCCTGGACTACCTGCAGTTAAAAAATGGCTAGTAGAAATGGAGAGGTGCTGTAGCTTTCTTGACAGCAGTGGTACGTCACTAACTATCACAGACACTGATACTATGCCCCAAAGAATTTCCTGAGCTGATTTAGACAGACGCTGTGAAAAACTCTTGCACAGCGCTGGCACTGACCTGCCTAGCAAAAATGGCTATGAACTGCTCTAATCTAGCCCTGAAAAGGGCTGAAATTACAAGTAGTCCCTAATCCCTAAACCTATGTGTAGATTTCACTTTTTAAGTGTATAGTGCCCACAGCAGCAGCAGAAGCGATGACTGAAACACACCCGCAGTACTGAGATAATGGCGGCGATGGGGAAAATTGCCGGGTCTTATAGGGCAAGGACATGTGACATGCACAGCCAATGAAACATGCCCTTGCTTGTCTAGCAAAAATCCACTTTGCTGTGTGTGTGTGTCTGTGATTGGCTGACAGCCTGGCCCGCCCCACTGTACGCGAGGTTAGGAAAAAAAAATGGCGATCGCCATTTTGTCAGCATTAAGCAGCACTGATCTAAACCCTGTCCCCCCGCACACTATACACTGAATTTTGATAATATCATTATTAACAGTGACTGACAGTATTACAGTGAAAAGCCAGTTGGTAACTAGCTACGCTTTTGGTGATCGATCCGTTATCGAACGGTAACTCGAATGGTCGAACGTGAAGCAAATTGTTCGAGTTCGTCGAACGACTCGAACATCGCCCAAAACAACTCGAATTTGAAATTGGTGAATGGTTCGATTCGAACATCGCTCATCTCTACTCTTGATGGGCCAGATCGATGGGCTAGAGGCTGGATCAGTAAAGGACAGAGAGCTCCACTCCGACTCAGACACCAGCAAGGTGGATGTGAGGTACTGGTATGGGCTGGTATCATTAAAGATGAACTTGTGGGACCTGTTGAGGTTGCGGATGGAGTGACGCTTAACTCCCAAACTCACTGCAAGTTTCTGGAAGACAACTTCTTCAAGCAGTAGTACAGGAAGAAGTCGGTATCGTTCAAGAAAAATGTGATTTTCATGCAGGACAATGTTTCATCCAACTGCATCCAACTACTCCACAGCGTGGCTGGCCAGTAAAGGTCTAAAAGATGAAAAAATAATGACATGGCCCCCTTGTTCACCTTATCTGAACCCCAGAGAACCTGTGGTCCCTCATAAAATGTGAGATCTACAGGGAGGGAAAACAGTATACCTCTCGGAACAGTGTCTGGGAGGCTGTGGTGGCTGCTGCACGCAACGTTGATCGTAAACAGATCAAGCAACTGACAGAATCTATGGATGGTAGGCTGTTGAGTGTCATCATAAAGAAAGGTGGCTATATTGGTCACTAATTTTTTGGGGTTTTGTTTTTGCATGTCAGAAATGTTTATTTCTAAATTTTGTGCAGTTATATTGGTTTACCTGGTGAAAATAAACAAGTAGTGAGATGGAAATATATTTGGTTTTTATTAAGTTGCCTAATAATTCTGCACAGTAATAGTTACCTGCACAAACAGATATCCTCTTAAGATAGCCAAATCTAAAAAAAACACTCCAACTTCCAAAAATATTGAGCTTTGATATTTATGAGTCTTTTGGGTTGATTGAGAACATAGCTGTTGATCAATAATAAAAAAATCCTCTAAAATACAACTTGCCTAATAATTTTGCACACGGTTTATAGCACTGGCTTTAGCTTATATAAAAAAAATCCTGCTGATTGGTACCTTTAAAAAAAGGCATGTTTTATACAATATCACATTGTTCCAAAAAGACCTTCAGAGCCTTCTGTGTATCCTGCCGACTATGCCAAATGTTTTGCCAAACTTTTAACACTAAGGTTCAGATACGACTTTAAAGAAGGCAATTAAGTAATTCTATTATAAGGGTTAAAATAAAATATAGACTTAAATTAAAAGTATGATATTGCATACACTTTTGTATATTCAACATAGAATTAAGTACAGTTAAGTACTTACATCACCAAAGAGCTTTTGAACATCATCTGTCTGGAACAGCAGTCAGAGAAGCATGACAACGACAGAACTCCTGGAAATCATTGCCCTATAAAGTGTGACATCTGGGTAGAGGTGAGCGAACCTGAAGTTCGGTGTTTGGTACGAACTTAGAGTTTTTCAAGAAAACAAACTTCGGGTTCATAGTTCAGGTGCTTTAAGAATGCAAACCACTTACGTGAGCATTGCTGTGCTAGGGTATGCACGGTGCTAGGCCCAGTGCAAACCGCTTGCAGTGTTTGAACAGCTCGCACTGAGGGTAACAACAGCGTGATCAGATGTAGTGTGCATCCAAAAATAAATTAAAAAACTCAGGTCACCCTCTCCCAGAAGGGTCCTGTTTATGACTAGCTGCATGATGGGATAGACTGTCAATCAGTGCCTTTAAATGAAGCTCAGGTCAAGTCAGTGTCCATAACCAAAATTTAAAAAAGTTCACCTGAACCAGCAGAACCTGAACTTTCACGGGTCCACTCATCTCTAATGCAATATGCAAGTAGAGAGGTAAAGTAAGTCTTATCCATTGAAAATACACCCATACACAACTGTCAGACATTAAGGAGAGCCACAAAGCTCATTTTGCATCATTAATCTCTACACGACATATGACGTACTGGGTACGTCTTGAAAGTGGGTGCCATTCTGACCAAGGATGTACCCAGTACGTCATGGCAATCACAGAGGTTCCCACACTGTACCCCCACCATTGCCAGCGGATCACCGGCTTATCTTGTAGCTGGAACCCAGCTCTCACTGCCAGGAGCATTGCCTGCACCGCACCCAGCAGTTTAACTCCCTAAATGCTGTAATCAATGTGATCTCAACATTCAGGAGGCAGGGATAAGAATCGCTTACCCTTCCCTGGCGATTGGGCCCCTGTAATGTGATTACAGAGATCCCTATCGCTGCCATGGCGACCCTAGGTAATCACTATGACAACGCTGGGTAACCCAGCTACGAATCGCCTCACAGATCATGCCGGATTTATGATCTGTGAGGCGAAGAAACGATCGCGGGGGATCCTGCACTCTACCCCTGAGATCACAGCCTGGTCTCTGACTTATCCTGTCACTGCCAGGAGCTGTATGTTCCAGAAAGGGACTAAGTAAAAAAGTAAAAATAAAGTAAAAACAAAATGTTGACAGTATTAAAAAAAGTTTTGGAAAAATAAAAAAAAATATATATATATTCCAATACACACACACACACACACACACACATTTGTATGTAAAAAAATAAAAATGAAACAACAAAATTGCATATATTTGGTATTGCTGCGTCCGTACCAACCCGAGCTATAAAACTGTCACACTAGTTAACTCCTTCAGTGAACACGGTAAAGAAAAAAAATTGTAGCATAAACTATGTCTTTTCATCATACACCATAATGCATACATCATAATTTCACATGTAAATATACATGATACAGCTGAAAACGTTATCTTGTCCCGCAAAAAACAAGCTGCCACACAGCTGCATCGGTGAGCAAATAAAAAAACAGTAGCTCTCACATAAAATAATTTTTTGTATGTAAAAGCAGCAAAACATTAAAAAAATATATAAATGTGGTATCACTGTAATCGTACGAACGTGTAATACTACTGTATGAACTGAGGATTTCGATTGCGTTAGGGCAATGATAACCAGAGACGGGTTCTTGGTGCAAAGACGTTTATAATATGCAACCAACAATATGTACACAAAACAGAACATAAACACAGTAGAACATAAACACAGTAAATACCTGCCAGGGTCGGAGCAAAGGGGAATTCCCGGGGCCACGCACCGGACTCCCCCAGGGAGACCACCAGGAGCGAACCCCTATACAGGGACTGTCCGGCGATCACCCCAGAAGGCCTAAATGCACAGCAGCCGGGACACGAAAGGGCAACAGGTATAGTCCAAAAATGTCCGTACGTGATGTGAGTCCTAGGGTGGATATGTAACGGAAGGAACCGGGCAGAAGTGCCGACCAGAGACGGCAGACGGAGTCTGGGCACAGCTTGATGAGACCAGGTGAAGTCCATAGCCGGTGTCGGGTGTTTTCCACAGGATCCAAATATCAATCAGGAACCAAGAGCAGCAGGGCAGGAGTAGACAGGAAACAGTTTACTCAGGCAACTAGACTAAGCTTAGGGGCGGGCTTTTAAACAGATGAACAGGAAGTAGGGCAACAGAACAGAAAACTCCATGTTAACAAAGGGCAAGATCCTTCAATAGAAAACTGGAAATCATGGAACTCTGACAGTACTCCCCCCCCCAGAAACGGCCTCAGGACGGATCAGGGCCAGGCTTGTCCGGGTACCTCCGATGAAACTGAGCAACCTTCCGGGGCGCTCGGATGTTACCCACAGGTTCCCAGGAATCGTCCTCGGGGGAGTACCCCTGCCAACGTAACAGATACTGAAGCCGATGCCGATGGAGCCGGGAGTCAATAATGTCCTCAACCACAAACTGCTCCTGGCCATCAACCATCACCGGCAGAGGAGGAGGCACGATATGACCATGAAACGTATTAGGGGAAACTGGTTTTAGCAGAGAAACGTGAAAGACCGGGTGTACCTTTAAATTGTGCGGCAACCTCAGCCGACAGGCCACAGAGCTCACTATCCCGGTGATCTTGAACGGACCAATGAATTTCTGCCCCAGCTTCTGCGAAGGAACACCTGGTTTCAGATTTTTGGTGGATAACCACACCGAGTCCCCTATCTTATACATGGGTGCCTGTTTCCGGTGAGTGTCTGCCGACTTCTTGTAACGCTCCTGAGCCGAAGCCAAAGAGTCCTTTAAAACCTCCAGATTTCGCCGTAGCTCCGTCAATCTGTCCTCCACCGCTGGCACCGAAACCGCCACCGGTGACCTAGGCAAAATATTTGGATGGTAACCCAAGTTAGCGAAAAAGGGCGTTACCTTAGTGGAGCTGCTCTGAGTGTTGTTATACGAGAACTCCGCCAAAGGAAGCAGCTGCAACCAATCGTCCTGCAGATGGCTGACATAACATCGTAGGTACTGCTCCAGGGTTTGATTAGTCCGTTCGGTTTGCCCATTTGTCTGGGGATGGTATGCAGAAGACAAACAGACATCAATATGGAGTGCCGAACAAAACCCTTTCCAGAACTTAGACGTGAACTGCACGCCCCGGTCAGAGATGATCTCATCCAGTACCCCATGCAATCGAAATATATTCTGGATAACCAAATCCACTGTCTCTGCGGCTGAGGGAAGACCGGTACATGGAATAAAGTGAGCAGCCTTTGTCAACCGATCCACCACCACCAAAATGGTATTGTTACCGCCTGAGACGGGCAACTCCACAATAAAATCCATTGAGATGGATCCCCAAGGGCGAGATGGTACGGGTAACGGTTGAAGGAGTCCCGTAGGAGCCACACGAGGGACCTTGCACCGGGCACAAACCACACATGAGTGGACATAGTCTTTCACATCCTTTAAACAGGTAGGCCACCAAAAAAAAGACTCAGAAATTCCTGCGTCTTCTGTACCCCCCTATGACCTGCCAACATGGAGTCATGGACCAACTTGAGAACCCGAAGTCTTACAGCCTCCGGGACATAAATACGTCGCTCTCTCAACCACACACCATTCCGAAGGACAAGAGTCACATCATTCGGGGGGGCAGCAAGAAATACGTCACCATCATAGGCCAGCTTGATGTCCTTCCACAAGTCCTGGTCCCGGATTACTCCAACAAAATTGGCATCTGATAAAACGGTCTGAGACGGGGTTCCAGGCACGGAGTCCATGGCGTGGATTCAGGACAAGACATCGGCTTTCCCATTACGTGACCCTGGACGGTATGTAACAATAAAATTAAACTGATTAAGGAACAGGCTCCAACGGGCTTGCCGTGGAGACAGGCACCTGGCAGATTTAAGGAATTCTAGGTTACGATGGTCTGTGAGAACTATCACTTGTTGCGCTGCTCCCTGTAAGTGGTGTCTCCATTCCTTAAAAGCAGAAATAATCGCCAACAATTCCTTGTCCGCAATGTCATAGTTCTTTTCTGCAGGGGACAACCGGCGAGAAAAAAAAGCACACGGGTGCAAGAAACTCTTGTCCCCAGTCCTTTGTGAAAGGATAGCCCCTAATGCATAATCGGAAGCATCGACTTCCACAATAAAAGGGAGTGCGGGATTCGGGTGTATTAGTATTGGTGCTGAGGTAAAACAAACCTTGAGACGATTGAAATCTTCCTGGGCCTGGGCGGACCACACAAACTTCTGCCCTTTTTTGGTTAACAGAGTGATAGGACGGACGATCTCTGAAAAGTTACAGATAAAGCGTCTGTAAAAGTTAGCAAAACCGACAAAGCGTTGTACCTCCTTGATGTTTCCCGGTTCCGGCCAGTCTAGAATTGCCCGTATCTTGCCAGACTCCATGTTCAGTCCCTGAGGAGAGATGACATATCCTAAAAATTGTATCTTTGAGCAATGGAATTCGCACTTCTCCAGTTTGATATACAGGTGGTTATCCCTCAGACGGGTAAGTACTGTCTTGACGTGCTCTTGGTGTTCCTGTAGGGAATCAGAAAAGATCAAGATATCATCCAGGTAAATCACCATAAACTGGTCCATTATATCCCTAAATATATCATTGACTAGGTGTTGGAAAGCCGCTGGAGCGTTACAAAGTCCAAAAGGCATCACTAGATACTCATAATGTCCATACCGACATCTGAACGCTGTTTTCCACTCATCCCCGGGACATATACGGAGTAGATTATATGCCCCACGGAGATCCAATTTAGTAAATATTTTGGCCTGTTGTACTCTCTCCAATAGTTCGGGAATCAACGGTAACGGATACCGGTTCCGGATGGTTATCTTATTTAGTTCCCGGTAGTCGATACAAGGTCTCAGAGTCCCCTCTTTCCTTTTCACGAAAAAGATGGGTGCCCCTGCTGGTGAGGTAGAAGGTCGAATAAATCCCTTGGCTAGGCTTTCATCGATGTAATCTTTTAGTGCTTGTAACTCAGGTGCCGCCAACGGGTAGACATGACCAAACGGGATCTCTGCCCCTGGGAGTAAGTCTATGGGACAATCATACGGTGTATGCGGGGGAAGCCGATCTGCTTTTCTTTTGTCGCATATATCAGCGAAGTCATTATAAACCGGGGGTAGAACAGGTACCTGTACAGTGCCCTCCACATTCGGTGTTACTGGAACCGGTACAGTTGGACTAATGGTCGGACCACTCTGGGGTGGGAAGGATATTTCTTTAGTCTCACAATCGATGACTGGATTTGTAGACCGCAGCCAAGGAATTCCTAAAATTATCGGAAAATGGGGAGAAGAAATTAACATGAAAACAAGGGTCTCCTGCTGACCTGGTTTCATCACACATTCAAGGGGTACTGTCTCCCGATCAACTGGTCCGGAAACTAATGGAGAACCGTCTACCGTCTCCATGGTAACTGGTGAAGATCTTTGTTGAGTCTGGATACCATGTTTCCTGGCAAAAGAAGAGTCCATGAAATTTCCCCCTGCCCCAGAGTCTATCATAGCAGATGTAGGAATTAACTGTCCCTCCCACCGGATCTAAATGGGAAGCGAGCAATGGGTGTATTTCCCTTCTGGGTCCTTAGGTGAAGTTGACATCAATGTCGAGGGAAATACCGCATCCAAGTGTAAACTTGCCTCAGAGATATCGGACTCTGTGTCCGTGTTGTCACACTCTGCCATTGCTGCCAGTACCTTATTCGGGCGATTTGGACGTTTTGGGCAGTCAATCAGAAAATAGTCCAATTGACCACAATAGAAACACAAACGCTCACGGAGCCGGTGTTCATGACGTTCGTTGGTCTCTCGCTTTTGTAGAGAGTCCACTTGCATAGGAACATCCTCGGCCTCCCGTGGCGTCTTGTGAGCAGGTTCTCTAGAAGGACACGCAAAGTTGGTTACCCGGTTTACAGCTGCCCATTTTTCCTGTCGGCGTTCCGTCAAGCGGGTATCGATACGCACACAGTGTTGGAGAAACAGTTCAAAATCCCGTGGAGATTCGGCACGAGCTAACTCGTCCTTGATGGTACCGGACAAACCCTTTCTGAACACTGATAATAGCGCATTATTTGCCCAGTCGGTGTCTACCACTAACCTTTTGAACTCAGTGGCGTATTCGACGACAGACCACTTTCCCTGACGTAAGGAAAGCAGAGCCGATTCAGCGGTAGCACGGCGATTAGGATCATCAAACATTTGCGCCATTGCTGTTAAAAAGTCATCCAGGTTATTTAAACGGATATCACGATTCTCTATCATAGGATTAGCCCAAGCCAGTGCTCGTGAAGTTAACAACATGATTATACATAACACTTTTGACCGGTCAGATCGGTAATAATCAGCATGTACATCAAAAAACAGTATACACTGGTTAACAAACCCACGGAACTGACTTCGATCACCACTGAAACGAAATGGGGGTAACCTAGGCATACCGGCAGCTGATACGGATGTAGCGGGGGTGGCTTCCTGAGCCTTCATTCTAGATTGCAAATCCTGAATAGCCGGACCCAGTACCTGGTGATCATTGCCCAGCTGTACTTCCACATCTCTAAGTTTAGTTTGCACCGCCTCCATCTCCTGCTGCAAGGAGTTAATCATGGAGAAAAGCTGATCTACTCGTGTCTCAGTCATTGCCCCAGCGAAATCCTCTTATAGGCCTGAGTATAATGTAATACTGCTGTATGAACTGAGGATTTCGATTGCGTTAGGGCAATCATAACCAGAGACGGGTTCTTGGTGCAAAGACGTTTATAATATGCAACCAACAATATGTACACAAAACAGAACATAAACACAGTAGAACATAAACACAGTAAATACCTGCCAGGGTCGGAGCAAAGGGGAATTCCCGGGGCCACACACCGGACTCCCCCAGGGAGACCACCAGGAGCGAACCCCTATACAGGGACTGTCTGGCGATCACCCCAGAAGGCCTAAATGCGCAGCAGCCGGGACACGAAAGGGCAACAGGTATAGTCCAAAAATGTCCGTACGTGATGTGAGTCCTAGGGTGGATATGTAACGGAAGGAACCGGGCAGAAGTGCCGACCAGAGACAGCAGACGGAGTCCGGGCACAGCTTGTTGAGACCAGGTGAAGTCCAGAGCCGGTGTCGGGGGTTTTCCACAGGATCCAAATATCAATCAGGAACCAAGAGCAGCAGGGCAGGAGTAGACAGGAAGCAGTTTACTCAGGCAACTAGACTAAGCTTAGGGGCGGGCTTTTAAACAGATGAACAGGAAGTAGGGCAACAGAACAGAAAACTCCATGTTAACAAAGGGCAAGATCCTTCAAAAGAAAACTGGAAATCCTGGAACTCTGACAGAACGTGAAGAATAAAACTGTTTTAATGCTTTTATGGCACAGTAAACGACGTAAAAAAAAACCCAAAAACAATTCCTGAAATTCTGGTTCTTTTTGATTCTGCCTTACAAACAGTGGAATATAAAGCGATCAAAAAATAATGTGGCCCAAAATGGTACAAACAAAAAATCCAATTTATCCTGCAAAAAAACAAGCCCTCACTTGTTTCTGTCAGCAGAAAAATAAAAAGAAACTTTAGTCTTCAAAATCCAGCAATGCAAAAAACTTATTTTGTAAAAAGCAATTTTTAGTGTGATAGTCACCAAACTTAAAAATAAGTATATAAACCTGGTATCACGGTAATCATACTGACCTCAGGAATAAAGTCACCTAATTACTTATATCGCAAGATGAACGGCGTAAAAAATAAATAAATAAAGCCAATTATTCAATCGCTATTGATTTGTTCATTCTGCCGCTAAAAGCTTGCAGTATCAGCACAGCTCATATTTATCCTGCACTCTACGCTGAGCGTTTACACTGGGATTACATGTAAATCCCTGAAAAAAATGTGATTCAGACATAATTTCCAACTGAAAATTCACTGTAATGAGGCAGAGGGAGTCATTTTGACCTCATGTCTGGCCTGTCATCCGGCATTGTTCATATTTTTATGCGTATTTTCAGACGTGCAGAAACGTGCAGTCAGTAGCAGTTTTAATTCATCCTTGAAAAGATGGACTCTGCTGAACAAAGGCCAAATGGAGTCCAGAGTAACTCTGCTGCCTCATTAGTGAATGGATCCATGGCGGGTTTCTTCTGAATCACATATTTCAGAGATGTAGTTTGAATCCCCGATGTAAGTGCTCAGCGTACAGCACAGGATAAATGGAAACTAATCCAAAATGTTTGCAATCTTTAATTCTGCAACATTCACTGTATTTGACACTATGGGTGTTTTTCCAGACACTAAATTGTCACTACACCAGTAGATGAATACTTAGGGGGGTATAATTTCCAAAATGTGTTCACTTGAGGGATGTTTTACTGTTCTGCCACTTAGGGGGTTTGCAAATGGAGTCTGCAAACTATTCTAGGAAAGCCTGTGCTTCAAAAATAAAATGGCGCTCCTTCCCTCCTGAGCCCTGTGATGTGGCCAAATAGTACTGTACAGTCACATGTCGGGTATTGCCACATTCAGGACAAATTATGCAACACATTATGGGGCCTTTTTTATCTATTACTCTTGTGAAAATTGCAAATCTGGGGTTAAAACATTTTAGTGGCAAAAATGTAATTATTTTTCTTTAATGCCCAATAGTATATGATTGTGTGACACACCTGTAGTGTCAATATACTCACTGCACCTGTGGATGAATTCATTGAGGGGTACAGCTTGTAACATGGGGTCACTTATGGGGGGGGATTATGGCAACCGCACACCATTGCAACTAAATCTGATCTCAAATATGGGGCTCCTTCCATTCTTGACTTTGTACTGTGCCTCAAAAGTAGTTTTCGACCGCATATGGGGTATGAGCTTACTCAGGAGAAATTCCACAATAAATTGTATGGTGTATTTTTTCCTGATACCCTTATGAAAAAGCTGCCTGTTTGAAGCAACACAATTGTGGTAAAAACATATTTTTAATATTTTTATGGCTCAACATTATAAAATTCTGTGAAGCCCCCAGGAGTTCAAAGTGTTCACCAAACATCTAGATAAATTTCTTGATGGGTCTAGTTTCTAAAATGGGGTCATTTATGGGGGAGCTCCACTGTTTAGGCACCTCAGGGGGTCTCCAAATGCTACAAGGTATCTTCTAATGATTCCAGCCAATTTTGCAGACAAATTGTGCTCCTTCACTTCTGAGGCCTGCCATGTGTCCAATCAGTAGATTTCCACCACATATGAGGGATCTGCATACTCAGGAGAAATTGCACAATAAATTTTATGGTGCATTTTTGCTGATAGCCTTGTGAAAAAAAATCTACCTGTTGAAGTAACAATATCATGGTAAAAATATATGTATTTTTTTTCACAGCTCAACGTTCTAAACTTCTGTGAAGCCCTTGGGGTTCAAGGTGCTCACCAAACATCTAGATACATTCCTTGAGGAAGTCTAGTTTCTGAAATGGGGTCACTTGTGGGGGAGCTACACTGTTTAGGCATCTCAGGGGGTCTCCAAAGATGACATGACGTTCATTAATGATTCCAGCTAATTTTGCTTTCAAAAATTAAAATGGCGCTCCTTCCCTTCGGAGCCCCACCGTGCGCCCAAACTATTGATTTCAAACACATATGAGGTATTTGTGTACTCAGGAATAATTGAAAAATACATTGTATTGTGCATTTGTTTGCTGATACCCTTGTGGAAAAAAAAGCTACCTGGTTGAAATATCAATTTGATGTTAAAAATAATATATATTTTTATGGCTCAACGTTGTAAACTTCTGTGAAGCTCCTGGGGGTTCAAGGGGCTCACCATATAGCTAAATAAATTCCTTGTGGGGTCTATTTTACAAATTATGATCACTTGTGGGGGAGCTACACTGTTGAGACACCTCAGGGGGCCTCCAAATGTGACGTGGCATCCACTAATGATTCCAGCTAATTTTGCTTTCAAAAATTCAAATGGCACTCCTTCCCTTCTGAGCCCTGCTGTGCACCCAAATAGTTGATTGACACCATATTTAAAGTATCAGCGTACTCAGGACAAATTGTTCAATACATTTTATGGTGCATTTTTTTCTGATACCTTTGTGAAAATGAAAAAAAATTATGGCTAAAGTAACATTTTTTGTGTAAAAAAAGTAAAATTTTTCATTTTTCCTTACACATTGCTTTGGTTCCTGTAAAGAACCTAAATAGTTAATAAACTTCTTGGATGTGGGTTTGAGCAGTGTGAGGGGTGCAGTTTTTAGAATTGCATCACTTTTGGGTATTTTCTGTTGCCTAGATCTCTCAAAGTCACTTCAAATGTGATGTGGTCCCTAAAAAAAATGGTTTTGTAAATTTTTTGGGAAAACTGAAAAATTCTACCCCTTCTAACTTTCTAACCCAAAAAAATTATGTTTCAAAAATTGTGCTGATGTAAAGTAGACATGTGGGAAATGTTATTTAGTAACTATTTTGTGGGACATATCTTCCAGATTTATGGGCATAACATTTCAAAATTTGAAAATTGTGAAATTTTCAAAATTTTCACCAGATTTCTAATATTTTTACAAATATACACACAAAATATCGTCTTAGGTTTACCACTATCATGAAGTACAATATGTCACAAAAAGTGATGTCAGAATCAGAAGAATCTGTTAAAGCATTCCAGAGTTATAACCTGTCAAAGTGACACTAAACAGAATTACAAAAAATGGCCTGGTCATTAAGGTGAAAACCTTGCTCTGGGGTAAAGAGATTAAAAGCGTCTTTTGCTGAAGAAGCAATGCTATTAACAAAAGGAATGGGTGTTTTGTACCCCAGCTGTCAGGGTGCTGTAACATTTTCCTTCTTTACTACTATTTTGGAAATTGTCCATCTTATGTATATTTTAATAAATAAATAATGTTTTTGCCATTTCTTTTTTTGTTTCCAATGTATATGTCTTACGGAGTGCTTTATAGACCTTGCTTGTTCATTTGAACTTCAGTAAGGTCATTTTACTCTATGTTACTATGTGTCCTTTGTACTTTTTGTGACATACTGAAGCAGAGCATGATCCTATCCATTCAGAAACTGGGCCATAGGGCAGCATAATAACATGATAACGACCTAAAACACAAAACAATCACCGACATGGTTAAAGAAACTGAGGGTAAAGGTGGTAGACTTGCTAAACATGTCCCCAGTCCTAAACCCTATTGAACAACTGTAGGGCATTCACAAATGAAGAAACGCAAGGTCTCTAACATCCACCAGCTCTGTGATGTCGTCATGGAGGAGGGGAAGAGCTCCAGTGAAGCTCTAGTGAACTCTATTTACAAGAGAGTTAAGAAAGTGCTTGAAAATAATGGTGGCCACACAAAATATTGACACTTTGGACACAATTTGTCCATTTTCACTTAGGCGTGTACTCACTTTTGTTGCTAGTGGTTTAGACTTTAATAGCTGTGTGTTCAGGTATTCACACCGTTATGCAAGCTGAAAACTGACTATTTTACATTTCATCAGAGTGTCATATTTTCAGTGGTTTCCCATTAAAAAAATAACATATTTTCAAATATTTGAGGGGTATGCACAATTTTGTTATATATTGTACATGAATTGGGAATCTAGCAGTAACTTTCATTAAAAACATTGCTTTAATTCATGTAAACAGTTACTTTGAATATCACCATGGAAAATTAAGCATATTTACACAAAATTGTTTTTTTTTTTACATTTTACAGATTTACATGTCTAAAGCAAAATGAAGGTTCACATATAAAATACATCACTAAAGAGCTTTTCATTTTTGGTTAGTATATTTACATTTTCTGTAGTCTTGCTTCTATTTCACAACAAAAGTTTTAGCATCCAGTTACTAAATTGAAAGATTATAGAATTGGACCTTCCTTATAGGTGCATATTATGTACTCATTTCAACTACTAAAACATATTTATTTTGCATGTGGACTTGTACCTCTAGTTATGACTTTTATTTTAACAGGTTTTGTAAAATAGAATGAAGACAATAACATGTGTGAGCTTTTAAGTTAGGCACTGTTAAATTACATCAATAAATATTTTGCTCCTGATATAATTTAGAGAATCAGTTGCCAAATTTTGTATTTGTGTCCCTCCAGAGAAACAATTAGTGTATGTGAATGTGGATGGAAATCATATTGCAGTTAGGAAAACGTCAAACAATTAATATATTGCTCGTTCCTCTGTTTTGAAATGTAAAGCACAAGATCCTGTTTTTGGTTATCAGTAAGAAAAACATTTCCTTATTTCTTTTTGTTAAACTTATGTTAACATAACTGAAAATTCAATGATTATGTGCATGTTATCTGGTTATTTCTGACAACACATAGTTAGGGGAAATTAATTGTTTACACTGCCGACTGTAAAAATGGGACTATAATGACCTCTCACCCTAGAATATGATGACACAACCAGGTGTAGTAGCTTAAAAAGCTGACCAGCATTTGTCAGAAAATACAGAAAGAATTACAGTGCATTGCGAAAGTATTCAGCCACCTTGAATTTTTTAACCTTTTACATTTTAGGCTTCAAACATAAAGATAAAAAAATTGAATGTTATGGTGAAGAATCAACAACAAGTGGGACACAATTGTGAAGTTGAATAAAATGTATTGCTTGTTTTCAACTTTTGTAAAAAATAAACTGAAAATTGGGGTGTGCACTATTATTCATCCCCTTTATTTTCAGTGCAGCAAACTCACTACAGAAGTTCATTGAGGATCTCTGAATGATCCAATGTTGTCCAAAATGACTGGTGATGATAAATATAAGCCAACTGTTGGTAATCAAGTCTTCATATAAATAAACCTGCTCTATGATAGTCTCAGTGTTCTGATAGCGCAGATAGCATCATGAAGACCAAGGAACACAACAGGCTGGTCCGTGATACTGTTGTGGAGAAGTTTAAAAAACAGATTTGGTTACAAAAATATTTCCACAACTTTAAACATCCCAAGAAGCACTGTGCAAGCAATCATATTGAAACGGAAGGAGTATCATACCACTGCAAATCTACCAAGACCTGGCTGTCCCTAAAAAATGTAACCTCAAACAAAGAGAAGACTGATCAGAGATGCAGCCAAGAGGCCATTGAAAAAATCTAGAATGGAATGGTTCACAAATAAACATATCCAGGTGTTAGAATTGCCAAGTCAAAGTTCAGACCTGAATCCAACGAAGAATCTGTGGAAAGAGCTGAAAACTGCTGTTCACAAATGCTCTTCATCCAACCTCATTCAGCTCGAGCTGTTTGCAAAGGAAGAAAGGGTAAGAATTTCAGTCTCTCAATGTGCAAAACTGATAGAGACATACCCCAAGCAACTTGCAGCTGTCATCACAGCAAAAGGTGGCGCTACAAAGAATTAACTTAAAGGGGACGAATAATATTGCACACCCCAATTTTCAGTTTAATATTTTTTATAAAACTTTAAAATAAAAAATAAATTTTGCTCAACTTCACAATTGTGTCCCACTTTTTGTTGATTCTTCACCATAACATTAAAATTTTTATATTTATGTTTGAAGCCTGAAATGTGGGAAAAGGTTGAAAAATTCAAGGGGGCCGAAAATATTTGATGCCACTTCTTTCTATGATACAGTGAGGCACTTTGCAAATTACATTTCTTATTTAATTTGTGAAATTTCAAATAGTTTTCTGGCAATGTAAACTGAAAAGCAGTTAGAAAAAAACCCACATTTTTTTGTGGGGGGGGGATATAATCTATTTGGAATTTTAAATTATTTTGAGCAGGATTTCTATTTTTTTTCTCATCGTCTGATGAAGTTTATTTACTTTTAGCATTTGCCATATTGTTTCCTTTAGCTAACATGACAGGAGATTGATGTTGCCCGAAAAACGGGCATCATGAATGAGAGACTGGCTGGACAGATGTAGGATTTACTCTGAAATGTTGCAATTCAAAGAAAATATGTTTTGAAAAAACAGTCAGTCCAAGAGTGAGGTCCCAAGTGACTTCTTTTGGTCAACTCCCCTGAGACTGAATGGTCTCCACCTATTCGAACACATAGGCAGAGACTAGAAGGTCTAGGAGAGTGGGATGGAGAATAGCCCCTGAGGAGCTGAACTTTAGATTAGTCATGATGCATGGTTCCCAGCCTCCTTTTCATATTATGTTTTCTCTTAAATGCCTTTCAACTGCATTATATCATTCATGTTATCCTATGTTCAAGGTATAACAATCTCTTGTCAGTTTTCCATTAATAGCTAACCATATTGTAAAAACAAGAAAAGATACACATGTTAATATTGTTATTATTAGGGTCAGTACCACTCTTAAAATTATTTCAATCTGCTTAAAAACCATGCTATTAAGAAAAACCTTTCTGGTTTAAAATATAAAAGTATATCATATTAAAATACAATTTTAACAATATTTGCTTAAAAAAACACTTACTGATGTTCACTCATACAAAAATGTTTAATCCCCCAAATCTTTAAGTCTCTTGTCTCCTTTGGGAATAGAATAACTGTAGGGCTCAATTTGTACCGGTAGCTTAATGATTAAAGATGAAAACTTCTTTGCTGAGGTATCTGATTTTTAAACACCTCATTTTAATGTAAATCCTATTATTAAAATAAACTCTGATTTTAGTCTCACATGGTAATTGGATATATTACTTCACAGTTCAAACAATGTTTGTAATGAAATATGCACGTACCGTATTACTTCACAATGCAACAATGTATCTAAACAGCTTATAATAAACTGTAGATTGTTCTTGGCAACAATTTGAAATGATCAAAGAAAATACAAAAATAAATGTGGTGTAAAAAGAAGATTATATAAACACATCAGATCATATATATAATTAAAGGACAATTAAACTAACAGAAATATAGTTTACACTAAATATTTTAAAATCACAACACATCTGAAAAGGAAGAAACTATTTTACATTTTCTTATATACAGTGAATCTATGTAAATTACTTCATTTCATCCCGTTTGTCCAACAATATCTCCAGAACCAGGGGCGTACATAGAAATCATGAGGCTACATAGCGAAAGTCTGAATGGCCTCCCCACCTGATAAAAAAATACAAAAAAATATTAACATCATAAGCAGCATACACATTACTGGGGGGGACATACAAGTTACTGGAGGGACATACAAGTTACTGGAGAGACATATAAGTTACTGAGAGCCAGCATACAAGTTACTAGGGGCATATATAAACATTTTGAATTAATCTTTATCCTAGCCAGGCTATACAGCTACCAGTCCAGTAAGTAGACTATTACCAGGCGTAGCTCCATCTATAGATGACCAGTCAAGGTAATGCTATGCGCCTGTTTTTTGACTGTGTAAAATGCACCTGTCTGAGTTTCTGCCTGGTGCCGACGCCATGCTGAGCCACCCGTGAGCAGTACAACCACCAATGGCTGCCTCCAAAGCTCCTCTCTCTGGCTGTAAAGCTATGTCAGCCATGGGGACATGCACGTTTAGCCAGAGAGAGGAGCAACAGAGCAGGTGCAGCTTCTAGGACACTGCAGTGTGCATGGAATGCTGGTGCTGAGTTGCAGACACTGACAGTCTGAGACTCAGCCTTGCTGGGAATCAGGGGCTGCCTGGCAAATTTGGCCGAGGGGGCACACACTAAGCAGCGGCACCTGAAAAGTGACCTATACTTATTGGCTCTGATTCATTAAAGAGGTGATCCAAAACTAAATTTTACTATACTATTAAATCTCTGTTAAATTCCAATTTTTTTTCTAATACATGTTAATTAAAAATTCCCTCTCCTTCCCTAACTACTTTGCTTTTTATTTTTGTACTACTTCCTCTCTGATGACACTTTGTTTTAAAATTGTTTCTCCTGCGCTATATTGAACAAGCTCTGCCCCCTCTCCTGTTTGGCTTTTCTCCTCCTGGCATCACTCACAGCTCTGCAACTAGAAGAAGATGTTGCCCGACTACTCCCTCTTTTTCAGCAGAGTCCCTGCAATATGCAGTGTGGGTGAGTCTGCATCTCTTTGTTGCAGCAGCCTGCATCTATTCAAATAGTGCGGGCCGCCAGCAGCCTTCACCTGCCCCGCTGGGAGAGATGAAAGTGAAAGCACACACAGCGAGCAACCTCGGGCCCCATAGCAGTGGCGAGACCTGCCTCTATTGATGGTACACCACTGTCCAGAACTGTATTTATTCTGATATTCAAGTATCAAAGATAAAAGGTTACATAACTGTTGACATGACATCACTGCTTTAGCCAGCAAGTCGCTTGTGCCTTTGATCTCAAAGCATGAGCGCTGAACTGATTGACTGGCTAGTGATTTGCACTGTTGGCATGATGTCACTGCTGCACTTTAAACTATGGGACCAGAGCAGCAACAAAGCATTTCCTGAGTTTTTATTCCAATGTTTTTTACAAAATTTAGGGCCCATTTTCCTAAATGTGGACAGCCTCTTTAAAATATATTAGTTGTCGGAAATGAGTATTGACATCCTGGAAAAAAAAAAAACAGGAAGGATTTACAAACATTGCATTGCAACTGCAATAAGGCCTTTCACAATATAGATAACTTACAGGAATTAATATGCATCCAGTAATACTGTATATATATGAATGAGATTATGCCAAGTCACTTTAAATACTGTAAAGTTTAGGGTTTGTACTGATCACCAGGTCCTGGGGTTTCAGACTGGAACTCGGACTAAAAAAAGTCTGTGTCCAAGTTCGGTGTTTGGGTAATGTTTGTATGTTAATAATGTTTGTTGAAAGGTTGCAGCTCAGTCAATCAACAAGTTTTATTGCATTCTAAAGTTGACTTTCCGCTTCTGTGAATAATAAAGATTAAAAAAAAAATGGCCTGTGCTCCAACCTATTTTTGATAACCAGCACAAGTGAAACAGAAAACTGCAGACTGAAACCCTCAGTTGTCAGCTTTCCTTTGGCTGGTTATCAAAAATAGAGGGGATCCTACACTGTTTTTTTTTTTTAACTATTTAAAAAAATAATTTAAAAAAAATGGCTTGGGCTCCCCCCTATTTTTGATAAGCAGCCAAAGTAAAGCAAACAGCTGATAGCTGGTACTATCAGTGTGGGAGGGCCCATGGTTATTTGGTCCCTAAAAACACAGACACAGGAAACAAAAAAGTTTTTTTTTCAATAAATACTTCACACTGCTTTCTTCACCTATTAATAACTTAAAAACAAATCCTGTAAGTTGAAATGTAACCAACCCAAAGAGTAAAGGGGGCTTTACACGGTAGCGATATCGCTAGCAATTTGTAGCGATAGCGAGCGTGTAAGTACCCACCCCCGTCGCGCATGCAATTGTCTGTGTTCGCTGCCGTAGCAAACATTATCGCTACGGCAGCGTCACACATACTTACCTGGTCGGCGTCGGCGCTGTGAATGCCGAACAATCCCTCCTTCAAGGGGGAGGGACGTTTGGCATCACAGTGACGTCACCGCAACGTCACTAAGCGGCCGGCCAATCAAAGCGGAGGGGCGGAGATGAGCAGGACGTAACATCCTGCCCACCTCCTTCCTTCCTCATTGTGGCCGGCGGCAGGTAAGGAGACATTCCTCGCTCCTGCGGTGTCACACATAGCAAAGTGTGCTGCCGCATGAGGGATGAACCACCTGGATAAACAACCCTTACCGATTTTTGAGTTTGGGACGACCTCTCCATGGTGAACGATTTTCACCATTTTTGAGGTCGCTTAAGGTCGCTGGTCAGTGTCACACGCTGCGATATCGTTAATCACGCCGGATGTGCGTCACTAACAACTTGACCCCGACGACAAAACATTAACGATATCGTAGCGTGTAAAGCCCCCTTAAATTCCCAAAATGTTCATTGATTCCTGTGGGGCATTGTTGTGAGAAATTACTCACAATGATGTTCCATAGGTTACTGTTTGTGACCGAATCTACCTTTCTATTTAATTAAAACTAAGTTTTATTCTTAAATACTACAATTCAAATACGATCCCACACCTCACAGACAATTATTATAACAAACACAAACCAGACTAAGGGATATCTCAGGTAAAGAACCCTCAATAATAGTTACCAGTGGGGGTTATTATCCAGGACAGTAAAGGCCCCGTCACACACATAGAGATCGCTAACAAGATCGTTGCTGAGTCACAGTTTGCCCACATGACTGGAAGTCAGCTGTTGCAAGGAGGCTATAAAATATAGTAAACACTGTTCCAGTAAATTTTAGCACTATTTACCTGCATATTGACCTCATATTTGTAAATAAGTAGATTTTTTGGATATGACCGGTATAGTTGAGCGCGGTTCGCGGTTCTCCAGTTCGCGGTTCGAGTGATTTTGGGGGCTGTTCTAGATCAAACTAGAACTCGAGCTTTTTGCTAAAGTTCGATAGTTCTAGTTACGTTCGAGAACGGTTCTAGCAGCAAAAAGCAGGGCTTTTTACAGCTACAGTGTGCAGGGAGTCATCGCTGGCAGCCTGCCAGAAGCTGGTAACCAAGATAAACATCGGGTATCCAAGCAAAGCGCTTTGGTTAGTAACCCGATATTTATCCTAGTTACGTGTGTAGGAAGCCGACACTTCCCCGATCAGCTCGTTCCGCCCCCTCCTGCACGCGGCATGTACACATACATACACACACTCACACTCTCCTGTCCCCAGCCATGCAGTCCACGACAATGACGTCCTCAGCGCCACATGACCCCTCTAGGCTCCACCCACTTCGCACTCCGCCGCTAGCACACATGGCTCCGCCCACCTGGCACTCTGCACACATGGTCCCGCTAGGCTCCACCCACCTGACACTCTGCACATATGGTCCTGCCAGGCTCCGCCCATCTGGCATTCTACACACATTACCCCGCTAGGCTCCGCCCATCTGGCACTCTGCACACATGGTCCCGCTAGGCTCCGCCCACCTGGCACTCTGCACACATGGTCCCGCTAGGCTCCGCCCACCTGACACTCTGCACACATGGTCCCGCTAGGCTCCGCCCACCTGACACTCTGCACACATGGTCCCGCTAATCTCCGCCCACCTGGCACTCTTCACACATTACCCCGCTAGGTTCCGCCCACCTGGCACTCCGCACACATGGTCCTGTTAGGCTCCGCCCACCTGGCACTCTTCACACATTACCCCGCTAGGCTCCGCCCACCTGACACTCTGCACACATGGTCCCGCTAGGCTCCGCCCACATGGCACTCTGCACACATGGTCCCGGTAGGCTCCGCCCACCTGGCACTCTGCACACATGGTCCCACTAGGCTCCGCCCACCTGGCACTCTGCACACATTTCCCTGCTAGGCTCCGCCCACCTGGCACTCTGCACACCTGGCACTCTGCACACATGGTCCCGCTAGGCTCCGCCCACCTGGCACTCTGCACACCTGGCACTCTGTGCACATTACCCCGCTAGGCTCCGCCCACCTGGCACTCTGCACACATTACCCCGCTAGGCTCTGCCCACCTGGCACTCTGCACACCTGGCACTCTGCACACATTACCCCGCTAGGCTCCGCCCACCTGGCACTCTGCACACATGGTCCCGCTCGGCTTACCTGCGGTGATGAAGTCCCGACCTCAGCGCTGTCACTGTCCTCCATGGCCGCCGCTTGTCACATCACCTTCTCTCGCTTACGACCCGAGACTGACTAGTGGTGACGTCACGGGCCTCTCGCGATACTTGGCTGTGAAGGTCATTGAACTCAGTGACAGGTGCTGTCAGCAGTGCAGGAGATCAGCGCAGGTAATGTACCTCGCTGACAGCAGCACTTGTCATCCCCTGCAGTGACCTGGGCTGACCCATTTATGTTAGCTCAGGTCACTGCACTGCTCTCCCAGCCAATGGGGAACATCCTGCTCTTCATTGACTGGGACAGTGTGGATCGTCATGGCAACCCCTTGGATTACACCAGACCTGGATTTGTTTTTCTTTCTAATAAATTGGTTAAAGAGGGAATGTATTGGGGAGTGTTTTTTCAAATAAAAATGTGTTTGTCGTCTATTTTTTTTTATTGCTGACTGGGTTGGTGATGTCGGGTATCTGATAGACGCCTGACCTCACCAACCCCAGGGCTTGATGCCAGGTGACATTACACATCTGGTATTAACCCCATATATTACCCCGTTTGCCACCGCACCAGGGCACGGGATGAGCTGGGGCGAAGCACCAGGATTGGGGCATCTAATGGTTGCGCCACTTCTGGGGCGGCTGCGGCCTGCTATTTTTAGGCTGGGGAGAGTCCAATAACCATGGACCTTCCTAGTCTGAGAATATCAGACCCCAGCTGTCTGCTTTACCTTGGCTGGTGATCCAATTTTGGGGGGACCCCTACGTGTTTTTTATTTATTTAATTTAAAATAACAGTGTGGGGTGCCCTCAGTTTTGGATTACCAGCCAAGGTGAAGCTGCCAGCGGTGGTCTGCAGGCTGGAGCCGTCTGCTTTACTCTAGCTGGCTACAAAAATAGGGGAAACCCCATGTCATTTTTTTGGCTAAATACAAAGCTAAGCACCCCTTAGTGCCACATGAAAGGCACCAAAGGGTGCAAAATTACAAAATGCAGGAGAGTGGGACATTATGTGTCTTTCTGCCATTATAATGACAGAAAAGGCTGATATGAAGTGTACAAGCACAGGAAAATCACCAGAGAGCTCTACGCTGTGAAAAGCAGTAGAAAATGACACTGGAGTGAACATGTGACCATCTCATGTAGGTTGAAGCTATGGATCCTCGGTAAATTTATGTATTTTCCCTCCTTCAGTTTTTTTGCAGTACACAAAAAAAACGGAAGGCACACGGATGACAAACAGATGACATACGGACCGTCTACGGAACGGAAACCTGTGAAAAAAATGGACTGTTTTTTGCAGACCACAAAAATGGATCGGTCATGTTAATGTAGCCTTATTCTGATCTGCCGTTTATAAACAGCAGGCAGAAATAAGTGAATAACGCCCCCCAGTGTCAGAAAATCTCCGGGGTTTCAGGGCTAGCTGAGACCCTGGAGATCATGATTCAGGACGGTTTTTCCGGTCCCCGCTAACCTGATCACAGGTATACACCGTATACCGATGATCACGTTACAGTAAATGACAGTGTCGGTAAAAAATTATTTATCTCCCATCTGGCATGAACAAACATGATAAATCTCCTCCCCGGTCCCCTCCGGTCCCCCGGTGTTGCCAAAGTGCCCCCCTGATGCCCTCCCAGAAATCCAACATGGCCGCGCGCACAGCAGCGCGCCGGCCGCATTCACCCTACTCCTCTGATTTCTGTCGCATGTGCCATGACACATGCGACAGAAAACTCCTCCCCAGGCCCTGCCAGGTCACCCCCTATAACCCAACCGGTGTTCCCCGATGTCCCACGGTACCTGTGCAGCGTTGATCTCCCCACGGCCCTCTCCTTCACAATAGACGCTGCCGCATGCACAGAGCGGCTGTCAGCTCAGCTTCCTGTGTTCAGACACAGTGAGTGGTGGTTATGCATCTGTAAGCTAAATGGGCGGCACGGTGGCTCAGTGGTTAGCACTGCAGTCTTGCAGCGCTGAGGTCCTGGGTTCAATTCCCACCAAGGACACCATCTGCAAGGAGTTTGTATGTTCTCCCCGTGTTTGCGTCGGTTTCCTCCGGGTACTCCGGTTTCCTCCCACACTCCAAAGACATACAGCGCTATGGAATTAATAACGCTATATAAATGAATAAATTATTATTATTACTGCAATGCCCTGCTCATGAGGTAAGGAACATAATTGATCAGGAGAGCTATATACTACATTTCCAAATGGAGGGATTTGCTTTTATAGTTTCCCTGCTGAACGACTACCAAACATGAGAGTCCGTTATACGCAACAAGAAAACACATCTAAATAGCGAGCTCTGTTGTTAAGTATTCATTCAGCTGGATAACTGGACTTAAAGGGGTATTCCATCTCCAAGATCCTATCCCCAATATATAGTAGGTGGAATAGCAATAATATCAGCAAATACCAATATTTGGAAATGTAGAATAGTTCTCCTGATTAGGCATGCCCTTACCTCATGAGTAGGGCATTGCAGCTTTGGTAGAAACCATTACGACATGGACTCTGCTGCTGTGGACCTGGGGAGAGTGAGTGCAGATTCATTGCACCCACACTCCTCACATGAAGGGTTTGCACTCCTAGAAAATGGGGGATACGTTCCCTGAGTGTCTCCCCCCATATTCTAGATGGTCCAGAGTCGTCGTGGGACCCCTTTATTTTTTTTCTTACAATAAATTGGTGAAAGAGGGAATGTTTTGGGGACTGTTTTTTCAAATAAATTTCTTTTGTCGATTTTTTTTTGTTAGTACTGACAGTTTATGATGTTGGGTATCTAATAGATGCCATGAAATCACAAACTGCTAAGCTTGATCTCAGGTGACTTTACAGCTAGTATCAACCCGATTTATTACCCCGTTTGCCACTGCACCAGGGCACGGGATGAGCTGGGGTGAAGCGCCAGGATTGGCGCATCTAGTGGATGCACCACGTCTGGGGTGCCTGCGGCCTGCTATTTTTAGGCTGTGAAGGCCCAATAACTATGGACCTTCCCACCCTGAGAATACCAGACTACAGCTGTCCGCTTTACCTTGGCTGGTGATCCAATTTGGGGGGGACCCTACTTTTTTGTGTAATTATTAATATTTATAAAATAATTATAAAAAAGAGCCTGGGGGACCTCCACATTGGATCCTTAACCACGGTAAAGCTGCCAGCTGTGGTTTTCAGGCTACAGCCGTCTGCTTTACCCTAGCTGGCTATCAAAAATGGGGGGACCCAACATCATTTTTTTGTAACTATTTTTTAAATAGAAGAAATTAATGGGCTTCCCTGTATTTTGATTGCCAACCAAGGTAACGGCAGGCAGATGGGGGTGGCAACCCATAGCTGTCTGCTTTATCTGCGCTGAGAATCAAAAATATTGCGGAGCGCTACGTCATTTATTTTAAAGATTTATTTTTACAGCACTGTGATGTCCAGCAATCAAAATACAGGGAAGCCCATTTTGTTTTTAGTTATTTAAATAAATAATTAAAAAAAATATATATGGGCTTCCGCTGCATTTTTTGTATTGCTAGCTAAGGGTAATCCAAGCAGCTACTGGCTGCTAACCCCCACTGCTTGGTGTTACCTTCACTGGCAATGGAAAATCCAGGGAAGCATTTTTTATTTTTTTTGCCAAAAAACTACAAAAAAAGGACGTGAGCTTCGCCATATTTTTGTATGCTAGCCAGGTATAGCAAGCAGGTGCTGGAAGAGTTGGATACAGCGCCAGAAGATGGCGCTTCTATGAAAGTGCCATTTTCTGAGGCGGCTGCAGACTGCAATTCTCAGCAGTGGGGCCCAGAAAGCTCAGGCCAACCTGTGCTGTGGATTCCAATCCCCAGCTGCCTAGTTGTACCTGGCTGGACACAAAAATGGGGCGAAACCTACGTCATTTGTTTTCTAATTATTTCATGAAATTCATGAAATAATAAAAAAAGGGCTTCCCTTTATTTTTGGTTCCCAGCCGGGTACAAATAGGCAACTGGGGGTTGGGGGCAGCCGTACCTGCCTGCTGTACCTGGCTAGCATACAAAAATATGGCGAAGCCCACATCATTTTTTCAGGGGGCAAAAACATCTGCATACAGTCCTGGATGGAGTATGCTGAGCCTTGTAGTTCTGCAGCTGCTGTCTGTCTGTATGGAGAAGAGCAGACAGCAGCTGCAGAACTACAAGAATTTCATGAAATAATTAGAAAACAAATGACGTAGGCTTTGCCCCACTTTTGTGTCCAGCCAGGTACAACTAGGCAGCTGGGGATTGGAATCCGCAGCACAGGTTAGCCTGAGGTTTCTGGGCGCCTCTGCTGTGAATTGCAGTCCGCAGCCGCCCCAGATAATAGCGCTTTCATAGAAGCGCCATCATCTGGCGCTGTATCCAACTCTTCCAACAGCCCTGAAGCCGGGTGGCTTGCTGGGTAATAATGAGTTAATACTAGCTTTGTTTTACTAGCTAGTATTAAGCCAGAGATTCTTAATGTCAGGCACATTTGACCCGGCCATTATGAATCTCCAATAAAGGGTTAAAGAAAAAGACACCACACAGAGAAAAAATACTTTAATATAAAAAAATACACAGACACATTAGAGACTCCATCTTTATTACCCCCTGTCAGCCCTCCACGATCCATGGTCTTCTGTCTTCCTCGTTCAACAAATGCAGCTCTGCTCCATCACTGCTGCATGGGGGAAGAAGCTGCTTCCCTTGCAGACTTCACTCCATGAGAGATCAGTGCTGCTGGCTGTTAGCGGTAACAGCGGTAACGCTGACAGACGCGTTACCATAGCAACGGTGCTCCGATCATGTGATTCCCGGAGCCGCGGTTAGCGGTGACGTCACCGCTAACTGCATTGCTATGGCAACGGTGATCTCCGTTAATGACCGGCTGTGTCAGCCGGTCCCTAATGGAACGGGGAGTCGACCGTGTGCTAGAGCATGTCGCCGGTACACGGCGATACACAAATGTGCACCGTGTACCGGAGAGTGCAATGACAGGACCTAGGACAGGACATGATGTCAAAGCCATGTGACCAGTCTGTAGCCAATGAGATAATAGCCATGTGACTGGTCACATGGCTATTTTGACGACATCACGGAAGGTCCTGTCAGTGCTGGTTATCGGGAGGACGCAGCGATCATCGGAAGGAATAGTGACAGGAGACAGAGTGCAGGACACATCGTGGGCACCGGTAAGTGTTATGGCAATGTTTATTAACTGTATGTGTACATTTAAAATGCGTTTTTATGTGTTTGTGATTGCCTCCCATTATTTCCTATTGGTTCGAGTTCGGTTCGTCGAACATTCGCCGAACCGAACTCGAACGGGACCTCGGTTCGGCGAACCGAGCTCGAGCCGAACCGCGGCTGGTTCGCTCATCTCTAATGATCAGTACTCTGCAAGTTGTCATTTTGCATCAAATCCATTATAATGTATAAGCACTGTGTACAACTATATAATAAAGATCAATGGCAGGAAGATCTAAATTTAATGGGTATAGGGCTTGAGAATGCAGTATGCATTTTGCATTATGAATCTTCTAAATTAAAGAAATTTGTAATGGATACCATCTGCATGCAAATACTTACTTTTTATGATCTTTTGAACCCTTTCTGCCACAGCTATTTTTATTTTTTATTTAACTTATATGTTTTTATCATCCAAAAATAATATTATTTTGATTTTCCCATCAATATACCTTTTTTGAAGCCTGCCTTTGTTGCACAATTTGTATTTTCATGGCACCATTTGACTAAAGCTGGACTCAGATTGAGTGTATGGCATCCGATGCGATAGCATCGGATGCGATATGCTGATGACCCCCGGCTCAGGCTCTGCTACGAGCGTGAGCTGAGTGTCATGCTACTGTGACCCGATCCTGCAATCAGGTCACAGCTGTGAAGCTGAGGACGGGTGCTGTGGAGGAGAGGGAGGGGTTAATCCCCCCATCTCCTCCATTGTCAGTCTGGGCGTATATCGCACAGCACTTGGTTAACATCCGAGGGCAGTCCGATGTATCTCTCGCACCCATTCACTTGAATGGGTGCAAGGGATATGGCTCTAGCCACTTTTTTTCGCATCCAGAATCTGGATGCGAGAAAAGCTGACCAACTGCTCTCCCTCATTGACTAACATAGGTCCGAGTGCTATGCGAGATGTTCTCGTATTGCACTCGTCCAATTTTCACGCTCATACCCTTACCATGTAATATCCAAAAACAGGAGGGAACACTTCTTTTACATTTTATACTTTATTAAAATTCTGTTTATATAACTCCTTATTTCATATTTTTAACCAGATAATGAGCAAGATTCTGCACTTTAAACACTTGCCACTATAAATTTACACATTGAGTTAAAAGTTTTGTAATTTAACAGTAGTAGGTCTGGCCTCCAAAAGTCAAACATAGATAGAGGAACTTGAGGAGGAGATTGGAGCAGTTTATTACAACCTATGTCCTCTTCTTTCTGGATCTACAATGCTCTACAGTGAATAGAAGCTTCAGCAGTGTCATTGCTTTTATAGGACTTCTATAGGACTTCTATAGTGTTGCCCAAAGCTAAGCAGAGATCAGCAGATATTTTGAATTTTAAATTTGCCAGTTTAATTAAATGTTTTAAAAAAATTCTAAACTAAATACTAAAAAAACAGTAATTGCACAGAAAATATGTTTACAACACCATGAGGCCACCTAGGATTGTATTGAAGCCCTTTTGAACTCTGTAATCAAACACAGCCTTATTAATGTCCAAGTAACCTCAACCTTTGTAGCTAAGAGAAAACAGATAGCAACTGGAGATAACCAACAGCCTATTTAACAACATCCTGCAGTAAAAATCTTTTTAGTATACTTAAATTGTAAGTACAATTCAAAAATTATCCCATTTTGGGGCATATTCCTACTTTGTTGCTGGCATATACAGGTCCAATCACTTGCAGTTACAAGGAAGTGTGATGGATTTAATTTTATTTTATTTTTCAGCCTACTGATGGTCTTTTTCTCTTCCATTAAATGCTCCTTTGACAGCATATTGTGGATTCACTAAAACAGCTTACAAATTCAAATGACCCACCTGGAATCAGCTCTGGACCTTTTACGTCCTTAATTGATGATTGTTTAACAAGGGTATAGCCCATGCAACCATTAAAGATATGTAAGATAATTGTTCAATTACTTTTGTTTTTTTGAAAAAGAAGAAGCTACATATTAAAGAATATTAATGAACCCTTATTCAAACTAGGATGCAAATATCCTCAAATTAAAGCTGAGTCTGCACTTTAAGCCCAAATTGTTTATTTAATTATATTGTAAAAATGTTTAGTATTTCCGGACCTAACATTATATGTGTGACTGAGTGTGAGTGTGTGTGTGTGTGTGTGTGTATGTATATGTGTGTGTAAGTGTGTGAGATACATTTCATTACATACATAAAACAAAAAACCTAAATGTATTAGGTATGTACTGTACATGACTGGAATAACCTGGAAAGTTCTTTGAAAAGATTGTTTGGGATTAAACATGACAAATAAAAATGTAGATATTTGCTTTGAAAAGAAAATATATACATTACATGGTAATTTATATGCATCTCAAATTTGAACTAGAAATAAGCCAATTAGTCCAACTTAAAAAAAAGCCTTCCACTTTAGGGAAAAGAAAACATAAAGAAAAATTATTACTGCTAAAAAAGAAAGAAGCAAAAATAGAGAAAAAAAAATGTCTGGTCATCAAGTCCCTTTCAAGCATGGTCAAGAAAGACTGACAAAAAGCAGCAATACTGCCTTTTTTATGGCATTCATCATTTAGGAAACAATTGATGTTTATTTGAAAACAGTCTTAAAATTTGCAGAATTGTATCTAATTATATAGTGGAATATCTGCTATACATCATTATTGTAATTATTGGTATACTTAATATCAATTATCTATAATATGCTTTTTTATAATTTTACATCAATCTGAATTCATGTAGCCACACTGTCACTAACAGTAAATGTGATTAAGTCTGCATTCTTAGTAAAAATATTATCCCCATGAGCATTGATATTTATTTAAAATTGTTATTTATTGTGGAGCCATCTGTTTGTGTCTGAAATGAAACCCAGCATTTATGGTTGTGGTACACAAGGGAAATACTCACCTAATTTTTCTTTATGATACAACTCTTCCAGCAGGTTAACAAATAAATGAGAACTAAATGTTGTGTATTCACACTGCAGTTAGAATTAAACAAGCATATTTAATTCTGTACTATTTACAGCTAGTGATGATGCAATCTGCCAGGATTTGAATTTGCCAAATAATACAGATTTTATAGGGAAATTCAATTTGCATTGAAGTTATTTACCACAAATTGTATATTCTCAATTGGTATCTCAGGTCTTTTCAGATTACAGAACATAATAAATGTCAGATGTAAAAAAAAAAAAAAGAAATGGAATACTCACCTCAGAATTCATTTGTCTTGTCAGCCCAATGGCATGTAGTCCAGTCCTCCGCACCTTTCTTCACCTTTTTCCTGGTTGTGCGCATCCTTTCCTGCCTCTTCTTCATGCCGCTATCATTGCTGCATACTGTGCTATCATGAACCATACAAAAAGAAGCTTCAGCACACAAAAAAGGGAGTGGAATAAAAAAGGTTGATATTCAAACTTGATTCATTTATGTATATATATACAGAGGTATGTGACTCCAAAGTCCAACGTTTCGACCCTACAATGGGTCTTTCTCAAGGACATACAATCTATTAGAGGTAGACAAAATAACAAAAACAGATAAATTCAATATTGTGAAATACGAAATAGTTACATAAGAGAAACAAACAATTGTCAGATGAGCGACCTCTTGCATTCTCAGTCGTGATTTAATAAATGCAGAGGGGTAAAGTCTGTATACATATATGCACTAAGCAAAATGTAATATATTGAAATTGTATATTATAACATTCTTTAATTCTATAAGTGATCTGCAAAAGATACGACAATATAAATTAATGGGGCAAAGAAGAACATTAGATGTACCAATTGTGCAGTAAGAATAATTAGTCTCGCTGTGACACAGACGGGAATGTCTTTGGTTACATACCTGGGGCAAAAAGAACAGATAGGGTGAAGGGGAAGAGTCTTTAGGAATAGTATGTGTGATGTCAGCATTTGGAATATTTTCAAAATAATTTGTTTATCTATAGTTATACTAAACCCATGGTGGGTGAGTACCTCTGTGGATGTGTAAGGCCTCTTTCACACGTCAGGGAAAATCCCGCACGTTTTTCATGGATGTGTCTAAGGTGCATATTGCCCTTCATGTGCGGTGTTTTCTCTGTGTGCTATCCGTGATAACACACGGAGAACAGGAACTTTCTGCTCACCTGTCCCTGGTGTTGCTGTACGTGGTGCTGATCTACGGTCTCCGGCCCTGCTGACTCCCCGCTGCTGCAGCTTCCGGCTCACAGTGGAGTACATATGTGATGAGCATAATGAGCGGGGGTCAGAAGCAAGTGACAGCAGCAGAGACAGCAGGGCTGGAGAAGGTGAGTATAGATTTTTTTTTATTTCACAGACACTTGTGTTTTCTCCAGTGCATGTTATATGGATCACATCTGTGCGGTCCGTGTGCGGTCCGTGTGACACCCGTGATGATCGAGAAAAACGGACATGTCTATGTGTGGAGCACACAGGCACATGTATGCTCCACATGGACACATGGTCCATGGCAAAACAGGCAAGTGAGCACAGACCCATTGATTTTAATGGGTCTACGTGTGCCCGTGTCTCCAGCACATGAGGAATCGGACCAAACAGGTATTGGAGACACGGACGTGTGAAAGAGGCCTCAGACTGTTCAGACATAAAGTGTTCTATTTGAAATCAACTTTCCTTAGGGGAAAAACCTGAAAATGTTTAGGTAATACGTAAATGGCTGCAGATAGTATGGGATATGTATAAGGAAACTAGCTGTCTCACAGATACTCTATATACGTATTAGGGCATGTAATTATACAAGGTGCATACCTTATTTAGTTAAATGGGAGTGGGTATATCACGTTAGTGCTCTTACTAAAGAATGATCTATCTTGGAGCTGGTGGATGATCTGGAATACATATAATTACAAGTACATCTCAATAAATTATAATATTCTCAAAAAGTTAATTTATTTCAGTAATTCAATACAAAAAGGGAAACATATATATTATATAGAGTCATTACATACAGAGTGATCTTTTCCAAGTGTTTATTTCTGTTAATGATGATTATGGCTTAGAGCCAATGAAAACCCAAGAGTCATTATCTCAGAAAATTAGGATATTACACGAGACCAACTGAAAAATGTATTTTATACTCAGAAATGTTGATCTACTGAAAAATCTGTACAGTAAATGCACTTAGTACTTGGTCGGGGCTCCTTTTGCATGAATTACTGCATCAATGCGGTGTGGCATGGAGGCGATCAGCCTATGGCAATGCTGGGGTGTTATGGAAGCCCAGGTTGCTTTGATAGCCTTCAGCCTTCAGCTCATCTGCATTATTGGGTCTGGTGTTTCGCATCTTCATCTTGAAAATACCATTTTGGTTTGGGTCAGGTGAGTGTGCTGGCCAATAAAGCACAGTGATACTGTGGTTATTAAAACAAATATTGGTACTTTTGGCAGTGTTGACAGGTGCCAAGTCCTGCTGGAAAATGAAATATCCATCTCCAGAAAAGCTTGTTGGCAGGGGGAAGCATGAAGTGCTCTTAACTTTCCAGGTAGACGGCTGCGCAGACTTTGGCCTTGATAAAACACAGTGGACCTACACAAGCAGATGACATGGCTCCCCAAACCATCACTGATTGTGGAAATGTCACACTAGACCTCAAGCAGCTTGGATTGTGGCCTCTCCACTCTTCCTACAGTCTCTATGACCTTGATTTCTAAATGAAATGCAAAATTTACTTTCATCTGAAAACATCTAGGACCACTGAGCAACAGTCCAGTTCTTTTTCTCCTTGGTCCAGGTACAACGCTTCTTGCGTTGTCTATTGGTCATGAGTGGCTTGACAGAATGAATGCGACAGTTGTAGCCCATGTCCTGGATATGTCTGTGTGTGGCGGTTCTTGAAGCACTGACTCCAGCAGCAGTCCACTCCTTGTGAGTATCCCCCAAATTTTTGAATGGCCTTTTCTTAACAATCCTATCAATGCTACGGTTTTCCCGGTTGCTTGTGCACCTTTTTCTACCACGCTTTTTCATTCCAGTTAACTTTCTATTATTATGCTTGGACACAGCACTCTGTGAACAGCAACCTTTTTTGCAATGACCTTTTATGGTTTACCATCCTTGTGGAGTGTGTCAATGACTGCCTTCTGGACAACTGTCAAGTGAACAAGTCTTCCCCGTGATTGTTTAGCCTACCGAACCAGACTAAAGGCCCCGTCACACTAAGCAACATCGCTAGCAACATCGCTGGTAACGAACAACTTTTGTGACGTTGCTAGCGATGTTGCTGTGTGTGACATCCAGCAACAACCTGGCCCCTGCTGTGAGGTCGTTGGTTGTTGCTGAATGTCCTGGGCCATTTTTTAGTTGTTGCTGTCCTGCTGTGAAGCACAGATCGCTGTGTGTGACAGCGACAGAGCAACAACTAAATGTACAGGCAGCAGGAGCCGGCTTCTGCTGAGGCTGGTAACTAATGTAAACATCGGGTAACCAAGAAGCCCTGTCCTTGGTTACCCGATATTTACCTTTGATACCGGCCTCCCCCGCTCTCACTGCCTGTGCTGCCGGCTCCTGTTCTGTGCACATTTAGCTGCAGCACACATCAGGCAATTAACCCGATGTGTGCTGTAACTAGGAGAGCAAGGAGCCAGCACTAAGCATTGTGCGCTGCTCCCTGCTCTGTGCACATTTAGCTGCAGCACACATCGGGTTAATTAACCTGATGTGTGCTGTAACTAGGAGACTGGGGGCTGGTCACTGGTTGCTGGTTAGCTCACCAGCAACTCGTGTAGCCACGCTCCAGCGATCCCTGCCAGGTCAGGTTGCTGGTGGGATCGCTGGAGCGTCGCAGTGTGACAGCTCACCAGCAACCTCCTAGCAACTTACCAGCGATCCCTATCGTTGTTGGGATCGCTGGTAAGTTGCTTAGTGTGACTGGACCTTTAGGGACCATTTTAAACACTTAGGAAGTCTTTACAGGTGTTTTGTGGTAATTATTCTAATTTTCTGAGATAATGACTTTTGGTGTTTCATTGGCTGTTAGCCATAATCATCAACATTAATAGAAATAAACACTTGAAATAGATCACTCTGTGTGTAATGACTCTATATAATATATGCGTTTCCCTTTTTGTATTGAATTACTGAAATAAATTAACTTTTTGATGATATTCTAATTTATTGAGATGCTCCTGTATATATGCATATGTTGATACCCAATAATTGTAAAGAATCATACTGTGATATTACTAAGTTTTTCTTCAGTTTATGCTTGGGTGTTCCTCTCAAATGTGTTTGCTGATAATCCGGTGTGTTAATTACTGGTCATCTGTACCATAACGCTAATCTCTAGTATAGTAGTTGGATGACTGTGTATGTTTATCTTGGTTAAGTGCCCAAGGTTTCAGCTGGTGACCCTGAAGGATCGCTGCCAATATTCTGAGCTACAGCTCAATTGTGTGATTGATTTGTTACTAGGCATGACCTATAAACCAGTTACAAATAGGTGCTGTAAAAAGGTTAGTGGTACAATGGAGTCCATGCAAATAGTATGTCGAATATAAGGAAAGCAAACTGACATTCCCTCAAATGAAAATGAAGAAAAAACGCCTATCAAGGTTGAAGGTATACAGTCACATCTTTGTGATCCTACTATACTGTAAGGACAAAACAATTTATGTAGATTAGTTCAGCTAGCAGTGGTACAATTATCATATAAACCTGTATAACAGGTAGACACATCTTCTGGTTTATCTATAGCAAAGTGTATGGACAATAGGTCCATGTGAGTATATTAAGTAAAAAGGAAACCCCCTTTTTGACAACATACCATGAATACTAGGGTGGGAGGGTGAGTGCCCAGCTGCGATATAGAGAAATTTGCACCTATAACAGTAACAGTAAAGCATAGCATGTTATATAGCGAATGTACAATCCAAATGGTAAGTCCACTGGTTGCGATTGTGGTTTTATCCTTAAATATGAGTGATCTAAGATCTAACACATACTGTACCTTCAGTGGTGGCTCAGGGAAGAGGTGCAAGGATGGGATGCTATGGAGCACGTTTAAATGTATTCTGTAGTGCAGCGTCCACTTCCTGCATTCTTGAAGTGAAATGCAGCGCTTTGAGTGTGGATCGCATGTCAGCCCATGCGCACTGACAGCAGTGTGATTATATTAACCGCGCATGTGCACAGTGATTTTCTCCGTGGATGATGATATCAACAGTGGGTATTGTGTGGGTTAAAAAGAAATGGATAGTGCTGTGAAGGAAGGACATGATTCTGGTGATTAGAGAGCCTAAACATGAGAGAGACAAAAAGAGAATTAGAGTTTTTATAGTAACAGTTGGTGAAAACATTTGTGATCACTAATTCAGATTATAGCGCGTAGTGTTTACCTCTGATCTTCGTGCATGATCTGAAATGCTAATCAACTCATTGTTATAATATTAAAAAACATGAAAGTTATTTAGTGGATTGCGGTGGTACACGTTGTTAAAACAAGGACACAAGAGTATATATTTGGTTGATAAATGAAGCCATGTAGATGGAAATCACATTATAATATGTAATTATGGAAAAACATAGATCATGATCAGCTGGTATAATATATATATTATTATTATTTTAGTGCCATTTATTCCATGGTACTTTTCATGTGAAAAAGGGTTCAATTAATAGGGACAAGTGCAATAAACATAAACAAAACAAGGCACAGACTGGTAAAGGAGAAGAGAGGACCCTGCCAGCGAGGCCTCACAGTCTACAAGGGATGGATGAGGATACAGTACGTGAGGGTGGAGATGGTCGAGTGGCGCTTTAGAGGATTGAGGGTTACTGCAGGTTCTAGGCTTGTCTGAAGAGGTGGGTATTTACACTCCTTTTGAAGCTTTTCAAGGTAGGCGAGAGTCTGATATGTTATGGCAGAGCGTTCCATAGTATGGAGGTTGCATGGGAGAAATCTTGGATGTGAATGTGGGAAGAGGAAATGCGAGGGGAGTAGAGAAGAATCTCTTGTGATGATCACATGTTACGTGCAGGTAAGTACAGGGAAACTAGGTCACAGATGTATGGAGGAGAGAGGTTGTGGATTTTGGTATAATGTATACATGTGGATTCCAGGTTCACTGAGCAAGCATTTATGATACCAAGTTCACATTTAGTATAAAGCACATATTTATTGGATGCAGTTTGTCCCGATGTACTCATGCTTATACTTCATATTCAGACAGCAGACAGCAGCTGCAGAACTACAAGGCTCAGCATACGCCATCCAGGACTGTATGCAGGAGTTTTTTGCCCCCAAAACAATTATGCGGGCTTTGCCATGTTTTTGTATGCCAGCCAGGTACAGCAGGCAGCTATGGGCTGCCCCCAACCCCCAGCTGCCTATTTTTACCCAGCTGGGAACCAAAAATATAGGGAAGCCCTTTTTTTTTAATTGTTTCATGAATTTCATGAAATAATTAAAAAAAAAAAAGACGTGGGCTTCGCCCAATTTTTGTGTCCAGCCAGGTACAACTAGGCAGCTGGGGATTGGAATCCACAGCTCAGGGTGCCCAAGCTTTCTGGGCACCCCTGCTGCAAATTGCATTCCGCAGCCGCCCCAGAAAATGGCGCTTTCATAGAAGTGACATCTTCTGGCGCTGTATCCAACTCTTCCAGCTGCCCTGGTGACGTGTGGCTCGCTGGGTAATAAAGGCATTAGGGCTAGCTGTATATTATCAACTGGCCCTAAGCTCGATGGCCACCATGAATTTCTAGTACAGATAAAAAAAACGCAACACACAGAAAAATATTTTTTTACTCCATCTTTATTGAAATAAAGAACCCCCCTCCGCAGTAATCCTGGGTCAAAGGTCCCGCGCCGTCCAATCCAGATCCAATATCATCTGATCGGTTTGCTGGAAGGCAAAGCGATCAGATGATGTGTCAGGTTCAAGGGCCTGAATCACATGACACAGCAACTGATTGTATAAACGGCTTTTATCTGCTGATTCATCAGTGCACAAAAACCCCAAAAAACTACACACTTCTGTGCAGACTCCTGTCCGACAGCATCAGCTGATAGTTTAGCCAGCCGGGTGGTAAAAAGCCGGCCTCACCGCTCGACTTATAGTGTCAGCTGATTCCTTCAGGTGACCGCATCAGGTGATCATCGCCAGGTCTGAGAGAGAGGGAGAGAGAGAAAGAACAGAGAGAGAAGATAGAGAAAACAGAGAGAAAAGAGAAGATAGAGAGAGAGAGAAAAAAGAGAGAGAGAAAAAAAGAGAGAGAGAGAAAAAGAGAGAGAAAAAGAGAGGGGAAAAGAGAAAAAGAGAGACTGAGAAAAAGAGAGAGAGAGAAAGAGAGAAAGAGGGGAGAGAGAGAGAGGGAGGGGAGAGAGAGAGAGGGAGGGGAGAGAGAGAGGGAGGGGTGAGGGAGAGGGGGAGAGAGAGAAAGAGAGAGAGAGTGAGAAAAAGAGAGAGAGAAAGACAGAGAGAGAAAGAGAGAGAGAAAGAGAGAGAATGAGAGAGAGAGAAAGAGAGACAGAAAAAGAGAGAGAAAAAGAGAGAAAGAAAGAAAGAAAAAGAAATAGTGAGAGAGAGGGAGAGAGAAAAGAAAAGATTTTCTCTTTTCCCTGAAGAAGGAGACTGCCTATGTCTCTGAAACGCGTTGGAATGCTGTAATAAAAAGAGATTTTTAATTAACATCCTGACAACAGTGGTTTTTTAGCGCGGCTAAAACCCGGTTCTCATATATATGTGTATATATATATATATAACTTTTACTACGTCTTCACTAGGTCGCTGCTTGAACCACGCGGACACTCATATGCTCTATAAGGGGTTGTGACTGGCACAATCTCTCCCGGTGAGTGTACCTATTTATATCTTCACACGGTTATTACCGGGTAAGACCCTATTGCGCCTTTGTTTCCCCCCTCTCCAGCAGTAGAGGCTGAAATAGCAATTTGTGGAAGGACCAAAGAATTAGCAATCACTAGATGATGAAGTGCTGATTTCTGTCACACAACATTCACTACACTATTGCCCTCCTATCTATCTCAACTGCCTAAAATTAAACCCATTAGCTAAGCTGTCTAGCAGCAGCAGCAGTAGCACCGTTCCTAATCTGTAGCATTCACAAAATGGTGCCGATGCTGCATATGGCAGTGACCAGCAGTGGTCAAAGGTCTGCACCTGTCTGTACCAAGTCTGCACCTGTCATTCTTCCACCTTAATTTTTCTTATGTCAATAGTCTGGGAAGCTGCCTGTGCCACAGCAGTGTCGCTCCACTGTAAAATGGTTTGAGCTGTTTTGGCAGCTTTTATTTCCCCTGACGGTGTTTTCGATGCCTTTGTTTTTGTATCCCATTGAATTCAATGGGGTTCAGATATGTATGTCAAACCATTTGGCAAACAAAGGTGAAGTCAGTGAACAAGAACTGATTCAAATCTTTGGAGTTTGCTCATCTCTATTGATGACCCTCTAAGGAGGTTATGACGCCGTAGGGTTATGGCACCCCCATTCACCGACGGAAAACCCTGCATGTCCCTAATAGGCCCTGCACTGCACATAAAAACACCACTTATAAAGTACAGAGACTCTCCATCCCAATCAGAGGGAGACAAATAAACGTATCTGGGATGCTGTCCTAAAAAGACGTCCCAACGCGTTTAATCCCATAGGTCTGTTTGTGAAACTGGTCTCGGACCTTTTTAGTAATAATATTAAAAGTTATATTTTAATTTGGGTTTATTCCCTAGCTGGAATAACCAATAGTTGTAAAGCCTCGGAGGATGTTCTTACAGTCGGTTAGGTACACCTTTACCATCTTCAAAAACATTTCCCTCCTTGTCAGACTGCCATGGGCATCAGAGCCTAGGCACTGGGAGGGTCTAATTAAACTATCCCAGACCTTTCATAATGTATCCCTGCCTCCATTGGACCTGGTGTGTGTCTCCCTCGTCTAGCCTCCTTGGTTGTCCAAGAAACTATTACCTCCTTCACCAGGATTGTCAGATGTGAATTTTTGTACTAATTGTTCAACTTTGGCCTTCTAGTATTGCACCATTTTACTAGCCCTCTTAGCTGCAGTAAGAAGAGATTGAAAATTCTCCTTGTAGCCTGGGTCAAAAAGGGTGAACAACCAATAATTAGTATTGGCCCATATTAGTGTAAAGCAGAGTTACATAAACAGGAGCAGGGTAAAAAAGTTAGCTATATGTGCCAGACTTTAAACAGGAATGATTTCCCTGTTCCCACCAGGAGGATGACTTTCCATCTCCAGCGCAGGCAACCACCTCCTGTTCCTCCTCCACCTCCTCCTAATCAGCCTCCTTCTTACTATCTCACAATCCATGCTGAGAAAATCAGTTGAGCCTGGCCTTGGTAGTATCATCCTGTGAACTTTCTTTCTCCATCTCCACCTGGTCCACATGCAAAGCTTCCTCTTTCCTTCCGAAGCAGTGAACGTTTGAGAAGACACAAAAGCTGGATGGTTACACTGATGATGGCGTCATCGCCGCTCACCATCTTGATTGAGTATTCAAAGTGTTTTAGAACCTTACAAATGTCAGACATCCATGCCAACTCGAAAGTTCTTATATGGGAAGACTGACTGGAAAATCGACAAGCATTTTGTAGCTAATCTTCAAATACTGCCCTCTGCTACTCACAAAGCATGTAAAATTTGGAGTTTTAGTGTTTGGGCATGTCGCACACCAGTTGGTGAGCTGACATTTTCCAGAGCTGCTGCAGCACTGCCAGATCGGCGGCAGCTGTAGCTGTCAGGCAGAAATGGATAGAAGCGCGGTGTACCTTAATAAGTAGCTCAAGCAAATATGGGTAGGTTTTCAGAAACCAGTAAACCACGAAGTTCAGCACATGGGCAAGACATCTTACATGGGTAAGCTTGCCAAGGTTTAGAGCCACCAACAGATTACAGCCTTTATCACATACGTCTATCCCTGGTTGTAATTTCAGTGGCGAGAGCTACAGATCTATTTGGTCTGTTATAGCTTTCAACTCTGTGGCGGTGTGCTGTTTGTCCCCTAAACTATTTAGTTTTAGCATAGCCAGTTGATACTTCCCTGAAGAAGTACTGTAGTTCTTCCATCTTGCTTCTGATATGGAAGGCATGCACTGAAATGACAATTTGGAGATGGAGGATGAGGAGTGAAGGGGCTGCAAGAACTGTTGTAGGAGGTGGAGGAAATCCTGAAAGAACTAGGGCCCACAATCCTCGGCAATGGTAGCATGTGTGCTTCCACAACATTCATCTAGTGTGCCATCAGGAGAATATAGAGTCTCCACCCCACTGCCTCTTCATGCCTTTTGAAATGCAGTGGATCTTTCTTTCTCTGCCTTGCTGTGCAGGCTGCATCAGTGACTTCATCATCCACCCTCTCGTCTTCTCCTTCCTCACTCTGGTCCTCTTTCTGACTTGTTGACTTAATAACATCACTAGTTGTTAACTGTTTCTTATCATAAGCTACCTCTTGAGACACTAATTGCTGTTCTCCACCCTTGTCTTCTTGTGACCATGATGGCTCAAATATTTTTGCACCACTGAATTTCCTCATGTTCTTCTTGAACTGTGCAAGGCAAGAGACAAGATGGAAATGTAAATGTAAAGAGCTCATCAGAGAGTCCCAATGTGGGATCACTTGTCTCCTGGGACTTGTCATGATGGGAGAAAGGAGGATAAGAGTGAGTATTATGTGGTACAGATGCTTCGCTAGTGAGATTAGACAATGTGGAAGACAGGGTGGTGCTGGTAAACACACTGGAAGCATTATCTGCCATCCAACTGACCAGCTGTTTTCAGTATTCTGGCAAAGTAAACAGGAAGCTAGGTCTCATGGATGAGCATGTTGGTTATTCTCCAGCAGCAGGCACAGTTTCATGCCAGTCCATACCCTCTACCTCTGCATGCAGAATTAGCAGCACGTCCACTTCCCTTACCACATGCCTTGCACATTTTAAATTATTTAGATACTATATATACCTGCAAACATTCTGCTATTAATAGGGAAAAGAAAATATTTTGCCTTGAAATGTACTTTTGTTATTAGGTTGCAGCATTAGGAGCATAGAAGGACTGTAAGGCACTAAACCCTGCCTATATGCCTCTAATCATAAACTAGCTCTCCACCACAAGCTATCCCTACACTGAATGCAGGTATCAGCTGTTTATCGAAAGAAAAGAAAGTATATAGCCCTGAAAAAGACTTTTGTTTTTAGGTTGCAGCAGAAATATAGGACTTTAAGGCAATAAACACTGCCTATATGCCTCTATTCCTAAACTTTACCTCCTCCACCAGCTATTTATACACTAAATGCAGGTAGCAGGGGTTTTTACCAAAGAAATAATAGTATGTAGCCCTTAAAAGGACTTTTGTTTTAGTAGTGAAGCAGCAGTATACAATTACTGCAATATCTGCCTGTTTAACACTGCCTCTTTGTCTGCTGTAAAGTCAGCTATCCTTCCTACAACAACTCTCCCTGACTTGACTCCAAATCACAGTGGGCCAATTGTTGCATCATCGGTCTTATATAAGATCTGATGATGTGTTAAGGTTGGTCAATCACAGTAATGCCAGTAGACAGCATAAAGCTTTATTTTATTTCATGACTCTCCTTATATACCCTCCAGAAACCTTTCTACATTCTCCCACACTGTATGTAAATCTGAACGGTTTGGTCCAATGGGCATACTTACTACGCCATCTCTCCCTCCTCTCCTCCACTGATCACCATCCTTTTCCTTTCGTTGACGTGGATGACGCCTCCTATGTCATCCACATAGCCAAAGGATATAATTTCAAGATAAGTGACTCTTTTAAAAGTATATCTCTTAATACAATTATCTAGGGTAAAGAAAACATTTTTTTCCATAAATGTGTTCAAGAAGTTAATACAAAAAGGATACAGATATAGGTTTAATCAATGGTGGACCAGGGCATCTTCAGCTCCATCTTCCACCCATATATACATCTCAGTCTCTATACAGCAAGCATGATATCACTAGATCATGCCTGCTGTGCAGAGCCTCAGTCCGCACACTGCACATATAGGGGCAATGCATCAGGGAACCTGGGATAACTACATTTTATTTTTCAATGTCAATATTTGTGGCATAATCTGTGGGAGGTCATTTTACTGTGTGTGTTGGCTGAGGGTAATATGATGCTTCATGGAGGTCTGTAGGGTCATAATGTTTGTGTGGAGGGTTGTGGAGTTCTTATAATGCATTAGGGAGCTATGGGGACATCATAATCTGTGTTGTGCATCCATCATACAGTGTGGGAGTATGCTGTAGGGCAATTATAGTATGTTTGCTGATTTGGGGGGCATTATGCTATTTGCGGAAGTTGAGTTGGCCATGATACTGTGTATGGGTGGCAGTGGGAGCCATTATACTTGGTGGGGGGCTGTGGAAAACAGTACTGTTGGTGTGTAGCAATGGGGGCTGTTATGCTGTGTGTGGGAGGTACTGGTATCCATGATCATATACATGGAGGCTGTGGAGGTCATGATGCTTTACTAAAGGTTGTCAGGCATCATATTGATTGGGAGTTTGTGGAATTCCGGCATATAGTGGGTGAGGGACCTGTATGAGCCATCGTACTATGGATGAGATGACAAATTATAGAAAATCATCTTCGCTACAAATTTGACTTGCAACCATATAGCATATGATTAGTTAAATGTCATCATCCAGCTTATCAAAAGTGGTCTCTCGGCAAAGAAAATTGCAAACTGTATCATGTGAGTGCCATGACGGTTGGAAGAAAATTGGATGAAATCCATCTATTCGTTCCAAAGCCAAGAGGTGCACATCCTGACAAAATATTAACGTGACCAAGTCAGTTCATAACAAAGGTATATGGTCTGTCAGTCCTGGCACCCCAAACACGGCAGTGGAGGTGGCTTGTATGCTTCACAATAGTGAGATTACCGATGGACCTTGCAGGCACCATGCAGTGAACATTACACAAGTCTGGAATAGTGGCCCAAAAAAAAGTGAAGAAGCCTCGACTTCAATATCGTCATGAGAAGCATTGGCTCAAGTTTACAAAAAAAGTATTAAAAATGGACAGTAGAAAGTTGGAAATGGGTAATTAGGAGCAATGAATAGAAAGTCAATAAACTACACTCTGATGGGTGCAAAGGGGTCCAGAAGAAAAAGGCACTAACGAATTTGAGAAATTGAAAGAACTGTTAAGTCCAGTAGAGGAAGCCTGATAATATGTTTGTTTTTTTATAGCCAAAGGCATTGGACACTTGACCAGGATCAATGGTATCAATGCTAAGCTATATGTATGTATCAGAACATGAATTACTTCGTACATTTGGGTCTAAGGGGAAAACTTTTCTCCTTGTGGAGACAGAAAAATCAATCTAGCTGTCAGTTTTGAGGAGTCTTATAGCTGCAATGCTCCTCTGATTAATATTCAAATTGTGTCTTTTTTCAGGGAGGAAGGAGACAAACTCTAGTGCCACCAGACAGCCAGATCAGATCTCATACTTTGCACTGATAAGAGACAATCATTATAAAACACTATGTCTGCAAATTTGAGGTTCTGATGTGGCATAAATCCTAGGTCATATGAAAAGGCTCTTTAAAAGGGCCACTTTTGACTTTTAGGATTGCTACTTCCAATAGGTGAAACTAGACTTTGTGCACTTGACCATTATCAGTAGGAAAAGGACAACATATTGTTCCAGCAGGAGAGTGACAAAAGCATATCTTGATATTGGCGATGAAAAAAAAAATGGTTTAATGACAATAATTTAGAGGTGCTGAATAGGCCAACACAGTCCTCAGAGCTCAACCGAATCAAACACTTGTTGGCACAATGAAGGAAAAGCTGAATACATTCTCAAGTAAGTTGGCTAGTATGCTCCAACATTAGGAACAAGTAGAAGAGACCTGGGATCTGATTTTGTCCGAGACATGTTTGAATCTTATTGAGAGCATGCCGAGAAGGATTCAAATGTCATGTGTCTTGATTCAAACCTGTGCTCTGTCGTCGGCTTCCTTGTCATTAGAACCACAGTGACTTCATCTTTTCTTCATGTGTTTAGTTTCTGTTATCCATTCTTTTGTTATATTAAGGTGAAAGGTGTATTTATTTACTCATCTGTAGAGATGAGCGATGTTCGAGGTTCGAGGTTCGCCAATTCCATGTTCGAGTGATTTTGGGGGGTGTTCGAGTCGTTCGACGAACTCGAGCCTTTTGCTAAAAGCTCAACAGTTCGAGTAACGTTCGAGAATGGTTCGATCAACAAAAAGCCTAGCTAGTTACTAGCTGGCTTTTCACTGTAATAGTGTGAGTCACTGTGAATCACGCTATTATCAAAATTCAGCGTATAGTGTGCGGAGGGGACGGGGTTTAGATCAGTGCTGTTTCTGAGTGCTGAGAGAATGCCGATCGCCATTTTTTTTTTCCCTAACCGTGCGTACAGTGGGGCGGGCCAGGCTGTCAGCAAATCACAGAGACACACACTGCAAAGTGGATATTTGCCAGACAAGCAAGGGCATGTAAGCAAGGATGGTTAACCCCAGGAAGATCAACATCCAACACCGCAGAAACACCATCACGTGTTTCTCAATGCAGTGATTCTAGAGCAATGCCCCACAGCTGTCTGTGGATGGATTCCATGTTTGGCATAGGTGGTCTCCTTGACTGGAGACTACCCTTCCCGTGGTTGTTCCTTCCTGGTGAAAGACCTTGCTAGTTTCCTGCCAGCGTTGAGAAACATGTGATGGTGTTTCCGCAAGCTTTCTTGTTATGAATATTTCCCAGGGGGCATTGCTCTAGAATCACTGCATTGAGAAACACGTGATGGTGCTAACGTGGTGTTGGATGTTGATCTCCATAATGTCAACCATCCTTGCTTATGTAGTCTTCTACTAGGCATTGCTCCCACTAGCCAGTTTCCTACTCCACACTGATGAGGGGCAAATACCCCGAAACAGCTGTCTGTGGATGGATACCATGTTTGGCACAGCTGGTCTCCTTGACTGGAGGCTGTCCTTCCCGTGGTTGTTCCTTCCCGGTGAAACACCTGGCTAGTTTCCTGCCAGCGTTGAGGACCACGTGATGGTGTCTCTGCAGGCTTTCTTGTTTTTAAGCAAGGGCATGTGTAATAGGCTGTGCATGTCACATGTCCTTGCCTTATAAGTCACGAACTAACAGAGTTAAATAGATGGGTAGAGTGCTCAAAAAGGGACTAACATGTAATCTCAACCCTATTTTAAAATGTGCAATTTTTATTAATATTCATTAAAATGTACCCACAAACAGACACACAAACATATAAATGAGAATGGATCACGATATCCTTGTAAATAACCAAGTAGTTTTATATACACACTCACTTTAGGAAGGGAAGGGAAACTAATATAGCCCTATAAGGGTAGTGTATCCCTACCTAACAACGGAGGGTATGACACCATAAGTTACCGGGCGCCCCCGTTCCACGTCGGCTCTCCCTCTCCCTGACCCTGATATAGGGATGGGATGGAAAGCCCTATAGTGGTGCTTGCACAATACAATATATATATGAGTTCCCAAATGGTAATACTCTTCCCTGTATTGTTTTCCTTAGATCAAGAAGGTATCAATTTACTGATCTACAACCAGGAATTCCTATTCATGATACTAGCACTGTACAAGACGTATAGACTTCTATTCCTAATAAATTATCTTTATGCAAGGTAGTGATCCATAAGAGTTATTTACAACCACATATGTTACAGGGTGGTATACCCCACAAGTATATTACAGTCACCTAGAGTCATATCACAAGGGGCTCAGATAATCTCCTCATTATACTCCAGGAGCTGAAAGAAAAATGGGATACAGGCACACCTGCAAATTACTGCAAAATAGAAAAGGTTGCTCCAATCATATTCTATATAATATAGTATAACAGGGAGAAAAGATGAATTACTTCCCTGAGAAGCAGGAATCCAGGCCTACCAGGCCTCAACGCGTTTCTCCTCTCCCTTTAGAGGTTCATCACGAGGCTAAGGGGAGACGGCAGCGGGTCCTGTTCAATAACAATCCATGGCTGTAAGCAGCGTTCACGTGCATGAATGAGGTATTTAAAGCATGGCTGCGGGGGAATTGGCATGCATCATATAAAAAGTGAAAATTCACAAATTTATTCCAACTGTACTATAATAAAAAAAATGAGATTTTTAGCAAATAATTGATCAATTTTTTGAGCCACCCCTGCCAACGTCACGGCAAATCTCAATAGGGGGGTCCTACTCTACATTCTGTATTTCATGTGCCATGCGGCCTCCTAGATAAAGTTAAAAGCAGAACCATAATGGAGCACACATACCTGCAACCTGTATATAGCCGCTTCCATGTTGCAAAAAAGGCACTTGTGGATAGAGACCAGCCCAGGTCCCAGCATGTGGAGCAAGCCTTACACATACCAGGACTATATCAGAACTGATCCTCCCAGTGCCAACCAGCAACCATTGATAAAGGCGGACCAGATCCAAGAATGGTGCTTAATTAGCATTGCCTGTGGAAAGGGGTGAGGTAACTGAGTCTGAACAGCTACCAACAGGAGGAATATATTGCAAACCAAAATCAGGCGTGCATGGTATGGTGTTGGTCAGACACCAGATTTGTAGCATAACTACGGTCAAAACAGAGAAAAAAGGGAACCAGCACGATCTGAAATTGGCATGCATCATATAAAAAGTGAAAATTCACAAATTTATTCCAACTGTACTATAATAAAAAAAATGAGATTTTTAGCAAATAATTGATCAATTTTTTGAGCCACCCCTGCCAACGTCACGGCAAATCTCAATAGGGGGGTCCTACTCTACATTCTGTATTTCATGTGCCATGCGGCCTCCTAGATAAAGTTAAAAGCAGAACCATAATGGAGCACACATACCTGCAACCTGTATATAGCCGCTTCCATGTTGCAAAAAAGGCACTTGTGGATAGAGACCAGCCCAGGTCCCAGCATGTGGAGCAAGCCCCACACATACCAGGACTATATCAGAACTGATCCTCCCAGTGCCAACCAGCAACCATTGATAAAGGCGGACCAGATCCAAGAATGGTGCTTAATTAGCATTGCCTGTGGAAAGGGGTGAGGTAACTGAGTCTGAACAGCTACCAACAGGAGGAATATATTGCAAACCAAAATCAGGCGTGCATGGTATGGTGTTGGTCAGACACCAGATTTGTAGCATAACTACGGTCAAAACAGAGAAAAAAGGGAACCAGCACGATCTGAAATTGGCATGCATCATATAAAAAGTGAAAATTCACAAATTTATTCCAACTGTACTATAATAAAAAAATGAGATTTTTAGCAAATAATTGATCAATTTTTTGAGCCACCCCTGCCAACGTCACGGCAAATCTCAATAGGGGGGTCCTACTCTACATTCTGTATTTCATGTGCCATGCGGCCTCCTAGATAAAGTTAAAAGCAGAACCATAATGGAGCACACATACCTGCAACCTGTATATAGCCGCTTCCATGTTGCAAAAAAGGCACTTGTGGATAGAGACCAGCCCAGGTCCCAGCATGTGGAGCAAGCCCCACACATACCAGGACTATATCAGAACTGATCCTCCCAGTGCCAACCAGCAACCATTGATAAAGGCGGACCAGATCCAAGAATGGTGCTTAATTAGCATTGCCTGTGGAAAGGGGTGAGGTAACTGAGTCTGAACAGCTACCAACAGGAGGAATATATTGCAAACCAAAATCAGGCGTGCATGGTATGGTGTTGGTCAGACACCAGATTTGTAGCATAACTACGGTCAAAACAGAGAAAAAAGGGAACCAGCACGATCTGAAATTGGCATGCATCATATAAAAAGTGAAAATTCACAAATTTATTCCAACTGTACTATAATAAAAAAAATGAGATTTTTAGCAAATAATTGATCAATTTTTTGAGCCACCCCTGCCAACGTCACGGCAAATCTCAATAGGGGGGTCCTACTCTACATTCTGTATTTCATGTGCCATGCGGCCTCCTAGATAAAGTTAAAAGCAGAACCATAATGGAGCACACATACCTGCAACCTGTATATAGCCGCTTCCATGTTGCAAAAAAGGCACTTGTGGATAGAGACCAGCCCAGGTCCCAGCATGTGGAGCAAGCCCCACACATACCAGGACTATATCAGAACTGATCCTCCCAGTGCCAACCAGCAACCATTGATAAAGGCGGACCAGATCCAAGAATGGTGCTTAATTAGCATTGCCTGTGGAAAGGGGTGAGGTAACTGAGTCTGAACAGCTACCAACAGGAGGAATATATTGCAAACCAAAATCAGGCGTGCATGGTATGGTGTTGGTCACACACCAGATTTGTAGCATAACTACGGTCAAAACAGAGAAAAAAGGGAACCAGCACGATCTGAAATTGGCATGCATCATATAAAAAGTGAAAATTCACAAATTTATTCCAACTGCACTATAATAAAAAAAAATGAGATTTTTAGCAAATAATTGATCAATTTTTTGAGCCACCCCTGCCAACGTCACGGCAAATCTCAATAGGGGGGTCCTACTCTACATTCTGTATTTCATGTGCCATGCGGCCTCCTAGATAAAGTTAAAAGCAGAACCATAATGGAGCACACATACCTGCAACCTGTATATAGCCGCTTCCATGTTGCAAAAAAGGCACTTGTGGATAGAGACCAGCCCAGGTCCCAGCATGTGGAGCAAGCCCCACACATACCAGGACTATATCAGAACTGATCCTCCCAGTGCCAACCAGCAACCATTGATAAAGGCGGACCAGATCCAAGAATGGTGCTTAATTAGCATTGCCTGTGGAAAGGGGTGAGGTAACTGAGTCTGAACAGCTACCAACAGGAGGAATATATTGCAAACCAAAATCAGGCGTGCATGGTATGGTGTTGGTCAGACACCAGAATTGTAGCATAACTACGGTCAAAACTTTTCTTAGGCATGCGCAATGTTAACCTGTAGACATTGAGGCCCTCTGGCTGCATTGTCATGTGATCGCGCTTGTATGTAGCTTCAAAGGTTAAACATTTTCATGTGGCCACTCCTATCATGCTATGACTGGATGCTTAGTTCACCACTGACACTCCCCTGGACCTCTGTGTGCCCTATGTCTTGTGGTCTATGGAGCATGCTCAGTGTGTGTCAGGCATCTAGTGTTTGACTTTTTCAGGCATGTGCAGTAGAAACTTGCAGACACTGAAGCCCTTTTGTCTGATTGGTTCATGTGACCGCCCCTTTCCCCGCAGCCATGCTTTATGCTTTAAATACCTCATTCATGCACGTGAACGCTGCTTACAGCCATGGATTGTTATTGAACAGGACCCGCTGCCGTCTCCCCTTAGCCTCCTGATGAACCTCTAAAGGGAGAGGAGAAACGCGTTGAGGCCTGGCAGGCCTGGATTCCTGCTTCTCAGGGAAGTAATTCATCTTTTCTCCCTGTTATACTACATTATATAGAATATGATTGGAGCAACCTTTTCTATTTCGCAGTAATTTGCAGGGGTGTCTGTATCCCATTTTTCTTTCAGCTCCTGGGGTATAATGGGGAGATTATCTGAGCCCCTTGTGATATGACTCTAGGTGACTGTAATATACTTGTGGGGTATACCACCCTGTAACATATGTGGTTGTAAATAACTCTTATGGATCACTACCTTGCATAAGATAATTTATTAGGAATAGAAGTCTATACGTCTTGTACAGTGCTAGTATCATGAATAGGAATTCCTGGTTGTAGATCAGTACATTGATACCTTCTTGATCTAAGGAAAACAATACAGGGAAGAGTATTACCATTTGGGAACTAATATATATTCTACTGTGCAAGCACCACTATAGGGCTTTCCATCCCATTCCTATATCAGGGTCAGGGAGAGGGAGAGCCGACATGGAACGGGGGCGCCCGGTAACTTATGGTGTCATACCCTCCATTGTTAGGTAGGGATACACTACCCTTATAGGGCTATATTAGTTTCCCTTCCCTTCCTAAAGTGAGTGTGTATATAAAACTCCTTGGTTATTTACAAGGATATCGTGATCCATTCTCATTTATATATTTGTGTGTCTGTTTGTGGGTACATTTTAATGAATATTAATAAAAATTGCACATTTTAAAATAGGGTTGAGATTACTTATAAGTCACGGCCATTTTCCACGTGGCCGCCATTATCTCTCTGCTGTGTGTGGGTGACAGTCACCGCTCCCACTGCTGCTGCTGCTGTGTGCGCTATAGAAATACAGTGCAATCTACACAGCGCTTTAGGGACTAGGAACTACTAGTTATTTCAGCCCTTTTCAGGGCTGATGTACAGGCGTTCATAGCCATAGTTGCTAGGCAGGTCCGTGCAAACGCTGTGTGGGGCTTTAGATAACAGCATCTGGCTACCTGTCACGCTTCCCGGTTCCCATGCCCCGCTCTCCGGTCCCCGTGGCCCGCTCCCCGGTTCCCATGCCCCGTTCTCCGGTTCCCGACGGCGTCCCCTGCTCACCACTCCGGTCCCAGCTTCCTCTCCCTCGCCTGCACCCCCCATGTGTCCTGCTCCCCGCTCCCGGCGCTCCTCTGCGACGCAGGACACACAGCCGGGCACTCCTGCTTCTTCTGCACCGCTTCCTGTACTGGCTTCTGGCACACGGGCCTCGCGCATTAGGGCGCGCGCGCGGTCATTGACCCTCTCTTAAAGGGCCAGCACCCAGAAACAGGATATTGCATAGACAGGTACAGGGTATATTAGGATTCTCTTTCCTGGTGGGCGGGGCCTGTTCTACGTGTTTAGTAAGCTAGGAGTTCAGGTCCCCTTATTGCTTTGTCCAGTATTAACCCCTGTCTGTCTCGCAGAGCCTGTCCTGCCACGCCAGCCGGTCCTGACCACGTCCGTTCCAGTACTCCTGACGGTGACTTTGGCAGATGTTCCACCACCTCTTCAGCTCCGCCAGTCTCCAGTCCCTGGCTCCGTTTGGTGACCTGTCCTCTCGCTCAGCAGGTTCCGGATTCCGCCTGATCCTACAACCCGGCCTCGGACCCTGAGCCTAGTCACCCGGACTACCGTCTAGAACTCTGTGTTCCCAGGGACATCTACTTTCCAGCTCTCATACGGACTGTCTTGCTACCAGTAGTGCTTCGGCTGCCGTGCATCAAGGCCCTCTGGCGGGGTGACCGGCCTGGCTTCCTCACCAGGGGAATCCGGTGTACGGTCCAGTGTTTCCACCACCCGGACGTAACAGCTAGAACAGGCCATGGATCCCGCCGATGCACTAGCAACCCAGCTGGCTGGATTGCAGCAGGAACTCGGACGACAACGTGAGACCGAATCCCGTATGTTGGCCTTCTTGACATCCGTGGACACCCGACTGAATACGCTGCAAGCGACTGCCACGTCTCTGGTGACCCAATCCACGTCCACAGCTCCCGTGGCAGCCTCCTTGGATACTTCCAAACTCCGTTTGGCCTCACCACCCCAGTATGCCGGAGATCCCAAGACCTGCAGGGGATTCATAAATCAGTGCTCCCTCCATTTCAAGCTGCTGCCGCACCTTTTTGCCTCTGACCAAGCCAAGGTCGCGTTCGTGATATCTCATCTAGAGGGAGAGGCACTGGCCTGGATGAACCCCTTGTGGGAGAAGGAGGATCCGGTAACCACCAACATCCAGGAATTCCTGCAGGCTTTTCGTATAACCTTTGACGAGCCCGGACGCGCCTCCGCGTCCGCCTCATGGCTCCTCAGGCTACGTCAGGGGACTTTGACGGTGGGCCAGTATGCCATCCGCTTCCGCACCTTGGCCTCAGAATTAGGGTGGAACAATGAGGCCCTAACCGCCGCCTTCTGGGAGGGACTCTCGGGCCGTATTAAGGATGAGCTGGCTGGTCGTGACGTGACTTCCACCCTGGATGCCCTGATCGCTCTAGCGACCCGAGTGGATCTTCGCTTTCAGGAACGATCTAAAGAGGTGTCCCGCGAGAGGCGTCCGATACGGCACTCCTCCCCACCACTGAAGTCCACCACTCCCCAGTCGGCGTCATCTGGCGCTTCTGCCCACGAGCCCATGCAGATCGACCGCCTGAGGCAGTCTGAGCAACGCCGAGCAGAACAACTAGCAAAGGGTCTCTGCTTCTACTGCGGAGATGGCACACACCTGCTACGCTCCTGTCCCGAGAAGCCGGGAAACTCCAAAGCCTAGGCTTGGTAGGAGAGGCCACCCTAGGTGCTGGGACTCTATCAGACTCCGTTACATGGACTGTTCAAGTGACTACAGAAGAGACCCGGTTCACGGCAGAGGCGTATCTCGATTCCGGAGCAGCAGGCAACTTCATCCAGCAGGCTATGGTGGATAAGTACCAGGTGCCTGTTCTCCCACTAGAAAAACTGCTGGTGATCACCTCTGTAGATGGGAGACCCCTCTCTGACACCGTCTCGTTGATCACCAAGCCTGTGGAATTACGGATCGGTGCCCTGCACACTGAGAAAATCACCTTCTACGTCCTCCCGCGCATGTCTCATCAGATTCTGCTGGGACTCCCATGGTTACGGGCACACGAACCGTCGGTCAGCTGGAGTACAGGTGAAATTACCCGATGGGATTCCTCGTGTCACGAGAGATGCCTGAAATCCATACAGCCCATCTGATGACCTCCGGTTCCAGAGTCTCTACCAGGACTGCCTTCTGCCTACTGGTCCTTCACGGACGTTTTTGCTAAAAAGGAGTTAGAGGTACTACCGCCTCATCGTCCCTATGACTGTGCCATCGACTTACTGCCGGGAACTACACCTCCTAGAGGAAGGATATACCCCTTGTCCCCTGCTAAAACACGGGCCATGTCTGCCTATATCACCGAGAGCCTGGCAAAGGGGTTCATTCGGAGATCTTCGTCCCCTGCCGGAGCAGGTTTTTTCTTTGTCAAGAAGAAGGAAGGTGATCTGCACCCCTGCATTGACTACCGGGGATTAAACCAGATCACCGTGAAAAATAAATACCCTCTGCCGCTCATCCCCGAACTATTCGATCGGCTCCGAGGAGCTCGTGTATTCACCAAGTTGGACCTCCGTGGTGCCTATAACCTGGTTCGCATTCGCTCTGGAGACGAATGGAAGACAGCATTCAACACTCGGGATGGGCACTACGAGTATTGTGAAATGCCCTTTGGTCTGTGTAATGCTCAGGCAGTCTTCCAAGAACTGGTGAACGATGTGTTCAGAGACCTCCTCTATGTCTGTGTCGTGGTGTATCTGGACGACATCCTGGTCTTCTCTCCAGACCTACAGACTCACAGAGAGAACGTGCAGCTAGAAGCCCAAAGGCTTAGAGAAAACCGTCTGTACGCCAAGTACGAGAAGTGCGTCTTTGAAAAGTCGTCTCTTCCCTTCCTGGGTTATGTAATCTCTGACACTGGCCTGCAGATGGACCCAGAGAAAGTGTCTTCCATCCTCAACTGGCCTCCTCCTTCCGGACTGAAGGCCATCCAACGCTTCCTCGGCTTTGCTAACTATTATCGTCAATTCATCCCGCACTTCTCTGCCCTGACTGCGCCCCTCTCTGCCTTGACCAAGAAGGGAGCTAATACTAAGGACTGGCCACCTGCGGCCGATGCCGCGTTCTGCTCTTTGAAACAGGCGTTTGCCTCTTCCCCGGTTCTCCATCGCCCTGAATTGAACCGACAGTTCACCTTGGAGGTGGATGCCTCCTCCTCATGGGCCGGGGCAGTGCTAATGCAGAAATCCTCCACCGGGAAGATGGTCACTTGCGGATTCTTCTCCAAGAGATTCTCGACACCCGAACGCAACTACACCATCGGTAATCGAGAGCTACTGGCCATCAAGCTGGCCTTGGAGGAATGGCGCTACCTCCTGGAGGGAGCAGTATAACCCGTGATCATCTACATGGACCACAAAAACCTGGAGTACCTACGGTCAGCCCAAAGACTGAACCCGCAACAAGCCCGCTGGTCCTTGTTTTTTGCTCGGTTTGATTTCCAACTCCATTTTCGGCCCGCGGATAAGAACGTGCGGACAGATGCCTTGTCTAGGTCCTTCGTACCCGTGGAGCAGGAGGAGGAGACGTTCCAGCCCATCATCAGCCCCAGTAAAGTTATTCCGGTGGTCCCTGTCACTCTGGCTCAGATACCCCCTGGGAAGACCTATGTCTCAGATACTGACAAACAAAGAATCCTACACTGGGGTCATGCCTCGAAAATCGCCGGCCATGCTGGTCAGAAGAAGACTTGGAGTACGATTGTCCATCACTATTGGTGGCCGTCCCTCCGTAAAGACGTCGCAACCTTTGTCTCAGCCTGTCCATCCTGTGCCCGGAACAAGACGCCCAAGCATCTGCCATATGGGCGTCTTCTGCCTCTGCCCATTCCCTCCGTTCCGTGGCAACACATTGCAATGGACTTTATTACGGACTTACCCTTGTCCTCCGGACACACGGTCATATGGGTTGTGGTGGACCGTTTCTCAAAGATGGCTCACTTCGTTCCCATGGGCGGGCTGCCCTCTGCCCAGGAGCTCGCTGACTCCTTCATACAACACATATTCCGATTGCATGGCTTTCCTGCACACATTGTGTCCGACAGAGGAACTCAGTTTACCTCGCGCTTCTGGAGGGCCCTCTGCAAACATCTGGGAGTATCCCTGGACTTTTCTTCGGCCTACCACCCTCAGTCAAATGGCCAAGTGGAACGAGTCAATCAGATCCTGACCTCCTTCCTGCGCCACTACGTCAACATTCATCACGACGATTGGTCCACGCTCCTTCCTTGGGCTGAATTCTCCCATAACCAGCACATCAGCGAGTCCACCTCCAGCTCTCCCTTCAAGGTCGTTTACGGACTTCAGCCTTCCGTTCCGTTACCAGTATCCTCGGCTTCAGATGTCCCCGCTGCAGATGCTCCAGTCCGGGACTTCTCAGCTATATGGAACTCTGTCAAGACTTCCCTAGAGCGTGCTTCCTTGCAGATGAAGAGACATGCGGACAAGAGGAGCCTGGATCCCCCGTGTTTCTCCCCAGGTGATCTGGTCTGGCTTGCCTCCAAATATGTCCTATTGAAGCTACCATCGTACAAGTTGGGTCCTCGTTACATTGGGCCGTTTAAAGTCATCAGCAAGATCAATGCAGTCTCCTACAAGCTGCAGCTCCTGGCCACGATGCGGATACCAAACTCCTTCCATGTCTCCTTGCTCAAGCCTGTTGTCCTTGGTCCCTTTTCCGCTGGTGCCAGTACTGCTCCTCCTCCCATTGCTGACGATGACATCTATGCGGTAAGGGATATTGTGGCCATGAAGACCGTGCGAGGTCGGCAATACTTCCTGGTGGACTGGGCGGGTTATGGCCCCGAGGATAGGTCCTGGGAGCCCCGGGAGAATGTTGGCACTCCTCTGATACGTGCCTTCCTGTCCCGGTTGCGGGGAGGGGGGCGTGGGGGAGGGGGTACTGTCACACTTCCCGGTTCCCGTGCCCCGCTCTCCGGTCCCCGTGGCCCGCTCCCCAGTTCCCGTGCCCCGTTCTCCGGTTCCTGACGGCGTCCCCTGCTCACCACTCCGGTCCCGGCTTCCTCTCCCTTGCCTGCACCCCCCATGTGTCCTTGCTCCCCGCTCCCGGCGCTCCTCTGTGACGCAGGACACACAGCCGGGCACTCCTGCTTCTTCTGCACCGCTTCCTGTACTGGCTTCTGGCACACGGGCCTCGTGCATGCGCATTAGGGCGCTCGCGTGGTCATTGACCCTCTCTTAAAGGGCCAGCACCCAGAAACAGGATATTGCATAGACAGGTACAGGGTATATTAGGATTCTCTTTCCTGGTGGGCGGGGCCTGTTCTACGTGTTTAGTAAGCTAGGAGTTCAGGTCCACGTATTGCTTTGTCCAGTATTAACCCCTGTCTGTCTCGCAGAGCCTGTCCTGCCACGCCAGCCGGTCCTGACTACGTCCGTTCCAGTACTCCTGACGGTGACTTTGGCGGATGTTCCACCACCTCTTCAGCTCCGCCAGTCTCCGGTCCCTGGCTCCGTTTGGTGACCTTTCCTCTCGCTCAGCAGGTTCCGGATTCCGCCTGATCCTACTACCCGGCCTCAGACCCTGAGCCTCGTCACCCGGACTACCGTCTAGAACTCTGTGTTCCCAGGGACATCTACTTTCCAGCTCTCATACGGACTGTCTTGCTACCAGTAGTGCTTCGGCTGCCATGCATCAAGGCCCTCTGGTGGGGTGACCGGCCTGGCTGCCTCACCAGGGGAATCCGGTGTACGGTCCAGTGTTTCCACCACCCGGGCGTAACACTACCTCAGCTCAGGCAATTCCTTGTTGCAGTTTTTCATTAGCAGGGATAGAAAATGAGGCTTCCTTTGCTGTCCGGCTACCTACAGGACCCATGCATTCTACCCACCTGCCCATTTTTGCCACGCTATTTTATTTCCCCAAAGAGCTGACACTTTTTGGGGCATCCTAAAAGTGTCTGGAATACTAAGTTAGTGTACCTTTGCTGTCCACTGACCCACAGCACCCGTGCATTCTACCCACCCGCCCATTTTTGCCACGCTATTTTATTTCCCCAAAAAGCTGACACTTTTTGTGGCATCCTAAAAGTGTCTGGAATACTAAGTTAGTGTTCCTTTGCTGTCCACTGAAATTGTCTGGGATAGTCAGTGTTGGTTCTTCAGCTGTCAAGCTAGACCACCTCTGCAATCTACACCACCTCTCCATTTTTGCTACCACATCTTGCTGCTAACAAAATGAGTGGCAAAAGGACAGATGCTGGTGGAAAGGGGAACAGGCGTGTTGGAAAAGGAAAAAAAGTTTGTGTCCGTGGGGTAGGTGGGAAAGCTACATTAACATCTGCTGAAGAAAGGCCATCTTCCAGCAAAAGTAAGATGTCTACTACTTTCCGTGGACAATCGGATGTGCTACCTTTTTTACAGAACAGAACAACTGTAACAAAGGTAGATGATGCACAAAAAAAGAAAATGCTTGAATGGATCTCAAATGCTCCAACAAGTGGCCTCTCCTCCACCTCAACTTCAACATCAAAAAAACAACAGTCCTCTGAGTTGTCACCACAATCACACTTGCTTTCTTCCAGCTCTCAAGTCTCCACCCACCCGTCCTGCAGAGTATGGTGTAACAGAGATGGCTGAGTCTGCAGACCTGTTCAGTCACACTATAGCCTGGGAGTCAGAGGTCTGCTCCCAAGCTACAGTGAGTACAGAACAGGAAATGGTCTGCAGTGATGCCCAGAAGCTTTGTGAGTCAGATTCAGGCCCTGATGACCAAGTTTCTGAGCATAATGTAGACCCTCATTCCCAAACTGAAACACCTGTTGGTGGAGACAATGAGGAACATACTGATGACGATGAGACGCAGATACCTGATTGGGATGACAACTTAACTGTCAACTTAACTGATGAAGTTCTAGATCCCACTTATTGTCAACCCACAGTCAGGCACTTGAGGAGGTCACCAGAGGCGGTGGAGGAGGATGCGACTGACGACGAAGTTACCTTGTGCCTTCCTGGACAGAGTCGGAGTACTGGAAGCACGTCAACAACTGCATCCTCAGCCAAAAGTCTGTCTCTGAGCACAAGTCAGGGTGGCTCTGCAGGTCGCATGGCCTCTAAGCCTTGCCTAGCCTGGTCCTTTTTTGACATCGCAAAGGATCTCCCAAATCATGTGATCTGTAAAATTTGTCTCCAATCTATAAGTAGAGACCAAAACCTCACTAGTTTGACAACTTCTACCATGAATCGTCACATGAATCATAAGCATAAGACCCTGTAGGAAGCTCACCGTGCTACAATGCGGCCTAGCGTAGCGGGCCAACCACCGTCTGCCCCTTCAAGTGCATCTACGCGCTCTTCATCCTCTATGACTGTGGGGACAGCTGTCACACATTTTTTCCACACACACCTTCCACCTCTTTAACCGCAAAAGGCAGTTTGCTTGGCAGGTCGTTAGTTGTTTTGGAAGGGGAAACAAGTGCTGGTGTAGAGCTCTCTCAGACATCAAGAGCACCAACTTTGGATGAAGGCAACATCATGTCTCTGCCTGCACTTTCCTCACAGACCTGCAGTTTTCCAGGGACACCCTACTTAACACCGTCTCCACACAGCAGCCAGATCTTGGTCCCACAGATGTGGACACATAGAAGGCCATTTCCTCCGAGCCATGACAAAGCTAATAGGTTGACTTTCACCCTCTCTAAGCTAAGCTCTTGGCTACCGAAATGCTGCCTTTCCGCCTGGTGGACACAGAGGATTTTCGAGACCTTATTTCAGTTGCAGTGCCTCAGTACCAGATGCCCAATCGCCACTACTTCTCCAAGAAAGGTGTGCCTGCGCTACACCAGCATGTCGCACACTACATCACCGCTTCCTTGAGAAACTCTGTGAATGACAGGGTGCATTTCACCGCCGATACTTAGACCAGTAAGCATGGACAGGGGCGTTACATGTAGCTGACTGGACACTGCGTAACTATGGTGAGAAATGGAGAAGGGTCTGCTGAACAAGTCTTGCCATCCCCATGACTGGTGCGTCAATCTACTGTATGTAGAAGTTTCTCCACTGCTTCTGCCTCCTCAACCTCGTCTTGGTCCTCCACCTCCGCCCCAAGCCTGCCTGGTCAGGCCACCCGAGTTGCAACTGCACACAAGGAATCCCGCATACCTCCTTTCTATGCTGGCAGCAGAGCTCAACGGCATCAGGCAGTCTTTACCTTGAAATGTCTTGGAAATAAGAGTCACACAGCTGAGGAGTTGTGGTCAGCTCTTGCGAGCGAGTTTACTAAATGGTTGTCTCCACTCAACCTGCAGCCAGGGAAGGCCATGTGTGACAATGCTGCCGTCCTGGGTGCAGCCCTACGCCGGGGAAAGGTGACACACGTGCCTTGTGTGGCTCATGTGTTGAACCTTGTTGTCCAGGAATTTTTAACCCACTAACCCGGCCTAGATGGGCTTCCTTCTGCACAGGGCAAGGTCACTCTTTGCTCACTTCCTCCATTCAACCATCGCAGCTGACCGACTTGCATCTCTCCAGAAGTCGTTTGGCCTGGCGATTAACCAGCTGAAATGCGATGTGCCGACACGCTGCAATTCAACTCTCCACATGTTGCAGGGACTGTGGCAGCACCGCCGAGCCCTGGTGCAATACATTATGACGTATAGCCTGGGCCAACGAGATGCAGAGGTGGGGCAGATCACACTGCTGGAGTCGGCTCAGATCAAGGACCTATGCACCCTTCTGCACAGTTTCGACATGGCGACAAATATGTTTAGCGCTGATGATGCCATTATCAGCATGACAATTCCAGTCATTTACATGCTGGAGCACACGCTAAACACTATTCGGAGTCAGGATGTGGGACAAGAGGAAGGTGAGGAAGTACAGGAGGATTCATATGCGCAAGGATTACCAACATCTACATGGTCCAGACGTTCAGCATCACCAAGGCGGCAGGCATTGGACTTTGGGGGAGAAGCATTAACAAGGGCGCATTGTAACAGCCAAAATGTTGAGGAAGGTGCAGGAGACCAGGAAAAAATGGAGGACGAACTCTCGATGGGCATGGAAGACTCAGGGAGACCTTGGTAAAATTTAGGTTGAAGGAGGTTGGGGGGAGATGTCAGAGGAATAAAGCATGGTTATCACCTCGCCGCCACAAACACAGCGATGACTTGGTCCGCATGGATGCGCAAGACACATGAGCGCCTTCTTGCTGCACTACCTACAACATGATCCTTGGATTGTCCGAATTAGAAGTAATGATGACTACTGGGTTGCCACACTATTAGATCCCCGGTACAAGTCCAAATTTGGTGAAATAATTCCAGCCAAAGAAAGGAACGCACATATGCAGGAGTATCAGCAGAAGCTGTTAATCTTAGCTCGGCTTTTCCACCAAACAGCAGTGGTGCACGGAGTGAATATCCCAGTTGGAATCGTTTCATAATTTTTTAAGAACCATCCAATGCAAGGCCACAAGAGACAAGAAATCTGACACATAGTCAATGGCTGGAGAGGATGATAAAGGAGTATCTCCAAATGAACATCGATGCCATGACTTTGCAACTGGAGCTTGCTCATTTTGGGCTTTAAATCTTGAAAAATGGCGTGAGCTCACCACTTACGCCTTGGAGATCTTGTCGTGTCCCGCAGCGAGCGTTGTCTCTGAACGTGTCTTCAGTGCTGCTTGATGTGTGCTGACAGATAAGCTCATGCGTCTGTCCAGTGACAATGTGGATAGACTAACATTCATCAAGATGAACAAGTCATGGATCTGCAAGGACTTTACTACCCCTGTGTCATCCTGGGGAGAGTAAAGGCTGGCGTATTTTTGCATGTGCTTGATGCAAATCAACCTGTCAAGTTTGCAACTGGGGGATAACTTATGCCACTGAAGTGGTGTGTGTGGCCCAATTTTTGGAAAAAAGGGAGACTCTGCTTGGAGTCCCCTTGTGGTGTTTTTAAAAATGAGCCAAGATGAACAAGTCATGGTTCAGCAAAGACTTTGGTACCTACCCCAGTGTCATCCTGGGGACAGTTAAGGCTGGCGTATTTTTGACTGTGCTTGATGCAAATCTACCTGTCAAGTTTGCAACTGGGGCACAAGTGATGCCACTAAAGTGGTGTCTGTGGGGCCCAATTTTTGGAAAAATGGTAGACTCTGCTTGGAGTCCCGTTGATGTGTTTCTAACAAGGAGCCAAGATGAACAAGTCATGGTTCAGCAAGGACTTTGCTACCTACCCAATGTCATCCTGGGGACGGTTAAGGCTGGCGTATTTTTGAATGTGCTTGATGCTAATCAACATGTCCAGTTTGCAACTGGGGCACAAGTGATGCCAGTGAAGTGGTGTGTGTGGCCCAATTTTTGGAAAAAAGGGAGACTCTGCTTGGAGTCCCCTTGCTGTCTTTTACATGATTTTAGAAGGGCATGAGATGCCTATACCTGTGTCTCCTCCTCTTTTTCCTCGTCCAGCTGTTTTGTTTTCGCATGAGTATATGTCCTTGTTACTTTCCCATGTGTTTTTGGTGTCTTGAGAGGTGTTTGTCACCTTTTGGACACCTTTGAAGGTATTTTCTATTTGTTTTCATGTGTTTGTGATTGCCTCCTATTGTTTTCAATGGGGCTCGAGAGGTTTGTAAACCGTTCGTCAAACATTCGTCAAACAGGGCCTCCATTCGACGAACCGAACTCGAGCCTTCAGAGGCTCGCTCATCTCTACTCATCTGCCTGCCCATTCTTTCAGATGTGGCTTTAAGTGGGTTTCTCCTGCTGGTATTTCTTTCTCTTAATTTTCTCATTTTAAAGTCCAGCCATATTGCTGTTAGATTCTGGCAGTCATTGGAATACCAGCCAGGGTATCTCTCTTTGTTGTTTTTTGTTCTCCACTCTGCATCTATCTTATGTTTGTTGTCAGTAATTAGGTGACATATTCTTTAGCAATATTCACCTTCTCTGATATTTTGCATTTTGTTGTTTGTCTTCCTCACTCTGAGATCACTTTCCACTTGAGCACACCTTCCTTACTTTAGAAAATTTCCTTAAAAGAAGCGTGAAGTGCTTGATGGCGGATTAGGTAGCATAGGCCCGAATTTCTATAGTTTAGTATGTGGTCAGGGTTATGCCAACTCTATCAGGAACCACTAGAGACTGCAGGGGTTGGGATCTCTAGTCTATACAGAACCGGCATGGTCAGCTGTAATTTTTTATGTACTACCTTTACCTCTTTGTGAGTTGTTGTACGAACATAACAGTGTTGAAAGCCAAAAGTGGATTGATTACACATTAACAAAATTATAATTAAAATTAGGATTTTCAGGAGCAAAACAGTAACAATGCACTGATGTTGCAAGAATCTGCATAACTAACCATATGCTACATCCACTACTAATATTATGCTTTCAGTTGAAAGTGTAAAACATAAAAAGTTCATGTTAGAGGGATATTTTATCATGAAGGTAGGGTTTTTAAGTAGAAGCGTTAAATGGTGATTCCCTCATCTCGAATAATTTAATAAAACCAAAGCCAACAAGAGCCATGGGTATACCCCCAAAGAAGTTAACATCTCAGTAACTTGTCATGTGGCCTTGAACATCAACAACAGCTTGACAACAATGTCTCATGCTGATAAAAAGTTGAGATATTGTCTGCTGAGAAATGGCATTCTACTCTTCTGAAGGGCAGCCCTCAGGTTATTGAGATTTTGGGGCACAAAGTTATGAGCCCCTACATGGCAACATAGGTTTTCTATGGGATTCAGGTCTGGAGAAAGTGCAGGTCAATCCATTTCAGATACCAGCAGTCTCCAGCAGCCATTCCATTCATGATGCAACATGAATTGACTTTCATCAGTGAACAGCACTGAGGTCCACTTGTCCCTCGCCCAACAAGATGATAACAGCTGTACCTGATGGTATGGTCTGGTACTTTTGTCGGTCTTCTGGTATGCACACAACAATGATATAAACAGTTTTGAATAGTGTGATGTGAGACTTTGGGTGCCTCTCACCTCCCATATATGTGCCTGGAGTTGTGTGGCATTAATCTTCAAGTTCTAAAGTGCAGAATTCCCAATGAAGCAGTCATTAGTGGGGAATTTCACCAAATGATGTCTACTTTTATGCCTTCTGTGACTCTTCCAGTCTAGCTCTATTTCTATTGCAATCTACTGATGACACGCCAAGCTTAGTGACCACTTTCATCTGAGAACATCCTGTGTGAAGCCTCGCAATGGCGAGATACTGTTGATCAATTGTTAACTGTCGTCTTGGTCTCATGATGTCAAAATGTGAACAGCATGATGAGGAGGACTGTTTTTAAATACCAATTATAACTGAACCCTGAAATGTATTGGGTGATTCATGGATCAAACAAGTGTTGTGAAATATGTCATTAAGCTCCTTATTCAAGAACATCAAGTTTTGCAAGAACTACTGAAACATTGAACAGTTGGACATGAGCATTCAAGAAGTTTAGAGGACACATTAAGATAACCTGAAACGGTTTGAGTGCCTTTTTATCCCTAACTTTTTGTGAGTAGTGTACTTGCAAGTCCAATTTATGTATGAGATAGGCAAGATGATTGGCTATAAAATAAAGGTAGTCTCACATTTGAAGATGTAGTGGATGGTGAGATATGGGGCCTGAAAGTTAAAAGTTTAAATCATTGTTACTCTGTTGCTCATCAGTGTACTTTGCCAAGGGGCATTGTGAGAAGATTATACCATGTGTGTGGAGGGTACTGTGGGGACATCATATGGGCCCCTAGAACATCTGACTATTCTTTCTGACTTCAGACAAGATATGCCTTAATTTATTTACTGATTTGCCACCTCTGGAGTATTCATCACAGTGGTCGAAAAGGAACTAAAATGAGAATGCAACCCAAATTTACAAAAAAAAACTGGGAAGCTTTATGGATTCTTGATATTGATAGCTAGTTCAGCTAACAGTAGATATTCTATCAGAACAAAATCAGAATCTTCAGATCCATTATATGTATTACGGCATGTACAGATTGATCATGATCCAACACCACAGACAAAATACCTATATATGACCTCTTGGTTTCAAACATTAATTATAATAAAATCCACCAATAGGCACAATTTGTGCAAAATTGTTACAAATTTTTATTCTTGAATACAGGGCACGCAGTGCATGAAGTGTCGAATTTAAAACCATATACAAAGATAATGTGACGCCCTGGCCTATCAGGTCATCACAGGGTATTGTGCAATCTGCCCTTATGCACAGTATCCACCCCCTTCTTGGTTACGGATCCCTGACCTTTGGTGTTGCCAAGAACAAGCTAATAAAAATCCTAGGAACACTCTGCACCACACCCACCAGACACACCTGTGGCTGACCTGAAGGGAATAGGCTTGCCCACTTGGGGGCTTGGTTAAGGGGAGGTCAGGACTGTTAGGAGACAGACAGTGTAGTGTTAGAGTGAAAGTGTGAAGAAGTTAGAAGTTGGGCTCCGTGATTTACTAGGTGGCAGACATTGGTCTGGGCCTGGTAGGAGCTGAACCCCGGTTGCAGGGGGATCATGACAAGGGGCACGGACTGTCAAGGAGGACAGCCGGTGGCCTTGTGCCATCACCGGGCAGGGGCCAGGGCAAGACAGGGTACGTGGACCCTAAGAAAAGAAGATGCTTCAAGCGTCTTGACAAGTTACCCAACATTGATGGAGCCTTCAAGATCCATTCTCCACCCACTACGAACTTTGGTTTACCACGGTTGTCGGTGTCATCGGTATTGGACTGAGTGAGTACTAAAAGGATCCCTAACCATCCCAATGGCACCTCCCTGTCACCAACAACGAGTCCCGTGGCATCCCCCCTACCCGTGGAGGGGCTAAACATTTGGCTTCCCACACCATCACCACAGGGTACTCCCCATTGCAGCGGTAGTACTTCATCTTACCACCATGGGTGGCGTCACGAACTGTCCATACCATCCACTGTAAATAACCCCCTTTATTCCGAGTGGCCGCACAACCCCGACCCCCAGGTCCGGAGACCGAGCCACGGCGGATCCGAGCAGCGGCGGCAGGCTGCTGACACGGGGGCGGCACAATAACAGGGCAGTTTGATAGGCCTAACAGTAATGTTATAGCATGGCGAGGGTCATAGAATGAATCAGACAATAATTATACAAAAATATGTGACGTCTCAAGTAGTGAAGTCCACATACTGTGGAGTAACACAATTAACTATGTATAGCCGAATCCTACTATAGATGATCAATTACATGAATATCACTTGGTGACAATTACAGATCAAAAAGGAGTACGTTTTTAATATGGTCTGCCTTGTGTGCTACATTCCTATATATTACATGGACACATTTATATAGCAGATGACTTAGTTTAAATTATATTGCCCAAGTAACAGTTCATACAATATATCATAATCCACCAGGTTTAGTATAACATATACTAGAACATACATCACCGAGTATATTAACAATCACAATATATGAGGTGCAGGGCAGTGTGGCGAAGGTCTCCATGGCCACAGTGGGTCTGTAACATATAACCAGTCTACCTACTCTACCATGCTTATATCATTGACTAGGTTATTATCCTCAGTAATAGGCACAACTCAGGGGATATTATAGTCTTTACTGATCCTTGGAAAATATTGTGACTATACGTAATGTTGTGTGTGTCCTTTGGATACGTTGCAGAAATCATATATTGTGATTGTTAATATACTCAGTGAGCTATGTTCTACTATCTGGTATATGTTATACTAAATGTGTCCATGTAATATATAGGAATGTAGCACACAAGGCAGACCATATTACAAACTTACACCTTTTGATCTGTAATTGTCACCAAGTGATATACATGTAATTGATCATCTATAGTAGGATTCGGCTATACATAGTTAATTGTGTTACTCTGCAGTATGTGAGCTTCACTAAGTGAGACGCCACATATTTTTTGCATGATTATTGTCTGATTCATTCTATGACTCGCGCCATGCTATAACATTACTGTTAGACCTATCACACTGCCCTGTTATCTTTGTATATGGTTTTAAATTCAACACTTCATGCACTGCGTGCCCTATACTCAAAAATAAAAATTTGTAATAATTTTGCAGAAATTTTGCCTATTGGTGGATTTTATTACATTTTACCCAATCAGACTGATGAATGGAGACATAACAATAGTGATATTGCTTGAGCATTTGATTAATACATGTGACAAGGGGTGTACATAACAGGGACAAGTGCCATAATCACAAACAATACAAGGTACAGACAGGAAAAAGAGGAAAAAGAACCCTGCCCGCGAGGGTCCAGTATAGCATCCTATATACATTATGGGCCAAAAATAGACCCCTATATACAGAATGAGCCCCAACATAGCCCCTACATACAGAATGAGCCCCTGCATAGCCCTCTATATATACACAGAGAGCTTGCATGTTTTCCTGCACACGTGCAGCTAACAGTCGCAGGTGGATTGGTGGACTAGTCAAATACTGCTGTCATGTCTGACAGAGGGATTTAATGCGCTCCGATGGGGAGTGCGCCATTCCCTGCTGCCATTGGTGCCTCCGTGATACAATCAGGTAGTCATGACAGCTAGGAGTCACCTGATGTCCTCTGTCCCTGTTATGATGTACTTCCTATAAAGGTTGTCTGATCACCATCAATCACAGGAGATCAGCATTTCTGCTGTTCAGAGTGATACTGAAGCACCACTCTGATCAGCAGAAGTGATCGGACAGTGTCAACTTCAAGTTCCTTAAGTAGACTAGTAAAATCCATAAAAAGTGTAAAAAAAAGTTTTTAAAAACATGACAAAATAAAAAATATAAAAGTTCAAATCCATATTGAAAAAAGAACTATTAAAAAATACACATATTTGGTATTGCGGTGTTCAGAAATGCCCAATCAATCAAAATAAATTAATTTCATTGGTAAAGGGATAAATAGATAAATAGAAAAAAAGTCAAAATGTCAGAATTTTGTTTTTTTGGTCACTGAAACATTGCAATAAAATGCCATCAGAGATGATCAAAATATTTAATCAACCCAAAATTGGTATAATTAAAACATAAGCTCAAGATGCAAAAAATAAGCCATCACACATCCCCAGATCAAAAAATGAGAACATAACAGGTGTCGGTAAATGTTGATAAAGGTGCAATCCTTACTTTTGACAAGCTTCTGAATTTTTTTCATCAACGATATAAAAATAAAATGACACATGTTTGGTTTTTTGAACTTGTACTGACCTGGGGAATCGTAGTGCCTGGTTAGTTTTACCATTTAATGAACATGGTAAATAAAAAAAAAACAATTGTAAATTTTTTTTTTCAATTTCCCCGCACTTATATTTTTCTTGTTTTCCAGTACAATATGTGGCAGAATGAATGGTGTGCTTTAAAAGTACAACTCATCCTGCAAGAAAAGCCCTCATATGGCTAGATTGACACAGAAAACTAAAAAAGTTATGGCTGTTGGAAGAAGGAGAGGAAAAAGCAAAACCAAAAAGCAGAAAATTAACGGGTGTTGAAGGGGTTAAAAGGCCCATATCTGTTCAACTATATGGCATATTTTGAAAAAGTACAACGCTAAATAATCAGAAGGGTATTAGAAATAAAGTAAGAGCAAAAACTGGCTACATTTTACCTAATTGATGGTAGTCTTTAATGCGGGCGTCACACGGGACGATCTATCGTGCGATATGTCGTCGGGGTCACGGTTTTCGTGACGCACATCCGGCATCGTTTGCGACGTCGTTTCATGTGACACATACGAGTGTCTCAGAACGATCGCAAATCGGTTACAAATCGTGTATCGTTTACACGTCGTTTATTTTTAAAAAATCATTTATTTTTCTTTGCACCGGTTGTTCATTGTCCCCAAGGTAGCACACATCTCTCCGTGTGACTCCCGGGAACGATGAACTGCAGCTACCTGCTGCCACCAGCAATGCTGAAGGAAGAAGGTGGGTGGGATGTTTACGTCCCGCTCATCTCCACCCCTCCGCTTCTATTGGCCGGCGGCGGCTGTATGACGTCGCTCTGACGCCGAACGTCCCACCCCCTTCAGGAAGTGGATGTTCGCCGCCCCCAGCGACGTCGCTCAGCAGGTAACTACGTGTGACGGGGGTTTAATGACTTTGTGCGACACGGGCGCGATTTGCCCATGATGCAAAAACGACGGAGGCGGATACGATTGCTCGTGCGATCGCACGATAGAACGTTTTGTGTGATGCCCGCATAAGGCCTTCTATTTATTTACTACTGTTATGTACTACAGGAAATGCAAGCTCAGAAAATGTTAAATAAAAAAGAAATTATAAGGCAAAATGAATATTTTATTAAAATAAGGGGTCCTGGTGCTGAGCATACTGAAATATTGTTCAAGTTAAAACATTTTAAATGGGTATTCTCAAATTATCTCTTGAGCAGATCATGCAGACTGCTATGCAGACTGTCCTTACTTCTTGCTTGAGTGACAATTTTGGTGAGCAGCTTCATTCTGATACTACTGCAACCAGATATTGAGGGTCAGTCAGTGTTTGTTCAGAGCCATGCTGTTATTGCTATATTTACATAAAAGGATAACAGGGACTTTGAAAATCTTAATAACTCTGGAAAGTGAGACACCTGGTAAGGATGTCTGCTTTGAAAACTGGAGATGCTATTTATTGGGAGATATAAATTTTTTTGAGACTGAAAAAGTCCCTGTCAGGATTTGAAGAAAGGAGAAAGAAGTGAGCTCATTGCTGTATTAAAAGCAGTGGGCTGGAGAGCGCTAACCAGTCTGTTGAGCGTTCAATTTTCTCCTGTAATTTAACTACTACGCATTCTTGACCAGACACAAGTGGCCAAACTGTATGGAACCAGCTGTACACTAGGAAAGACAAAAGCTCTCATTGTAGGAGATGAAAACTGATAGACATCATGGAAATAAGCAGGTTTGAAATTGTCTTTCTTTTTCTAACTAACTAAACAAGAGAATACCCTTTTAAGTTTCTAGCCTTGCCAAGCTTGAACAGAAAACTAATTTTTCATTTTCTGTAGTATATATAGTATCACAGTTTAACAAATAAAAATAATATCAAGCAAAGAAAGATGCTCTCTGTTGTCAGTCATTATTCATAAGTTCCATGGAATAAGCTGTAAAAAGTTATGAGTCTCTTAGTGGTGCTTTATAGCAAAACTAAATACTCCATAGAAGTCCAGGAATAGAGAAATTATGGCAACCCCTAAATAATGAAAACTTATTTTATTAAATCCAATGTACAAACAGGATAAAGGCTGGAGCCTTGAGAAGATCTTTGAAGACATAAAATGGCTATAGGCTTAGTGCCATGACTTCTTCCTGTTTTTATTTCGTTTTTCCTTTGGATTCTGTAAAATAGGAAGTTTTTTCCTTTACCTGGTTAACTAATAGGAACTCAAAGTCAAAAAGCCAAGCTACAAAAAGCAACATATATTCATGAAGATACAAAATTGAATTTTCAGTAATGTAAGATTAAAAGATTTTCATGTCCTTTCATTTCAAACTGTAAGTGAATTAATATGCAATGTGCTATTGTGTTACAATGCTTGTTTAAAGTGCACAATGTTAATAAACATCAGATACTATATTAAGGAGTCTTCAAGCATGTAAAATAATATGATTTCACAATGATTACATATTCACTCTACAGCTGGCTGAGTTTTTACATCTCCATTTGTCACTGACTATTGTGTCCAATTAAATGATTAGCTTTTAAAAACTGCTGCACATTATGAGAGTGAACTTGTGTTCCATTGCAATGAGTGATGCAGAAGCAAACTCATTACAGCATGTAATTCAACCATATTAAATAACAAACAGATGGCTGCTGTAAATGGGAGCTGCTTTTTCTCTTCAAAAGTGCCATGAAAAAGGTGTTTTTATTTATCTTTGTTTCCAGTTTCTTTCTGTTTTCTTGACAAGTGGGCAGCTGGTTGCTGAGGTTTTCAATTGATGCAAAAGAATGAAAAGCCTGTTTCCATTAATTTCTCCATAAAATAAGTCTTTGAATCATTTCTGTTATAAATGCATGTGCAGTAGCAAGCTGCTGCTTGATTAATTCACTTATTATAAAGATTTCATCTTTTATAAGAGGGCCTGCAGGTAATTTGTCTTGTTTAGTAAGATTAGAAAAATGTAATTATCTTTATACCTTAGGACCCCTATCAGTTTAATTGTGTTCTTCTAATTTCAAACATTAATTCTTGTTTTTATCTGAAAATGTAACATTTTAAACCTTCAGTTTTTTGCAAAAAGTGCTGAGAGACACAATGGAACATAGGTTTATGTTAATAGTAAGCAGGGAAAGAGTTAAATATTTAAATATGAAGTCTATAAAGTAGGAGTATTAGTCATTGATAAGAATGACGTTAGGACCGAAGCACTGCTTCAAAACTTCCCATCTAATCGTCAATAGCATTTGAAAAAGTTTTAATGACCGGAGACATGACCTAGTAGTTGGAAGTAAATATGAGTCCTCTACGATCTTCAAAAATTATCTATACGCACTATTTGTTTGTTTTCAAAATATTACTCACCTATCATAGTAAATATTTTTTAAAATATTTTTTCAAAAAAATAGTATTCACATATGAAACCTTTACCTATATGCACTGTTTGTTCCTTTTCAAAATATTTCTCACCTATCATATTAAATATTTTTTTTAAATATTTTTTTAAAAAATAGTATGCACATATGAATCCTTGTCTTTTGTTCTGTTAACTATTCATTATAACAAGATAAGATATTGTTCCATATCCCATAAGGTAACACGTAAAGTTCCTGAGCATTCTTATCTCAGTGCAGAGAAACGCTTTCTTGGTCAAGCCGAGATCTTACAGTACAGCACAAGCAACAGTGCTATTCAGCATATTTACATCACACTGAAGGCACGAGCACAGCAAGGTTTTCATTGCAGCCTTGCCATGTGTGTCTCTTAAGACATGGCTAATGCAAGACCACATTCACAATTAGTCAAACATTGGCAGGCATAATACATTGCAATACAGGAGTATGTCATTTTAATACAGAAACAAGTGCAAGACTGCAAGGTATAGCTCTTTGAATTCTCTGGAAACTTTGGAAGCTTTGTTAAATTGTACACTCCATTTTTTATCAAGCGCTAAAAATGAAAAATTATTTACTGCAGCTTTTTTATATATATATATATATATATATATATATATATATATGTATTAATTTGATCAGACCTAGGGATGATCGAATGCTTCAATTATTCGGCTTCGCAAATATTTTCCGAATGCCTTGCTGCTATTCGACTATTCGCGAATATTCGATGCGCAATGTAAGTCTATGGGAAACCCGAATAACAATTATTCGGAACTATCAGGCTTCCCATAGACTTACACTGTGCGTCGAATAGTTGAATAGCGGCGAGGTATTAGGAAAATATTCGCGAAGCCGAATAATCGAAGTATTCAATTATCCCTAATCAGAACGGGAGTGGATCTAACAGAGTTGCTTCCCTTTCTGTTTATGACGAGATCCTGCATTAGGAATTGCTCTCCATAAAGCCCATATGCCCTGAAAAGCAGAGGTTGCTCAGTCATTCCATTTCTATGTTAGTATCTATCTCAAGCAAGAACGGCATAAACATAGTACTACAGGAGTGACAGTAGTATAATGAGTAGTAAGTGTACTTTTAGCCCTTTCACCCCCAGGCGCTTTTCCACATTTTGTTTTCGTTTTTTACTCCCCTTCTTCCAAGAGCTATAACTTTATTTTTCCATCAATATAGCCATTTGAGGGCTTAATTTTTGTGAGGCGAGTTGTATTTTTCTACAATACTATTCATTTTGCCCCATATTGTACTGGAAAATAAGGAAAATATTCCAAGTGCTCTGAAATTGCAAAAAAAATATGGAATTGCACAATAGTTTTCTTTTTTTTTATTTACCGTGTTCACTATTTTAAAAAAGTGACGTGGTATTATGATTTCCAAGTCAGTACGAGTTTGTAGATACCAAACGTATATAGTTTTACTTTTATCTAAGTGGTGAAAAATCAGAAGTTTGTCAAAAAGAAGAATAGCGCTTTTGTTGCCATTTTGCAAGACCCGTAGTGTTCTCATTTTTCTAGATCTGTAGCATCTTTTTGCATCTTGAGCTGAAGTTTTTAATTATATCTTTATTGCATAGATATGATGTTCGGATCACCTGTTATTTTTTAATCACCTGTTATTGCATTTTAATGCAATGCTGTGGTAACAAAAAAAACAATTTTGGAGTTTGGAATTTTTTTTTTGTCGTTACATCATGTACCTTTCAGATTAATTAATTTTATATTTGGATATATTGGGCATTTCTGAACATGGTGATACCAAATATGTGGGTTTTTTATTATTATTGTGTTATTTTAAATGGAGCAAAAGAGGGTGATTTGAACTTTTTGTTTTTTTATTTATTAGTATTTTTAAAACAATTTTTTTACTTTTTTTACTGATTTTTATTAGTCCGTTTAGGGTAGAGGTGAGGAACATCCGGCCCTCAGGATGACCTTTTCTATGACCGCCAGACACATTCCCGGGGCCGGTAGTGCTCGGGCCACCGTCGAGGTCTTGCTGGCCGCTGTCCCTATAAATCCCCATATGCGCAGCTTGCGTGTAACAATATATATATAAGAATAAGGCTGCACATCAACTTAGATAATGGTATAATGCCTCAAGCATATGGAAACATATTGGAATATACAATGAAAAATGCTACTTGCTAATTTGAACATGTGAATAATGAATTGCATACCTGCTATGAATATTAGGAAAAAGGAGATATTTAGCAATCGCATTGATCAATGTAACTGAGCCCCAAAACCTCGTCAAGGTATATCTCTATATTGGGGTCCCTAGCTCTGTGACCCTAACTGTGTGTCATCTCATTGCAATTAAAAACTGCTATGGGTGGAGAGGGGTAACTAAGGACTTTCTTATATAGGAGATGGAAAAAACATGGCCGAAAGGGGCGGAGCTGTGTTCACATTCAGAAAAAAAACTACATGTAACTGAAAAGGATAACTGAAGTGAGCACTAATATATATATATGAGTGCAAGCCAAAAATACATACTATATATAAGAATAAGGCTGCACATCAACTTAGATAATGGTATAATGCCTCAAGCATATGGAAACATATTGGAATATACAATGAAAAATGCTACTTGCTAATTTGAACATGTGAATAATGAATTGCATACCTGCTATGAATATTAGGAAAAAGGAGATATTTAGCAATCGCATTGATCAATGTAACTGAGCCCCAAAACCTCGTCAAGGTATATCTCTATATTGGGGTCCCTAGCTCTGTGACCCTAACTGTGTGTCATCTCATTGCAATTAAAAACTGCTATGGGTGGAGAGGGGTAACTAAGGACTTTCTAATATAGGAGATGGAAAAAACATGGCCGAAAGGGGCGGAGCTGTGTTCACATTCAGAAAAAAAACTACATATAACTGAAAAGGATAACTGAAGTGAGCACTAATATATATATATGAGTGCAAGCCAAAAATACATACTATATATAAGAATAAGGCTGCACATCAACTTAGATAATGGTATAATGCCTCAAGCATATGGAAACATATTGGAATATACAATGAAAAATGCTACTTGCTAATTTGAACATGTGAATAATGAATTGCATACCTGCTATGAATATTAGGAAAAAGGAGATATTTAGCAATCGCATTGATCAATGTAACTGAGCCCCAAAACCTCGTCAAGGTATATCTCTATATTGGGGTCCCTAGCTCTGTGACCCTAACTGTGTGTCATCTCATTGCAATTAAAAACTGCTATGGGTGGAGAGGGGTAACTAAGGACTTTCTTATATAGGAGATGGAAAAAACATGGCCGAAAGGGGCGAAGCTGTGTTCACATTCAGAAAAAAAACTACATATAACTGAAAAGGATAACTGAAGTGAGCACTAATATATATATATGAGTGCAAGCCAAAAATACATACTATATATAAGAATAAGGCTGCACATCAACTTAGATAAAGGTATAATGCCTCAAGCATATGGAAACATATTGGAATATACAATGAAAAATGCTACTTGCTAATTTGAACATGTGAATAATGAATTGCATACCTGCTATGAATATTAGGAAAAAGGAGATATTTAGCAATCGCATTGATCAATGTAACTGAGCCCCAAAACCTCGTCAAGGTATATCTCTATATTGGGGTCCCTAGCTCTGTGACCCTAACTGTGTGTCATCTCATTGCAATTAAAAACTGCTATGGGTGGAGAGGGGTAACTAAGGACTTTCTTATATAGGAGATGGAAAAAACATGGCCGAAAGGGGCGGAGCTGTGTTCACATTCAGAAAAAAAACTACATATAACTGAAAAGGATAACTGAAGTGAGCACTAATAAATATATATGAGTGCAAGCCAAAAATACATACTATATATAAGAATAAGGCTGCACATCAACTTAGATAATGGTATAATGCCTCAAGCATATGGAAAAATATTGGAATATACAATGAAAAATGCTCCTTGCTAATTTGAACATGTGAATAATGAATTGCATACCTGCTATGAATATTAGGAAAAAGGAGATATTTAGCAATCGCATTGATCAATGTAACTGAGCCCCAAAACCTCGTCAAGGTATATCTCTATATTGGGGTCCCTAGCTCTGTGACCCTAACTGTGTGTCATCTCATTGCAATTAAAAACTGCTATGGGTGGAGAGGGGTAACTAAGGACTTTCTTATATAGGAGATGGAAAAAACATGGCCGAAAGGGGCGGAGCTGTGTTCACATTCAGAAAAAAAACTACATATAACTGAAAAGGATAACTGAAGTGAGCACTAATATATATATATATGAGTGCAAGCCAAAAATACATACTATATATAAGAATAAGGCTGCACATCAACTTAGATAATGGTATAATGCCTCAAGCATATGGAAACATATTGGAATATACAATGAAAAATGCTAATTGCTAATTTGAACATGTGAATAATGAATTGCATACCTGCTATGAATATTAGGAAAAAGGAGATATTTAGCAATCGCATTGATCAATGTAACTGAGCCCCAAAACCTCGTCAAGGTATATCTCTATATTGGGGTCCCTAGCTCTGTGACCCTAACTGTGTGTCATCTCATTGCAATTAAAAACTGCTATGGGTGGAGAGGGGTAACTAAGGACTTTCTTATATAGGAGATGGAAAAAACATGGCCGAAAGGGGCGGAGCTGTGTTCACATTCAGAAAAAAAAAAAAAAAAAAAACTACATATAACTGAAAAGGATAACTGAAGTGAGCACTAATATATATATATGAGTGCAAGCCAAAAATACATACTATATATAAGAATAAGGCTGCACATCAACTTAGATAATGGTATAATGCCTCAAGCATATGGAAACATATTGGAATATACAATGAAAAATGCTACTTGCTAATTTGAACATGTGAATAATGAATTGCATACCTGCAATATCTCCTTTTTCCTAATATTCATAGCAGGTATGCAATTCATTATTCACATGTTCAAATTAGCAAGTAGCATTTTTCATTATATATTCCAATATGTTTCCATATGCTTGAGGCATTATACCATTATCTAAGTTGATGTGCAGCCTTATTCTTATATATAGTATGTATTTTTGGCTTGCACTCATATATATATATATTAGTGCTCACTTCAGTTATCCTTTTCAGTTATATGTAGTTTTTTTTCTGAATGTGAACACAGCTCCGCCCCTTTCGGCCATGTTTTTTCCATCTCCTATATAAGAAAGTCCTTAGTTACCCCTCTCCACCCATAGCAGTTTTTAATTGCAATGAGATGACACACAGTTAGGGTCACAGAGCTAGGGACCCCAATATAGAGATATACCTTGACGAGGTTTTGGGGCTCAGTTACATTGATCAATGCGATTGCTAAATATCTCCTTTTTCCTAATATTCATAGCAGGTATGCAATTCATTATTCACATGTTCAAATTAGCAAGTAGCATTTTTCATTGTATATTCCAATATGTTTCCATATGCTTGAGGCATTATACCATTATCTAAGTTGATGTGCAGCCTTATTCTTATATATAGTATGTATTTTTGGCTTGCACTCATATATATATATTAGTGCTCACTTCAGTTATCCTTTTCAGTTATATGTAGTTTTTTTTCTGAATGTGAACACAGCTCCGCCCCTTTCGGCCATGTTTTTTCCATCTCCTATATAAGAAAGTCCTTAGTTACCCCTCTCCACCCATAGCAGTTTTTAATTGCAAAGAGATGACACACAGTTAGGGTCACAGAGCTAGGGACCCCAATATAGAGATATACCTTGACGAGGTTTTGGGGCTCAGTTACATTGATCAATGCGATTGCTAAATATCTCCTTTTTCCTAATATTCATAGCAGGTATGCAATTCATTATTCACATGTTCAAATTAGCAAGTGGCATTTTTCATTGTATATTCCAATATGTTTCCATATGCTTGAGGCATTATACCATTATCTAAGTTGATGTGCAGCCTTATTCTTATATATAGTATGTATTTTTGGCTTGCACTCATATATATATATTAGTGCTCACTTCAGTTATCCTTTTCAGTTATATGTAGTTTTTTTTCTGAATGTGAACACAGCTCCGCCCCTTTCGGCCATGTTTTTTCCATCTCCTATATAAGAAAGTCCTTAGTTACCCCTCTCCACCCATAGCAGTTTTTAATTGCAATGAGATGACACATAGTTAGGGTCACAGAGCTAGGGACCCCAATATAGAGATATACCTTGACGAGGTTTTGGGGCTCAGTTACATTGATCAATGCGATTGCTAAATATCTCCTTTTTCCTAATATTCATAGCAGGTATGCAATTCATTATTCACATGTTCAAATTAGCAAGTAGCATTTTTCATTGTATATTCCAATATGTTTCCATATGCTTGAGGCATTATACCATTATCTAAGTTGATGTGCAGCCTTATTCTTATATATAGTATGTATTTTTGGCTTGCACTCATATATATATATTAGTGCTCACTTCAGTTATCCTTTTCAGTTATATGTAGTTTTTTTTCTGAATGTGAACACAGCTCCGCCCCTTTCGGCCATGTTTTTTCCATCTCCTATATAAGAAAGTCCTTAGTTACCCCTCTCCACCCATAGCAGTTTTTAATTGCAATGAGATGACACACAGTTAGGGTCACAGAGCTAGGGACCCCAATATAGAGATATACCTTGACGAGGTTTTGGGGCTCAGTTACATTGATCAATGCGATTGCTAAATATCTCCTTTTTCCTAATATTCATAGCAGGTATGCAATTCATTATTCACATGTTCAAATTAGCAAGTAGCATTTTTCATTGTATATTCCAATATGTTTCCATATGCTTGAGGCATTATACCATTATCTAAGTTGATGTGCAGCCTTATTCTTATATATAGTATGTATTTTTGGCTTGCACTCATATATATATATTAGTGCTCACTTCAGTTATCCTTTTCAGTTATATGTAGTTTTTTTTCTGAATGTGAACACAGCTCCGCCCCTTTCGGCCATGTTTTTTCCATCTCCTATATAAGAAAGTCCTTAGTTACCCCTCTCCACCCATAGCAGTTTTTAATTGCAATGAGATGACACACAGTTAGGGTCACAGAGCTAGGGACCCCAATATAGAGATATACCTTGACGAGGTTTTGGGGCTCAGTTACATTGATCAATGCGATTGCTAAATATCTCCTTTTTCCTAATATTCATAGCAGGTATGCAATTCATTATTCACATGTTCAAATTAGCAAGTAGCATTTTTCATTGTATATTCCAATATGTTTCCATATGCTTGAGGCATTATACCATTATCTAAGTTGATGTGCAGCCTTATTCTTATATATAGTATGTATTTTTGGCTTGCACTCATATATATATATTAGTGCTCACTTCAGTTATCCTTTTCAGTTATATGTAGTTTTTTTTCTGAATGTGAACACAGCTCCGCCCCTTTCGGCCATGTTTTTTCCATCTCCTATATAAGAAAGTCCTTAGTTACCCCTCTCCACTCATAGCAGTTTTTAATTGCAATGAGATGACACACAGTTAGGGTCACAGAGCTAGGGACCCCAATATAGAGATATACCTTGACGAGGTTTTGGGGCTCAGTTACATTGATCAATGCGATTGCTAAATATCTCCTTTTTCCTAATATTCATAGCAGGTATGCAATTCATTATTCACATGTTCAAATTAGCAAGTAGCATTTTTCATTGTATATTCCAATATGTTTCCATATGCTTGAGGCATTATACCATTATCTAAGTTGATGTGCAGCCTTATTCTTATATATAGTATGTATTTTTGGCTTGCACTCATATATATATATTAGTGCTCACTTCAGTTATCCTTTTCAGTTATATGCGTGTAACAATAGGCTCTCTCACTGGCCAGTGCCAGACTGCTCAGGACTTACTTTATGGGCGGGTTTAGTGCTCTCCGCTTCCGTCCCACAGCAGCTTCACTGCTTCCAGCAGTGTGTGCCCGCCCTCCGGTGCTGTGTGCTGTGCGCCTTGTCTCTGGCGCTGTGTGCCCTTTGCCCACTCTCTGGTGCTGTGTGCCCTGCGCCAGCTCTTTAACGCTGTGTGCTCACCCTCCGGCCCTGTGTGCCTTGCGCCCGCGCTCCAGTGCTGTGTGTCGCCTCCAGTGCTGTGAGCAGCTCCAAGTGCTGTGTATCACCCCCAATGTTGTGTTTTCTCCAATGCTGTGTACCACACCCAGTGCTGTGTGCCCCCTAGTAATGTCTGTGCTCCGCAAGTGCTGTACGTGCCCCCCAGGTCTCCCCCCAGTGATGCCTGTGCCCCCCCAGTGATGTCTGTGCCTCTCCTAGTGATGTCTCTGCCCCTCAATGATGTCTGTACCTTGCTACTGATGCCTGTGGCTGCCAAGTGTTGTCTGTGCTCCCCTAGTGCTGTCTGTGCCCCCCAAGTGATTTATGTGCCCCCAAGTGATGTATGTGCCCCTCAAATAATGTCTGTGCCCCCCAAGTGCTCTCCATGCCACCCTAGTGCTCTCCATGCCACTCTAGTGCTCTCCATGGTGCCCTAGTGATGTCTGTGCCCATAGCCGGCTTTAGGCATGTGCGAGTTGTGCGGCCGCACAGGGCGCCAGCAGGCCGACAGCAGAGGGGGCGCCTAGGGAGCAGCTGTTTACTTTCATTTTGCTGCTCGTGCCCCTCCCTCCTCCTCTGTGCCCTGCGTCTGGTCTCCTCCCGCTCGGCACAGCCTCAGGCAGGGGGCGCCCTCCTCTCCTCTCCTTACACAGCCTCCAGCACGGAGCGCCCCTCCCCCCTCCTCTGTCCCCTGCGTCTGGTCTCCTCCCGCTCGGCACAGCCTCAGGCGCCCTCACCTGCTCTCCGCTCTGTGTCCTCTCCTGTCTTTACCATAGAGAGGGGGGAGGGGCAGCAGCAGCACTGCCGGAGATGCAGTTACAAAAGCCACACTGAACTCCTGGAGCCCAGGAAGTGACTGAGTATAACATGCTGTGTGTTATCTGTAATGTATTATGTGCTATCTGTATGTTATGTATAACATGTGTGTGTCCTGTATACTGTGCAATGTCTGTACGTCTATTATCCGTCTGTCTGCCTATCTTGTTATTATATATCTGTCTATATATCTCCTATATCTATCTATCTATCTATCTATTATGTCTGCCTGTCTCTCTATTATATATCTGTCTATATCTATCTATCTCTCTATTATCTATCTATCTATCTATCTATGTATACCTCTATCTATCTATGTATCCCTCTATCTATCTATCCATCATATATCTATCTATCTATCTATCTATCTATCTGTCTGATATCTATTTGCCTATCATCTATCCAGCGTCGGTCTGATACACAGACATCAGTCAATGCCCCAGAAAGCTCTCTGCTGCTTTCACACATCCGTTTTTTGCAGTGCGGCTCAATCCGGCTCCAAAACCTATGCAACGGATGCAGCGAAAAAAACGGATCCGTTGCATACGTTTTTCCATGTGGCACGTCCGTTTTTTGACGAATGCGGCTTGATACTGAGCATGCGCAGTGTAAAAAAACGCATCCGGCGGCCGGATGCGGTTTTTGCTGCAGGACGCCCTATCCGGCATCCATAGGCTTGCATTGTAAATCGCGCCGCATCGCGCCGGATCTGGCGCAGTGTGGTTTTTGTGCCACACAAAAAAAGTGGCAGGCAACGTTCCATCCAGCAAGAGAAGATGGAGGCTGCGGTGCTGGGAATCAGGATTAGGTGAGTATAATTTTTTTTTATGTCTATATGGGATCTGTTGTATATAAGAGGCTATGTGGAGGCCACTGCTGTGCATAGGAGGCTGTGTGGGGGCTCCTGCTGTGTGCAGGAGGCTGTGTGGGGGCTCCTGCTATGTACAGGAGGCTGTGTGGGGGCTCCTGCTGTGTATAGGAGGCTGTGTGGGGGCACCTGCTGTGTATAGGAGGCTGTGTGGGGGCTCCTGCTGTGTATAGGAGGCTGTGTGGGGGCTCCTGCTGTGTGCAGGAGGCTGTGTGGGGGCTCCTGCTGTGTGCAGGAGGCTGTGTGGGGGCTCCTGCTGTGTGGGGGCTCCTGCTGTGTGCAGGAGGCTGTGTGGGGGCTCCTGCTGTGTGCAGAAGGCTGTGTAGGGGCTCCTGCTGTGTGCAGGAGGCTGTGTGGGGGCTCCTGCTGTGTGCAGAAGGCTGTGTGGGGGCTCCTGCTGTGTATAGGAGGCTGTGTGGGGGCTCCTGCTGTGTATAGGAGGCTGTGTGGGGGCTCCTGCTTTGTGCAGGAGGCTGTGTGGGGGCTCCTGCTGTGTGCAGGAGGCTGGGTGGGGGCTCCTGCTGTGTGCAGGAGGCTGTGTGGGGGCTCCTGCTGTGTGCAGGAGGCTGTGTGGGGGCTCCTGCTGTGTGCAGGAGGCTGTGTGGGGGCTTCTGCTGTGTATAGGAGGCTGTGTGGGGGCTCCTGCTGTGTATAGGAGGCTGTGTGGGGGCTCCTGCAGCGATTTGCATATATGGTAGTTGTGTGGCCTCTAGAGTTAACTCCTCCTGTGGACCCCAGACACCCCAGTCCAACCCTGCATCCATCTATCTTTTCTATAGTATCTATGTGTGTGTCATGTGTATGGTGTAATTTACGCAGTGGCAAAATGACTGGGCCTGTCGCTGATGGTGGCCATTGCTATTTCATCGGATGCATGGTTGAACACCATGGAGGACTGGATGGCCACTGACTCCCTGTTTCGCCCTTGCTCTGCAGCTGTGGGCCCTGGATAGGTGTAATGACATCAGGGGGAGCCTGTGACGTGATGCCAGTGGGCCCTGCAGCTGCGGCCAAAGTGGGTGCAGAGCATCTGTAGGGGGTAATACATACATTTATATATTTACTAGCTGTAGTATCTGGCGGTGCCCGGGATAGTAACTGTCTCTCTCCCTCTCTCCAGTCTCTGTGTCCCTCTCTGTCTCTCTCCCTCTCTCTCTCTCTCTGTTTCTGTCTCTGCCTGTCTGTGCTTGTGTTTGTATGTATCTTTGTGTGTCTCTGTCTCTGTGTATCTCTGTCTCTGTGACTATATCTGTGTCTCTGTCTCTGTGCGTCTCTGTGTGTTTCTGTCTTTGTGGGTCTCTGTGTGTGTCTGGTTGTGTATCTCTGTCTGTGTCTGTCTCTGTGTGTCTCTGCCTCTGTGTCTCTGTCTGTGTGTGTGTGTGAATGTGTCTCTGTATGTGTCTGTGTTTCTGTGTGTGTCCGTGTCATTGTCTCTGTATGTGTGCCTCTGTGTGTCCCTGTGTGTGTGTCTGTCTGTGTGTCTCTGTCTATGTGTGTGTCTCCGTCTCTTTCTCTGTGCCTCTGTGTCTCTGAATCAGTCTTTGTGTGTCTATGTCTGTGTGTCTCTTTATCAGTCTGTATCAGTCTGTCTCTGTGTGTCTTTGTGTGTCTCTGTATCAGTCTCTGTTTGTGTGTCTCTGTATCAGTCTCTGTCTCTGTGTCTCTGTCTCTGTGTGTCTCTGTGTCTCTCTCTCTTTGTCTCTGTGTGTCTCTTCTCTGTCTCTATATCAGTCTCTGTGATTCTATGTCTGTGTATATGTTTCTGTGTGTCTGTTTCTGTGTGTCTCTTTCAGCCTGTGTCCCTGTCCCTGTGTGTGTCCCTGTCCCTGTGTGTGTCCCTGTCCCTGTGTGTGTCTCTGTGTGTGTCCCTGTCCCTGTATGTGTTTCTGCATCAGTCTGTGTGTGTGTGTCTCTCTCTCTCTGTGTCTCTGTTTCTGTGTCTGTCTCTGTGTTTGTGTGTCTCTGTCTCTGTATCAGACTTTGTGTCCCTGTGTGTGTGTCTGTGTGTTTCTGTCTCTGTGTGTGTCTGTGTTTGTCTCTATTGACATCATATTATCTGACACATTACTTGTCTTAAAAATAGAATTTCCTATATCAACCAATTATAGCTCTTATTAATGACCTGACCAGCGCCATTGATTATAGTGTAAGCAGGTTTTTGCGGCGAATAACTGTAAAGTGCGGGGTTAAAATTTCTCGTCAAAACATAGTCTGTGATGTTCCCTGAGTCACATGAAGCGTCTGTGCAAAATTTCGTGATTGTAAATGTGACGGTGCGGATTCCTTTATTGGACGGACACATACACACACACACACACACACACACACACACAAACACACACACACACCTTTATATATTAGATTATACACCCTATATATGCCCTGTACCTGTCACGTGTAATGTAATGTAATTCTGAATATTGACCTGCCATATCCTAAAGGTGTGTAATATGCGCTCTGTTAGGATTTCACTTGCTGATTCGAGTAGTTGTCACCTGATCACTCACATGCGATTTGCAATGTGTGGTCATCTGCAACGTCTCCTCCTGTTCCTCTCAAATTGAAAATGATAACAATGAGAGAAGCAGGAGGAGACGTTATTCAGCAGATGACCCCGAGTCTGCAAATCACTTGTGAGTGATTTCATTGGCAAATCCTAACGGTGTGCATTACACATTTTGGGGGTTCGACCAGTCAATGTGCAGCAGAGCAGGGAGAAGCCATTGGGCACTGGCCTCCCGGGCACCTCATCCTCGTCGCATCGTCCTCGGCAGAGATAAAATGTGTTTTATCTGAAATGTGGAAGCATCAGAGTAAAATATACACGACTGCAATAATGGAGCCAGTGTCTGATTCCTTCCACCCGGGGGTCGTGCAGGAGGAATCAGCTGTCAAGATTCCTCACCTGGTAGAAAATAACAGTGGAGTCTCATATGTTACATGGCATCACTGCTGTCTGCATATCACATGGAATGGTTTAGGGGATGTTCACACGGGGCATCTTTTTTACCACAAATATGCAGCGTTTTTGTCCCAAGAATGCACCAAAAACGCACCGCGGCAAAAACGCATAAAAAAACGCAATGTGTTTTTGACACGTTTTTACCACATTTTGCCCAATGCAGTTTTTTTAAGTCTAATCTATTGACTGGAAGGGCTCAAAAACGAAAACTCAAAAAGAACTGACATGCTGCATCTTCAAAAACGCAGCCAACAAAAGATGCCCAGTGTGGACAGCAAAATAGAAATCCCATAGACTTTGCTGGGAGGAGGAAATGCATGCAGGGGCATCTTTGTGACCTTAAAAATGCTACAAAATATGTCCTGTGTGAACTTAGCCTTAATGTTGTTATGAACGCCATTCTATCAATGTAATCCATCGTCAGCAACTGAGGTGTATTATGAGGTTCTGCAGCAGCTGAGTTCAGTATGATGAGGTCCTGCAGCAGCTGAGGTGTGTATTATGGGGTTCTGCAGCCGCTGAGTTGTGTATTATGGGGTTCTGCAGCCGCTGAGTTGTGTATTATGGGGTTCTGCAGCAGCTGAGATGTGTATTATGGGGTTCTGCAACAGCTGAGATGTGTATTATGGGGTTCTGCAGAAGCTGAGGTGTGTATTATGGGGTTCTGCAGCAGCTGAGGTTTGTATTATGGGGTATTGCAGCAGCTGAGGTGTGTATTATGGGGTTCTGCAGCAGCTGAGATGTGTATTATGGGGTTCTGCAGCAGCTGAGATGTGTATTATGGGTTTCTGCAGCCACTGAGTTGTGTATTATGGGGTTCTGCAGCAGCTGAGATGTGTATCATGGGGTTCTGCAGTAGCTGAGGTGTGTATTATGGGGTTCTTCAGCAGCTGAGATGTGTATTATGGGGCTCTGCAGCAGCTGAGGTGTGTATTATGGGGCTCTGCAGCAGCTGCAGTGTGTATTATGGGGCTCTGCAGCAGCAGCTGAGGTGTGTATTATGGGGTTCTGCAGCAGCTGAGATGTGTATTATGGGGTTCTGCAGTAGCTGAGGTGTGTCTTATGGGGTTCTGAAGCAACTGAGGTGAATTATGAGATTTTGCAGCAGCTGAGATGTGTATAATGAGGTTCTATAGCATCTGAGGTGTGTATTTTGAGGTTCTGCAGCAGCTGAGGTGTGCATTATGAAGTTCTAGAAAATATTACATTATTCGGTGTGGATTTATCTTACAAATTTTCCAACAAAATTATTTGCAGCATTGCCAAATGGGGTGTGCCCAGTCTGGTTAATAAAGGGATTACAATATATATGCCGTAGTTCTTCCATACACCGTGCCCCTCCCTCATGGTGTGTATGTTGTGCTGCGCCTCAGTCTGTTCAGGCCAGTGGAGCTGAGAGGCAGCGACACATACACAGCGCCCCCCATCCTCATGGTGTGTATGTGGTGCTGCACCTCAGTCTGTGCAGGTTATTTTAGCTGAGAGGCAGCAACACATACACAGCACCCCCTGTCCTTACGGTGTGTATATGGTGCTGCACCTCAGTCTGTTCAGGTCAGTGGAGCTGAGAGGCAGCGACACATGCACAGCGCCCCCCGGCCTTATGGTGTGTATGTGGTACTGCACCTCAGTCTGTTCAGGTCAGTGGAGCTGAGAGGCAGCGACACATACACAACGCCCCCCTCCCTCATGGTGTGTATGTGGTGCTGCACCTCAGTTTGTTCAGGTCATTTTAGCTAAGAGGCAGCGACACATACACAGCGCCCCTCGTCCTTATGGTGTGTATGTGGTGCTGCACCTCAGTCTGTTCAGGTCAGTGGAGCTTAGAAGCAGTGACACATATAACCTGAGGACTCTTTATTACATAGAAAGCAGAGATTTTTTTCTAATTTCGTACATTCCCCTTTAACATCTGTATTTTGGACTTTTTGGTCCAGAGTACACACAGCATCGGCCGCCGGCTCCATGGTGCCTTGTCTGCTATCATCTGGTACATTTATCCTCAGGATTTGTATAGTAGATGTTGATCCCAACAATGGGACCACGACCTGCGCCGCTCTAAGTGTATAGGAATTTATACCATCTCTCCACAAAAAGTAGCAGCGCCTCATTGTGCAGATACATGTGCGCCCCATTGTGGGGGGATCCATATGTACCATCCATAATGTAATATACAGGCATACAGCATGTACGAGATGAGAAGACCCCAATAACAATAATTTTAGATGCGGTGGAATTAATGTGGATTGAGAATCAGATTTTCCAGCACAAATCTGGAGGACTTTATTGTACATTTGAAGAAATCAATTTTCTTAGGATATAAAAAAAATGGCCTCTGATCCTCATTTGTTTCCTGGAAACTGGATACAAAATCAGTAGGGGGGGCACCAAAGGGCAGTTTTGCACAGGGCGCCATTCAGGCTAAGGCCAGACCTGTCTGTGCCACCCAGTGCTGTCTGTGCTTCACAGCCAAGCTTATGCCTCCCAGTGATGTCTGTGGCCCAGCCTCGCTTGTGATGTATATGCCTCCAGCCCCTCCTGTGATGTTTATGCCCCCATCACCTCCTGTGATGTATATGCCCAAGCATTTCCTGTTATGTGTATGCCGCCAGTGTCTCCTGTGATGTGTATGCCTCAGCCCCTCCAGAGATATGTACATCCCACTGGAGATGCTAGGCGCATATACATCACAGGAAGGGATAGAGCATATACATCACATTGGAGACACTGAGGACATATACAGTACAACACATTGGAGACATATATACCCCCAGTGTTTCCTGTGATGTGTATGTCCTCAGTGTCTCCTATGGGATGTATATGCCCCCAATATCACATTGGAGATGTTGAGGGAATATACATCACATTGGAGACACTGAGGGCATACACATCATAGTAGAGGATGGGGACATATACATCACAGTATGGGCTGGGGGCATATACATCACAGTAGGAGCAGGGGCATATACATGACAAGGAGATCTGGGGTCATATGCATCACAGGAGGATCTGGGAGCATATGCATCACAGGAGGGTCTGGCGACATATACATGTCCCCAGCCCCTCATGTGATGTATGTTCCCACAGTGTCTCCTGTGATATACAGCAGTCCCTAGGGTTCCTATGTGATATATATGCCCCCAGCTCCTCTAGTGATGTATGTGTCTCCTGTGATTTATATATAGTAGTCCCTGCGTTTGTTATGTGAATTATATGGTTTACCAATCTTATTGTCATAAAGAGTTGACTGCACTCCAGACCGAGACATACCTGGAAAAGCAATTGTGAGAAGCAACATGATTAGTATCACCGAACATCACAGCCACACCAAAGAGAAGCAGCTCCAGCCACCATAGTAGGGGTGAGTTACCGTATTTTTCGGACTATAAGACGCACCTGACCATAAGACGCACCCTGGTTTTAGAAAAGGAAAATAGGAAAATAAAATTTTAACCAAAAAATATGGTCATGATACACTGTTATGGGGCGAGGATCTGCTGCTGACACTGTTATGGGGGTAATGTCCCCAAATTTTCTACTAAGGTACCCCATTCTGATAAAGATCCTCCTGCCTTGTATATGATCCTGCTCATATACCCCCCATCCTGCTAATAATATACCCCCCATCCATCCTGCTCATGATATACCCCCATCCATCCTGCTCATGATATACCCCCATCCATCCTGCTCATGATATACCCCCATCCATCCTGCTCATGATATGCCCCCATCCATCCTGCTGATGATATGCCCCCATCCATCCTGCTCATGATATGCCCCCATCCATCCTGCTCATGATATGCCCCCATCCATCCTGCTCATGATATGCCCCCATCCATCCTGCTCATGATATGCCCCCATCCATCATGCTCATGATATGCCCCCATCCATCATGCTCAAGATATGCCCCCATCAATCCTGCTCATGAAATGCCCCCATCCATCCTGCTCAAGATATGCCCCCATCCATCCTGCTCATGAAATGCCCCCATCCATCCTGCTCAAGATATACCCCCATCCATCCTGCTCATGATATACCCCCATCCATCCTGCTCATGAAATGCCCCCATCAATCCTGCTCAAGATATACCCCCATCCATCCTGCTCATGATATGCCCCCATCCATCCTGCTCATGATATGCCCCCATCCATCCTGCTCATGATATGCCCCCATCCATCCTGCTCATGATATGCCCCCATCCATCCTGCTCATGATATGCCCCCATCCATCATGCTCAAGATATGCCCCCATGCATCCTGCTCATGAAATGCCCCCATCCATCCTGCTCAAGATATGCCCCCATCCATCCTGCTCATGAAATGCCCCCATCCATCCTGCTCATGAAATGCCCCCATCCATCCTGCTCATAAAATGCCCCCATCCATCCTGCTCATGAAATGCCCCCATCCATCCTGCTCATGAAATGCCCCCATCCATCCTGCTCATGAAATGCCCCCATCCTGGTAAATGGCGTGTATCCTGTGGCATAGGAAAAAAAAAATAAACGTTTATACTTACCCTTCCTCACTCCCTGAAGCACCGATCTCTGTCTCAGCTGCAGCACCGCTTGGTGGAGCCGTCACCGGTGTCTGCAGCATCGCGTCTTCCTGTCTGTGCCGGCGGTAAGCTGATCGATTCTGGTGGATACTAGCGGCGCGCACAGCGATGATGTCATCGCGGTGCGCGCCGCTAGTGTCCAGATCAGCTGACCGCCGGCACAGACAGGAAGACGCGATGCTGCAGGGGGGCGGCTCCACACACGGTGACGGGTGAGTACACTGATTCACTGCACCCCGCGCTGATAATGATGCACGGGGGCAGTGAATACAGCCGCACATGATCACTCCAGGCTGTAGTTGCCAGGGGTGATCACGGCCGGCTGCTAATTATGCACGCACCCCCCCGCCCATCACCCCGCCCACCTGTCAGCGCCGGTTTCGCTGAGAGATGATGGGCGGGAGGATGGGCGTGCATATGTAATGAGCGGGCCCACGTGGTCACGGCAGGCTGTTACCCGCTGCACCGCGGCACCCTCATTCCCCGCAGCCTTATAGTCAGACCATAAGACACACCCCCCACTTTCCCCCAACATTTGGGGGGAAAAAAGTGCGTCTTATGGTCCGAAAAATACGGTAATTAATTGTTTGGCCAAATATAGCCGGGTCATTTTCACATTGATAATTTTGTGCTGCCCCAAAAGATTGATGAAAATTTCCATAATTGCATCACTGGGCCGTTGATGGCGACGGGAAACAGTTGGATCCCTGCAGGAGCGCATTAGATTCCAATGTCAAAATTTAACAGCTTGATATGAAGGGTTATAAGGGATCTCAAAGGCCACTCTGCTAGGAAGAAGCCATTACTCCAAAAGAAACATTAAGAAGCCAGATTAATTTTTGCAAATGCAAAAAGGAACAAAGACATTAATTTTTGGAGACATGTCCTATGGTCAGACAAAACTAAAATTTAACTGTTTGCCCATAATGACCATCATTATGTTTGGAGGAAAAAGGGAGAAGCTATGAAGCCTAAGAACACCATCCCAACTGTGAAACATAGTGGTGGCAGCATCATGTTGTGGGGTTGCTTTGCTGCAGGAGGGATTGGTACACTTCACAAAATTGTGACAGGGAGTCAAGGATGACACAAGGATCCCTAAGCTAACCCTTAAATTGGGGAACTTGTGCTGTCTCTTATCCCGACGGTAGACTTGTAAATCAGGATCGGGTCTACAATGTGGCCCTGTCTACTATCCTGGCCCTGGTGACTAAGTCCCCCCCACCCAGGGGATTGACTGGGACAGAGATCCCAAAAACCCACCAACACAGAACAATGTACGGGGTAAACCAATGCATGGGGTAAACTCACACACACCTAAAACCTTAACCAGGGAATAACCAAAGGTGCATGGGTAAGGGTACAAAGAAAATGGGGTAGTGGAAATGACTTACTACAAACACAGCAGAAAGCAACAGACACAACCTCTCTGCTCCTGGGCTAGCTCCAACTGAGTTGAATATTCAACAACCCCTCCAGGAAATAAAGGGATTAAATACAGTCCGGAAATGAGCAACTGCCGGCAGCTGAGTAAGTCTGCTGCAGCACCAGAGAAGTTAACACTAAAGTGCTCAAAGAAAAACAACACCGTCTAAATATGCATGGTCTGAGATGGTAATAGAGAACTCTGATCTTGAGCCTGTCTTATACACATAACAAAAATAGATGGCATCATCATGTGTGAGGTAGCGACCACCAATGTGGTAAATGGTCGCTATATGTCGCAGTGGAGAAGGTCGCTGCGATATTAAACTGAAGAGGTTGCTATGGGACTTGTAGTTCCACAAAGACTTGTTTCTGCATATAAGGGTCAGGATCCCTTTAATAATACCTGTGTGCTGTGCAGGTCTGGAGAATCACAGACCTCCACCTGTGGGTGTGTCCAGTCTGATTTAGGAGACTCAGTGTGTGTTCTGCAGAGTGTGAGAGCAGAGCAGGGAGCTCTGGGTGTATCAGCCTGTGTGGAGGCTGAACACGGGGCTCTGGAATTCAGTCTGGGTTTAGACTGGAAGTAGTGTGCAAGCCAGGCTGGTTAGTGCTGTGGCTACTGGACCAAAGCTCTCCTGGAGTGGAGAGACAGACAGGACTCTGCAGCGTGTCTCTGGGTTATTGGAAGGAGCCACAGCAAGTGTTGTTTGCTGGCAGGGGCCAGTGTGTACAGGCGCCACACTTCCAATAGAGACTGTATTGGACTGGAAGCCCACGGTATGTAGTTGTGCTATGTTTTTGCCTTAAGCCAGGAGAGGCCTGTTATGTTTAATGTTTGCCGTTTATGACAAGTTTTTAATAAACGGCTGGAATTTTTATAAAAAGACTGTAGATGTGTTGCTGAAGCTACCTCACCCCGCTGCAAGCGAGTTGAACCCCCAGGTTGCGGGGTGCAACGTTACATATGGTGGAGAATATAGGCATGCAGTCTGGTTGCTAGGGGCAACGCAGCCTGGTTGCTAAGGGCAACGGCCTAGGACGTATTGCTGTGGATCGGTGGGTCCACGAAAAATTGTTTTGAAGTGGTTTGCGGTGGATTGGCGGGTCCACGAAAATTTTGTCTGCACACTCAAGCAGCTGGCGGTGGATAGGCAGGTCTGCTGGGTTCCATGCTGCAGTGGCGGGAGACCTGCGACTGGAGGTTCCAGGTCAATCATGGATTGCTGGTCCTGCTTGGTGAGCAGTGATACACCACAGGCTGAAGATCCTGGTTGTACGGGCAGTACAACCAGGAAAGGTTAGTAGTAACCAACCCCCCCTTCTTGAACCACCGGGTATTACCCATTGGAGCGCCCTTCCTGTTGCTCTTCTCGTTTCAGCATAAAGGAGCTACTGAAACAGCCAGCAGCAGCACCAACAGCATGTGCCAGGAGGTCCAGCAACAGCCATGGGGGCTGAGATTCCAAAAGGAAAGATAGCTCATACGGACGCTATGGAGGAGCTGTACCAGTTCCTTGTGCGTGGATAGCAGGAGCCGTCAGTGCGCACCGATGTGGCAGCAGTGGACCAGTTTGTGAGTTCATTTCTGGGTTCAGTGTGGACACAGGGTGCCTAGTGAGACAAAAGGGAACTGTGTGAACTGGGGTCTAAAGACACTATAAGGGAGTCTCTGAAAGCCCAAAAGGGGGTGGAGTCCCATAAAGGGGTGGTTGCCCAAAAGGGGGCAGATAATCCCAAATCTGAAGTTCCAGTGGCACCAATGGACAGTAGCCAAGGACAATGGTGTTATTGCTATGCGTGTCCGGTCTGCGGTACAGACTGCCCGGCTAACGAGAAGTCTCGTCAGTGTTCTGTGGACGTTGATGGCAAATGTGTGACTGGGCTGGTAGACTCGGTGAGCTTGGTGTCCCTGGTGAGGGCCACGCTTGATACCTACCCGATTCTTGGAAGGATGGAAGCCAGCTGCAGACATGGGAACATTGGAGAGTATCCACGGTCCCGAGTGGTCATTGAGACGGATGGGGTGTTTTGATCCGTTAATGTTGGAGAAGTGCCTGACTTACCGCATCCCATTATAATAGGCCGGGACTTTAATTTTTTTGAGGACTTGTGGTCGATGGCGGAAATAACCAGTTGCTTGTGTAAAATCCGGAAAGGCTCAAAGGAAGCCCTATCACAGTGGGAGGCTGAAAGTGTTCCTAGTAGTATGATATTGTGTAATAAGGGGAAGACCGTGCCTACTAGAGGTGGCAGTACTAAGTTAGGGGTGACCAAAGAAAGAGATGGACGTGCCCCCCTTAGGGATATGACGTTTACAGTAACAAAGGATAGTGTGACCACTAAAATTGAAGTAGCTCCAGAAAAGGGGGCTGACACCTGGCTAAATAGGGACAAGTTAGTCCAGGACACCAGGGGGAGTGACGATGACTCCAGTAAAGACACTGACTTTACTAAAGTGACAAATGAGTACAGTGACATACTGATGAGCAAAGAGGGGAAAACTTCCTTCCGTCGCGCAACAGGCGCAGAGGGGCGGAGCAAGCTACAACCTCTGAAAATATGGTCCAGGTAGAGACAGTGTCGCGTATTTCTGCCCAAAGTGTGGATTCCCTTCCAGAATCTGAGTGTACAGAGAAGGTTGAGGAAGGCACGTTGCCAGTAGCAACCGCTAATGTAGAGTCAGACAGTGAAATCCTGAAAAAGAGGGAGTCAGAAACTGAACTGACACACTGTAATGACAGAAATCAGAAAGGTGAAATCACAGAAGAGGAGCCAACTAAGGAAGTAGTAGTGGTGTCCCCTATAATTTCCAAGTATGAAGCTGATGATCTGTCAAGTGAGAGGGTTATAGGAGATGAAATCCTGGAACGTACTATAGGATATCAAATCCTGAAAAGTACTGTAAGAGATGACATCTTAGAGAGTGGTGATGGAGAGAAAAACCATGAAGAACTTGGTGAGCAGAATAGTGGTCCATCCAGTGCTGGGATGATGGACCGTGAAAACAGCAGCAAAACTCTAAAGAGAACAGAGTACCACGCTGCAGGGTGTGACACCCTGGCAGGAAAAGAAGAAAAGGCTGAAGGTGACACTTCAAAGCCCCAAGAGGAAGTTGAAGGTAATGCAGTGAGGACCCAAGAAACAGCTGGTGTTGAAGTGGAAAGAGCCTCTGAGGAGGTGAAGTCTGGACCAGAAATCTCATCCGGAGCTGAGAGCTTGACTGACCCAGCTGGTAAGACCAAGATGGAAGACACAGAGATTGACTCCACTCAGAAGGAGACACCAAAGATCAAAAGCAAAGAGAAAAACAAAGGATCTGTGGGTGGAGCTGAACCTGAGGAGTGTGTAACTCGAGAGGTGGAGCCTTTGGCGAAGAATAAAGATATATGCAAGAGACCAAAGGGACAGTTTAATGTCTGAAGGTAAAGAAACCCATTTAGTCCTTAAGTGCATGGTAGATGTGCCAGAAGACTTGAGAGATGCCTGTGGCAGTGAGGCGGTACATGAAAACTTCAAGACGGCCATAGGAGTCTATAAAGTGTACTTTGCCCCAGAGTCTTGTCGGTTGGTGATGTGCTCTGTAAGTGATGTCACAAAGAAGCGGTGGCTATCCTGAGTGGCATGCACTTACAGTGTCTTCGCACGAAGTGGCTCATCTCTACAAAGATGGAAAAAGACACCAGACGATTGGAGCATATGAAGCAGCTCACCGCAGCGTTTCAGGAAGTGGTGGTTGTGAAGAAACCATTAATTGGGCTTGCTATTAGAGCGCTGAGAAGAAACATTCGGCAAGCTAGGAAGGTTCCAGGTATTACAGCTGTTGAAGTAGAAGAGCACAGTGGAACATTCCGAATCTATGGGAAAACTGCAGAAGCAGTGAAGACAGCTAAAAGGCTGTTGGAGTTTGTGGAAGAAGTTACACAAGTGCCCAGAGAACTTGTCAAGAAGCTGATTGGCAGAAATGGAAGAGTCATGCAGGAGATGGTTGATACGTCCGGTGTGACGAGAGTAAAACTTGATATTTATAATGAAGGCAGAATACTCTGTGAAATCAGTATGGTTCCCTGTGTCATTGTGGGAACAAAGGGGTGTGTTGAAAATGTACGAGTTCTCCTAGAATACCGACTGGGATACCTGGAAGAACTAAAGCAATTGAGTCTTGAAAGACGGAAGATTGCAGAGAAACTTTGTCAAGTTAGTGTGAGGTCGCAACCGCTTTCGGGCCAGGGCCCAAAGAAGTGCGGTCCACCTGGTGACTGTGTTGCTTCAGATGGCAAGGGAAGCAGGTCCTGTAGTAAAAGGAGCCAAGGTTATAGAGGACCTAATTATACATTGGGCTATAGCACAGACTCTAAGCCCTCTAACACAATGTCCGAAGGAAAGAGTGGCGCTTGGGACATGTCTCTAGCCAAAGATGGCATTGAGAAAGTGAACAATCAGAGCAATGGATGAAGATGTCCTAGAAGAAGTGCCCAATATCGATCTGGACACAGAGAATGCATAGGATCTAGTTATGGCAGAACCTCAGGGCTGATGTACCCAGACAGTAGCCCCTCTAATGGACTGAATAGCGCAGGGTCAAGCCGCACAGCAGTTATGACTAAGAGAGTGTCTCACTACCACAGTGACTGTTTGAGATGGTCATGGGGAGATAGGTCTGACCAGGGACCATGTCTGAGAAGTGGGTTTCCTGTGAAGGGTTTGGTGACAGACGGTATGTTGAGACCTGAAGCTCAAGGTTGTCAAAGAGGGCCCTCTCAACTGGTAGGGCATGGTGACCCTGATGCCCTGTCTCGGGGCCCCTGTAGGGTATCGAGTGTTCAACCCTACAAGTTTAAACAGAGGGGGGGATATGTGAGGTAGCGACCACCAATGTGGTAAATTGTCGCTATATGTCGCAGTGGAGAAGGTCGCTGCGATATTAAACTGAAGAGGTTGCTATGGGACTTGTAGTTCCACAAAGGCTTGTTTCTGCATATAAGGGTCAGGTTCCCTTTAATAATGCCTGTGTGCTGTGCAGGTCTGGAGAATCACAGACCTCCACCTGTGGGTGTGTCCAGTCTGATTTAGGAGACTCAGTGTGTGTTCTGCAGAGTGTGAGAGCAGAGCAGGGACCTCTGGGTGTATCAGCCTGTGTGGAGGCTGAACACGGGGCTCTGGAATTCAGTCTGGGTTTAGACTGGAAGTAGTGTGCAAGCCAGGCTGGTTAGTGCTGTGGCTACTGGACCAAAGCTCTCCTGGAGTGGAGAGACAGACAGGAGTCTGCAGAGTGTCTCTGGGTTATTGGAAGGAGCCACAGCAAGTGTTGTTCGCTGGCAGGGGCCAGTGTGTACAGGCGCCACACTTCCAATAGAGACTGTATTGGACTGGAAGCCCACGGTATGTGGTTGTGCTATGTTTTTGCCTTAAGTCAGGAGAGGCCTGTTATGTTTAATGTTTGCTGTTTATAACAAGTTTTTAATAAACGGCTGAAATTTTTATAAAAAGACTGTAGATGTGTTGCTGAAGCTACCTCACCCCGCTGCAAGCGAGTTGAACCCCCAGGTTGCGGGGTGCAACGTTACATATGAAAGAAGATTATGTGGCAATACTTAAGCAACATTTCAAGACAACAGCCAGAAGCTTAAATCTTGGGCAAAAATGAGTCCATGTTTTGAGTGGCCATCCCATAACCCTGATCCCACTCTTATGGAAAATGTATGGGCAAAGCTGAAAAGGCAGGTGCAAGCAAGGCGACCTACAAACATGGCTCAGTTACACCAGTTTTGTCAATAGGAATGGGCCTAAATTCCTACTAACTATTGTGAGAAGATTGTGGAAGGATATTCAAAAGCTACCGGGGCGGGGCAAAGGGTTTGGCCACCTTAGGCCCCGTGGTCCGGTGGGGTCCACAGAGGGGGCTCGCTTGGCCCACCTGGAGCAGCACACCGACATAGTTAAACTCTGTGACAGTGCTAAGGAGACACGATTTCCCTGCACTGCTGCTGATGACATCGCACATGTAGGACATCAGAGTCCCAGTGTGGTGACGTCATTGCAAAGTGCCGGGATTCTGCTGTCTTGTGCCTGCTCGCACTGTCCTGTGCAACCCCTGCTGGAGCAGATGAGTATATGATTTTTTTTTTTTTTTCAAATGCAGAATGGGGGACATACATACTAGCATGGGGTCCAAGCTGAGAGCCCATATATACCAGCTGCAGGCCAGGCAGGAGGCTCATATACACCAGGATGGGACCCAGGCTGGGAGCTCATTTATACCAGCATGAGGCCCCATATATACCAGCATGGGTCCCAGGCTTGGCGTCCATAAACACCAGAATGGGTCCATTTTGGGGGCCCATATGCACCAGGTTGAGGGTCCACATACATCAGACTGATGGTCCATATACACCAGGCTGGGGGCTCATATACACCAGGCTGGGGACATACTGTATATACCGTGTTTCCCCGAAAGTAAGGCCCTGTCTTACATTAATTTTACCCCCAAAAGTCCCACCCTGCCTTACTTTCGGGGGAGGCCTTACATTGGAATAAAATGACAACCGCCCCATCCTCCCCCCTGCAGCCTCCCCATTGTTTCATAATCCGGCATCCACCCCATCCTCCCCCCTGCAGCCTCCCCATTGTTTCATAATCCGGCATCCACCCCATCCTCCCCCCTGCAGCCTCCCCATTGTTTCATAATCCGGCATCCACCCCATCCTCCCCCCTGCAGCCTCCCCATTGTTTCATAATCCGGCATCCACCCCATCCTCCCCCCTGCAGCCTCCCCATACAGTGGTTCTGCCCCCCACTCTGCCACCACACACACTGACACATACGGTACCGGTACAGCCCCACACGGCACCCACACACATATCGTACCGGTACCGTACACACACACACACACTGACACATACAGCCCCATACGGCACCCATACACATACTGTACACATACCGTACACACACACACACAGAGAGAGTTTCGGAACTTACCGTTACTTTCCTTCGATCTCCTCTGCGGTGCCGGGCTGACGTATCTGATGCCGGGGACGCTGGACCAATCGGAGCGAGCGCCTGCAGGCGGTGACGTCGCGGCTGATTCAGCCAATCAGCTGCGAGCCGGCTGACTGGCCAATCACAGCTCGAGCTGATGGCCAGCAGGGAGCCTGTGACTTACAGGCTGATCGGCCAATCAGCTGCGAGCAGGAAGAGCGGAGACCCGGGACGCGCCGCAGGCCGGTGAGATATGCGGCCTTACATTACATTACGCCGCGACCACCACCCATAGGCGGCCTTACATTCCCGGGCCCCCCGCTACCCTGCCTTACAATCGGGGGGTGCCCTACATTGGCGGACCCCCCCGAAACCCCCACCCTGCCTTACTTTCGGGGGGGTCCTACTTTCGGGGAAACACGGTACTAGGATGGGGGACATTACTACTTAATGAAGGAGGTGTAACACGTCTTTATAAGATTTAGAAAGCTGCAATGGCCCGTACATGAGACATAAGCATATCAATGTGGTATCGGGGTCCATCAGATTATAGTTATGCCACTGATGTGGGGGAACTTATACAGTGTGAGGAGCCTTTATACAGTGTGGGAGCTAATGTAGGGGTCATTATACAGTGTGGGATCTAATAGGGGGCCTTTCTACAGTATGGGAGCTAATGAGGGGGCCATCATACAGTGTGGGGGCTACTATTGAAGCCATTATACAATGTAGGGGATGCTGTGGGGACAATTAATCAGTGTGTCGGCTACTGTGGTGGACAATATACAGTGTGTGGACGATTATTTTGGGGTAGCTGTAAGCCCATCATACTGTGTATAGGGCACTATGGGTACATGATATTGTGTATAAGGAAGGTGTAGAGACATCATACTGTGTATAGAGGAGATGTAGAGGTAACATACAGTGTATAGGATGAGCTAAGGGAACATCATTTTATGTATAGGGGTTTCATACTGTGTATAGACAAGCTGTACATGGAGGGACATTATTAACTATTAAGTGGACACTTAAGAACTATTATTGTTATAGGGGCACTCAGGGTATTGTGACCTTCACAGGCACACAGTTGGCATTATTACTTTCTAGTAGCAAAATGTGGGCACTTTTCTAGGGCACTTATACAGGGCATTAATATTTTCTAGGGGCCATTCTACCATCTAGAGCTCACAAAGGAGGCATTTTTCCATGTAAAGGGCATAGTGGTGGCATTAGTATGTGGGGGGCACAGTGGTGGCATTAGTATGTGTGGGGTACAGAGGTGGCATTATTACCATGTAGGGGCACAGTGGTGACATTACTATGTGAGGTAGTAAGAGGAGCACGGTCTGTGTGCCACACAGCAGGTGCAGTAATAGGGACACATGCAACAGCAATATTGGCATTACGGCAGGATGAGGAGTTTGTGTAGGTTGAGGTTAGATGGGGACAGTGCCAGAAATTTGAGAAGTCAAATGAATCTTTCTTGTAATCTCTGTAGACAAGTTGTGGCTGGAAGAAGTTGTCATGTCTGTCTGGGCAAGATGGAAAAGACGGAAAAGGGAACAATCCGAAAGAACGTCAGCTGTAAGTCACCATCTATAACTGTACTGTAATCTCTTGTATGCACTGCAGGACCGGTATCTACTACTATATAGTCACCATATAGCAGTAATATCAATGTCATCTGCTGAGGTTCGACTATACGCACGATTAGTTTGTGCCACCGTAGTTATCATGGTTACCTGGTCAGGAGCTCCCCCTGAGCTACGCCACTGCTTTTGACCCAAGTCCTATGGTTTAAGGGCAATGGTACCAAATATTAATAAATTTGTATGTAAACTATTGACTTTGCAGAATGTAATAAAAATGCCTTAAAACATTCTCTCTCTCATTATTCTGGCATTTGGCAAATATAAATAATTTTGGTTCCTAATTGATCTAAAATGGGAAAGGTTTATTCTGATTTCATGTCAGATAATGAGAAAAACATGCAGATGGGTCTTTTCAGATAGTGTATGTAATATCCTGTTTTCAACCGTATGTGATTGTTCATGTGATTAAAACCCCTGTGTTCTGGTGCACATCTGTAGCTACAAAATGTGAGAGAAAGCAACATAAAGCACTATACATATCAGTTCTCTACATGATAGAAAAGAGGTGTGCAATTAATTTTCCGGAATCAATAGGCTGAAATTAATGATGCTCAATATTAACATATTAATTATTAAATTATATTAACATTAATTAAATCACTTAATATTGAACAGAATTAGGCATGCTGGCCCCCCTATATAATACAGTACATACAGTACATCATATTAGCTGACAAGCAGCACCCCCTATATAAAGTATGAGCCCACACATAGCCTCCCATATATACAACATGAGCTTCCATATAGCCCCTATATACAGCATATAAATTCACTATACACAGGATTAGCCCTCACATAGAATACCCGATGCGTAGAATCGGGCCACCTTCTAGTATACAATATGGGCCCAAAAACACCACCCCTATAAACATTATGAGCTCACACATAGCCTCCCCTATATACAGCATGAGCTCCCACATAGCCCCCTATATACAGCATATAAATACACTATACTTACAAGCTTCTTCTTCTTCTTCTTCAGGAGTCATCATTTTGAAACATATGTTGAGGTGACCAGACGTGGTGAAAGTACTCCCTTGTAAGTTATGCAGTCTTTTATGCCTAGACATTTGTTTATTGGCAGTCTTTCAGATTACATTATATGATTGTCACTACCTTGCACTTTGCACAACGCATGTTTGTGTATATGTAGTTGATAATATATTATCCAATCTTTATATACAGCACTGGACTGCACTATACATCTGTATGTAGATATAACCCTATTGTTATAATGTACACAATTATGTTGTGACTAATTTCTGTTAATAATAATGGGAGAAACCTATGCTAAATAATTCACCACTTCTCTGGTATAGCAGCTAATTGTATTTGTATTTTTACATTGTCTATTTAATTGTATGTCTTTTTGTGCAATAAAGTAACCATTTTAGCTTAATTCTTGGAGTTAATATTTTTGCGCTTTATAGCTTTGTATATGCAGCATGGGCTTTCACATAGCCCTCTTATATGCAGCATGAGCACTTACATAGTTCTCTATATACAGTATGAGCCCTCACATAACCCCTTATATATAGTATGAGTCTTCACATAGCCCTACGAGATACAGCAAGAGCTCTTACATAGCCCCTATATACAGTAAGACTCCCCAAATGGCCCCTATATATAGTATGAGTCCTCACATAGCCCTCTATATACAATATGAACCCTCACATAGTCACGTATATACAGTAAGAGCCTCTCACGTAGCCCTCCAAAATACAGCATGAGCCCCCATATGTCCCTTATATACAAAAAGTCTCGCTAGGTACAAGAAAGTACCAAGCGGATGGCGAAAGGAACAGTAAACCCTGCGTCTAGGGAAGGGGAAGATGGTGAACGCTGACTAAACCTACTGCTGGTCCATGGGGCCCCTCACCACCCTAGATAAGTTCTGCTCCTATGCACTGAGCCAGATACCTGTCCCTAGGTATCACTAGTGCTAGAACTTAAATAGGAAACCAATGGGATGAGCTTATTGTCAACCCAACTAAACAACTATAGAAGAAACCAAGCTCCAGCTTCCAGAAAGGAATTTTTAACTTTATGCTCCTGGTAGACAACTACACATAGTCATTCACACTCAGGTCCGGAACAGGCAAGCATATTTTTGTCAGCCAAATGTTTGTATCTGTTTCCCATGAGTTTCAATTTACCCTGAACCCCTTGCAATACTGAAGAAAGTAATGAGGCAAAGCACTCTTCCTCAATAACTCCCGAAGCACCCCTACCACTAAAAGGTACCAAATTGGAAATTAAAACCGTATGCACAGAAGAATCATGACTTGCCAGTAGACTCTTGGTGACGATAATTTATAGCTAATTTAGCCAATGGTAAATAAGATGCCCAATCCTCCTGGTTCATGGAGACAAAGCACCTAAGGTAAGTTTCCAAATTTTGATTCATGCGCTTAGTATGGAAGGCAGAAGATAAAGACCACTGCACCCCCAGTCAAGCAGAGAATAGGGATGAGCGAGTATATTCGTAACTACTCGGTACTCGCCGAGTAGTACGGTAATCGGGCTACTCGTCATTACTCCGCGAGTATCCTTGTGATTACTCGTTAGGAGTAGCGAGTAGGGATGGTAGATCCTGAACTACAAAGTTAGATAAATCACATTATTATAACAACATTTTGATCATACTTTAAGGTCCCGTAACGCGTCCTGCCGATTCTGCCTCCCAGCGTTTCTCCTTCCGGAGCCCATGCATTTTTTTTTATTATTTTTTTAATTAAAAAAATGGGCTTCCCTGTATTTTGATTGCTAGCCAAGGTAAAGCAAGGCAAATGGGGGTGGGGGTGACAGCCCGTAGCCTCCCGCTTTATCTGCACTAAGATTTAAAAATACAATGGAGTGGTATGTCATTTTTTGAAATTATTCATTTATTTTTATTTTTATACAACTATATATTGTGTGTGTGTGTATACAGCTGTAGCCAAAATTACGAGACCACTGCAAAATTTACATTTCACTCAAAAAAATAAAGAGAAAAAAGCACATAAAGCAGCCGACTACAGGTTGCCACACCCATCTGCCTGGCTTTACCTTGGCTGGCAATAAACACACAGGAAATCCCATTTGTTACTTTTTTTAGTCATTTAAACAAAATAATAAAAAAAAAGTGCTGGCTCTTGCTGCATTTTCTATTGCTAGCTAAGGGTAATCCAAGCAGCTACTGGCTGCTAACCCCCAGTGCTTTGTGTTATCTTCACTGGGAATGGAAGATCCAGGGAAACCCTTTTTTAAAAAGTTTTTTTGCCAAAAAGCTAAAAAAAAATGACGTAGGCTTTGCCATATTTTTGTATGCTAGCCAGGTACGGAGGCAGGTTACAGGCTGCCCCCAACCCCCAGCTGCCTATTTCTACCCGGCTGGGAACCAAAAATATAGGGGAGCTTTTTTTTTAATTATTTCATGAAATAATTAAAAAAAAAACATATGGGCTTTGCCCAAAGTTTGTGTCCAGCCAGGTACAACTAGGCAGCTGGGGACTGGAATCCACAGCGCAGGGTGGCCTAAGCTTTCCAGGGCCCCCTCTCTGCAAATTGCAGTCCACAGCCGCCCCAATAAATGCCGCTTTCATAGAAGCACCATCTTCTGGCGCTGTATCCAACTCTTGCAGCAGCCCTGGTGCCGGGTGGCACGCTGGGTAATAAGGGGTTAATATCAGCTTTCTTTTACCACCTCGTATAAAGCCCAATATTCTTAATGTCAGGCCAAGTTTGACCCAGCCATTAAGAATCTCCATAAAAGTGTTAACAAAAGACACGACACAGAGAAAACATACTTTATTATAAATCAATACACAGACATACTTAGGGACTCCATGTTTATAAGTCCCTCTCACCCCTCCATGATCCTCTTCTTCTGTCTTCTTAAACCCATCTAGCTCTGCTATATCAGAATGCATGGAGAGGAAGACACTGCTCCTCCCCGTGCAGTTTAATAACTCAATGAGTGAGCAAAGGCTACGAATTGGAAACATCACTGCTGCCACCATTGCCATAGTAACCCAAAGAGCGGGTTACTATAGCAACAGTGATCTCCGATCACCTGATCCCTGCACGTGGGCTGACTCTGTAAAGAGCGCCGACATGCAGGAAGGGGGAGCCAAGCGTATGCCTGAGCATCTCACCGGTACACGGCGCTTGCCGAAAATACTGAGTACTGAGATGCTTGGGCGAGCACTGCATACTGGCGAGATGCACTGATAGGACCTAGCATGACATCATAGCCATGTGACCCCTCTGTAGCCAATGAGATAATACATTATTCACATGTGACTGGTCACATGCTATGACGTCATGGAAGGTCCTTTGTTTACAGTGCGGTACAGCGATGAACGGACTCCGAAGCAGAAGCGGCGGGAGACAGAGGCTGCAGGACCCATCGCGGGACCTATAAGTATAATGATAATGTTTCTTATTAACTGTATTCTTTATTTTACAGCCCCCCTGTGGCCTTTTACTCAGCCGCCAGACAATTACTCGCATTTCCTATTGACTTGCATTGTACTCGCTACTTGTAACGAATACCCGAGTATTAGGACCTACTCGTTACGGGTATAGCGAGTCTGAGTATTTCCTACTCGCTCATCCCTAGCAGAGAATGCCTTCCAAAATTTGGAAACAAACTGGTTTCCCAGATATGATACCACATCGGAAGGAACCCCATGCAGCTTCACAATCTCATTGATGAACACCTGAGCCAGTGTCTTGGCATTCAAAAGTGTCAGCAATGCAGTAAAATGTGTAATTTTACTGAACCTATCCAGCGTCACAGTCTTTCTGGAAGACAAAGGTAGGTCAGTAAAGAAATCCATGGATAAATGCATCCATGGTCTATTCGGGACAGCCAACGGCAGGAGAGACCCTGATGAATGGGTATGCGTTATCTTGGAGCGTGCGCAAATAATGCAAGGAAACACATAGTTAACCACATCCTGAAGCAAGCTCAGCCACCAAAAATGAGTAGACAATTATTAATACAGTAGTTTCCCCTCTCTAGAATTTCCCTGGATTGCCAATTCACTACAGGATTGTTTCACCAACCAGGGTAGACCCAGTACAATGGGAATGAGAAGGCCTTCCATTACATAGCAAGAGATTACTTCATAATGCAGGGGTCCTGCCCTCACTTTTATACCACATACCGTCTGTGTCAGGCAACCCTGATCAAGTTGTACTGAGTTAATGGCATAGATGGGGATGGGGTTAGTTAACATATTGAGGCGAGCCCATGAGTTCTTACAAATAGAGCATCCATCATGTTGATTTTTGTTCCACTGTTCACAAACGCAGAAACTCTCTTAGTCCTGCTCTCTACCACCACCTCTGCTGTCAGGACAAAGTGAGAATTACATGTGGAAGACAAACATACAATTGAAAATATGACATATAGTCAAGGGAATATTTATGAACAATAATCAAAAGGAATATTCCCAAAGTGCAAAATTTATTAAATATCAAAAAAGTGCTGAACCCAGCAATAAACATCCATAGAGGTGACCTATTTAGATCTTATACATACAGTATGATCTCTTCATCTGCTCCTGGATACCAGGGGCAGACTGGAGAGTCCTAAATAAGATCTATAACATAAATGATTCACACAGGTTATGGTTTGATACAAACAATTATAGACATAGAACTCCAAAATTAGCCAATACTCAGCAGTATTTAGATAAACAATAGTGGTCCTTCACAGAAAACCGTTCCACTTCCGTGGATAGATGAAAATGCTGTTGGCAACGATATAGCAGTCCTCAGTATGTTGTATACACCATTGTATATAGATGGTAAGCCTGGTGATTTTGCCTCGACACATTTCCCCATAAACAATGTGGAATAGGAATGGTTGTCTGTGAAGGACCTCTATTGTTTATCTAAATACTGCTGAGTATTGGCTAATTTTGGAGTTCTATGTCTATAATTGTTTGTATCAAACCGTAACCTGTGTGAATCATTTATGTTACAGATCTTTTTTAGGACTCTCCAGTCTGCCCCTGGTATCCAGGAGCAGATGGAGAGATCATACTGTATGTATAAGATCTAAAGAGTTCACCTCTATGAATGTTTATTGCTGGGTTCAGCACTTTTTTGATATTTAATAAATTTTGCACTTTGGGAATATTCCTTTTTGATTATTGAAGACAAACATACACCCTGATTGTACCAGATGTTCCTTTTTGCTTAGGAATTGAGGGACAAGCAACAATGAAATGACCCCCTTTACCACAAAAAAAAATCTTCCTTTCTTTGCAGTTTTTAGTGGGAATATGCAAAGTAGTGGCGCCTCCTAGCCTAGCTCAATGGGCTCCTCCAAACCCATGAGTGATTGTTCAACCCCAAATTGCCCCCCTGACAATGGAGTACCACCCTGAGAGAGGGTCTCCAGGGAGAATGGTCTATCCAGTCTATCTCGGAGGCGTTTTTCCACACGCATAGCCAAGAACATGGCAGCCTCCAAGGACTCAAGAGTTTCATAAATCATTAAGCCATCTTTCAATTTTTCTGAAAGGTCTTTACTGCCCCTGAGAATCGTTCATAAACAACTAGATGCCTCGTCACAGCCTGAGAAACTAGCTATGCCTCACAGATAGAAATGAGGAAATCTACCTTGCCTTAGAGAAGTCCCCAAAGGAGTAGATAGGAAGAAGGAAAGAAAGCAATCCGGCGCATGGAGAGTAGGATAGCCGCCACTCAGGATAAATTTCCAGCTTGTTTATTCACGTATAGTGGTAAAAATATAAAGCATGTGAAGTATAATTCATGCACAGCTTCAATGTGTAGAAAAAAATTGACAGTTGCAACGTGTTTCGGCTACATATTGTAGTCTTTGTCAAGTAATACTACTTAGTCCATGAGATACTTTTAAATCCCACCAAAGGAAACCCCTCGGTAAGGCAGGTGCAGTTCAAAATCAATCAGTTTAACATGTTAACCCTTTAAGGTCCAACAAGAAACTTTGACTCAAGACATATGTAAATAACTTTCTATCGGACCACAAATATCTACATGTTCATATGCTTCATATAAATATAATTATAACAAACACATGTATCTAAGAAACTATGCATAAGCAAATTGTTTAGAAATCAATGAATATTCTAATGGATGTCTATGTAATATATTTGTGAACTCATAATTATATGTTCCTTAAATACATGCATCAAATATCTAAATCAAGCCCATATGTTAAGACTATCAATTAATTATAATCAAATAGTTCAACACAAAACATACAATCAATTGTGTAAAACCTGTTTTATGGAATTATGCCATTCAACAACAAAACAGTAATATAGAACACCAAATCTGCAATAAAGAAACCAAATATTAAATTACAAGGAATGTAGACTAGGTGTAAATGGATGTACATTTACAATTCTAACAAAAAAAAAAATTCTTTATTATGATGACATATATTATAATATATGGAGAATGAAAGTTATATACAGTTAGGTCCAGAAATATTTGGACAGTGACACAAGTTTTGTTTAGCTGTTTACAAAAACATGTTCAGAAATACAATTATATATATAATATGGGCTGAAAGTGCACACTCCCAGCTGCAATATGAGAGTTTTCACATCCAAATCGGAGAAAGGGTTTAGGAATCATAGCTCTGTAATGCATAGCCTCCTCTTTTTCAAGGGACCAAAAGTAATTGGACAAGGGACTCTAAGGGCTGCAATTAACTCTGAAGGCGTCTCCCTCGTTAACCTGTAATCAATGAAGTAGTTAAAAGGTCTGGGGTTGATTACAGGTGTGTGGTTTTGCATTTGGAAGCTGTTGCTGTGACCAGACAACATGAGGTCTAAGGAACTCTCAATTGAGGTGAAGCAGAACATCCTGAGGCTGAAAAAAAAGAAAAAATCCATCAGAGAGATAGCAGACATGCTTGGAGTAGCAAAATCAACAGTCGGGTACATTCTAAGAAAAAAGGAATTGACTGGTGAGCTTGGGAACTCAAAAAGGCCTGGGCGTCCACGGATGACAACAGTGGTGGATGATCGCCGCATACTTTCTTTGGTGAAGAAGAACCCGTTCACAACATCAACTGAAGTCCAGAACACTCTCAGTGAAGTAGGTGTATCTGTCTCTAAGTCAACAGTAAATAGAAGACTCCATGAAAGTAAATACAAAGGGTTCACATCTAGATGCAAACCATTCATCAATTCCAAAAATAGACAGGCCAGAGATAAATTTGCTGAAAAACACCTCATGAAGCCAGCTCAGTTCTGGAAAAGTATTCTATGGACAGATGAGACAAAGATCAACCTGTACCAGAATGATGGGAAGAAAAAAGTTTGGAGAAGAAAGGGAACGGCACATGATCCAAGGCACACCACATCCTCTGTAAAACATGGTGGAGGCAACGTGATGGCATGGGCATGCATGGCTTTCAATGGCACTGGGTCACTTGTGTTTATTGATGACATAACAGCAGACAAGAGTAGCCGGATGAATTCTGAAGTGTACAGGGATATACTTTCAGCCCAGATTCAGCCAAATGCCGCAAAGTTGATCATACGGCGCTTCATAGTACAGATGGACAATGACCCCAAGCATACAGCCAAAGCTACCCAGGAGTTCATGAGTGCAAAAAAGTGGAACATTCTGCAATGGCCAAGTCAATCACCAGATCTTAACCCAATTGAGCATGCATTTCACTTGCTCAAATCCAGACTTAAGATGGAAAGACCCACAAACAAGCAAGACCTGAAGGCTGCGGCTGTAAAGGCCTGGCAAAGTATTAAGAAGGAGGAAACCCAGCATTTGGTGATGTCCATGGGTTCCAGACTTAAGGCAGTGATTGCCTCCAAAGGATTTGCAACAAAATATTGAAAATAAAAATATTTTGTTTGGGTTTGGTTTATTTGTCCAATTACTTTTGACCTCCTAAAATGTGGAGTGTTTGTAAAGAAATGTGTACAATTCCTACAATTTCGATCAGATATTTTTGTTCAAACCTTCAAATTAAACGTTACAATCTGCACTTGAATTCTGTTGTAGAGGTTTCATTTCAAATCCAATGTGGTGGCATGCAGAGCCCAACTCGCGAAAATTGTGTCACTGTCCAAATATTTCTGGACCTAACTGTATATACTATCCAAATTTCTTAGACACAATTATGTAAAATGGTCTAAGACCAATTATTATACTCATTCACATACGAAAAAAAAACAAAAAAAACAAACAAAAAAACAAAACACAAGGCTTAAGCTTGGAAGAACTAGGATCTCTATGAGACAAAATTGCACCTAGAAATTGCTTATAAATTTACAGTAGAAATTGGCAAAGCCCAAAAATTTTTGAAGGAATTTCAAAGAGGTTGGCAGAACCCAGTCATGAATGGCCTGAACCTTGACCAGATCCATTTCAATAGAAGCCGGGGAAAAATAAACCCCATAAAGGAAATTTTCTGCATGCCAAAGAGACATTTTGATTCCTTAAGGTACAATGAATTTTCCCTAAGTATTTGAAAAACTTTCCGAACCTGCTGAACATGAGCATCCCAATCATCAGACAAAAATCAAAGTGTTATCCAAATAGACAATCAGAAATTTGCCAATAGATCCCAAAAAATATCATTCATGAATGATTGAAAGACAGAGGGGGCATTAGTGAGCCCAAAAGAAATCACTAGGTACTGAAAATGCCCCTCAGGGGTATTAAAGTCCGTCTTCCATTCATCACCCTTCTTAATTCGAATGAGATTGTGCGCTCCCCTAAGATCAAGTTTCATAAACCACTTAGCTCCCTTTACTCTAAAAAACAGGTCTGTCCTCAAGGGTAATGGATACTGATATTTAATAGTGATTTTATTAAGGAGACGATAGTCAATACAAGGTCTCAGCGACCCATCCTTCTTGGACACAGAAAAAAACGGCACCCATAGGTGACGAGGAGGGTCTAATATGACCTTTCTTCTATGACTCCTTAATATAGATTCTCATAGCATCATGTGCGGAACAGACAGATTGAAGATCCGTCCCTTAGGAAATTTGCAACCTGCCACTATTTCAATGGCATAATCACACTCCCTGTGGGGGGGAGGGGCAAAGAATCCATACCAGTCTCTTTAAACACGTCAAGAAAATCTGACAAATATTCAGGTACATCAGGCGGCGGAGGGGAAATAGACAACACAGAAAGATCATGATGCACACATTGACAACCCCAACTAACCACAGACAAGGATCTCCAATCAAGAACTGGATTATGGGTTTGCAACCAAGGGAATCCCAGTACCAAAATATCGTGCAAGTTGTGTAATACTAAAAATTTACAATCCTCCTAATGAGCTGGTGCAACCTTCATATTTACCTTGGTCCAAAACTGGGGTTTATTTTCAGCTAAGGGAGTAGCATCAATGCCCCTTAAAGGAATAAGAGTTTGTAAAGGTACCATAGGATAACCACAATTCTTAGCAAAACCAAAATCCATCAAGTTCAGGGCGGCCCCTGCATCAAGAAAGGCCATAACTAAAAATGAGGATAAGGAGCAAATCAAAGAGACGGACAAAAGGAATTAAGGTTGCACAGTACCCACAGTAAATGAACAAGCAAATCTCTTTACCCATTTAGGGCAGACAGAAATAGTGTGATACATGTCACCACAATAGAAACACAACTTATTTTTCCATCTAGACCCCTGCCGCTTAGTATCAAAGAGGACAATACCACACTGCATAGGCTCTGAAAACTCTTCTGGAAGCAATACATCAGCATGTATTGTTTTTCGCTCACGTAAACGCCTATCAATCTGAATGGCTAAAGTGATAGAGGCATCGAGACCAGAAGGAATATGAAATATCACTATAACATCCTTCACTGCAGCCGTGAGAACCTTACGAAAAAGTGCTGCAAGAGCATCATCATTTCATTTGGTAAGGACCGCCCACTTTCTGAATTTCTGACAAAAAATTTCAGCCGAATCCTGACCTTGGATCAAAGCCATCAAGGATTTCTCTGCTTGAGCAATGACATTGGGTTTATCATAAAACAATCCCAGGGCCTGAAAAAAGGAATCCACAGTAGCAAGAATTGGATCATCAGGAGCCAATGAAAAGGCCCAGTCCTGAGGGTCACCACGCAACAAAGAGATGACAATCTTAACCTGCTGCACGGGGCACCCTGAGAACTTAGGTTTTAAGGCAAAAAACAATTTATAATTGTTTTTAAAGTTAAAAAATTTAGACCTATCCCCTGAGAACAATTCAGGAACAGGAATTTTAGGTTCTAAAACAGGAGTCTGTCTAAGATAAGCTGAAATTGCCTGAGCCTCAGAGGATAGATGCTCAACACACTCAAACAGTTGTTCTGTATCTATGTCAACAGAAAATCTTTCACGGTACCCAAAGAATAAGAGGGAAAATAAATAGAGATGGAAAAAAATATTTTCCCTTCTTTTGAGTACCTTTCTTTTTTGCTGGCCGGTTATATTGTTGTGATCCGGTAACCGTGGATGATTACAAAAAACTGCCTTTAGTGGAAAAGCACCAAGAACTACAAGAGTAGTTGGAACCTGAGCTGACCGCAATCCCCTAACTATCAGACCACACTAGAAGTAGCCGTGGAGCATTCATAAACAACTAGACACCTCGTCACAGCCTGAGAAACTAGCTACGCCTCACAGATATAAATGAGGAAATCTACCTTGCCTCAGAGAAGTCCCCAAAGGACTAGATAGCCCATGACATATAAAGATTATGGTGCTATTGGAAAACATGATACATAGATAGGAAAAGTAGATTTAGCAAAGACTAGGCCCGACTAACTAGACACAAAGGAAAGGAAAGGAAACTGATTGTGGTCAATACAAAAACCCTGCAGAAAAAATACCAATCTCCTGATAGTAAAAAGGCCGTTGAGGTCGAACGACCTCACCCTTACTATATCAGGTACTCTTGTAAATTATGGGAGAGACAAAATACCAAAAACAACACAAAAATACAAAAGGGCAAATAATCAAGTTAGACAGGGAGAAACTCCCTTTGCTTGCAGAAGAGCTAGCAAAGGGGGAACCCCCATGCTCACCACACTAGAGAAACAAAACTTCACCTGCAAAGAAACAGATACAAAACCAAACAAATAAAAACAAACAACCTAAGGTGTAAACCAGGAAGCAAGGAAAAACCTAACAAACGTATCTGCATAAGTCTTGTACAGGGAAACAGGAAAGGTCCAGAGACTGAGGAAAATTCAATTATAACTGGTGCCAGCAAGGCAAAAACTGCTCTCCTATATACACCAGGCTTGTCTGCAATAGGACTTCCTTAATTTCCAATTAACGCCAACATCTGTCTAAGTAACAGGCTCAGACTCATCTCCACTACAACTCCTGGCTACTAGAGGGCGCTTCAAAACAGCACCCACATAGATGACATTCACAACAATTAACCTTTGATACAGATCACTTTATATTGCTTTGGGAATGTGCAATACCTTCTTTCAGTGCGTGCAATATCACTTGACATAGATCCTTTTTGTATATACAAATAATGCATCCTTACGAAGGTTATGCAAATTTTTCTCCTTTGTGTATTGTCTACCTATGTGTATAATATTAATTGGGAAGGTTGTGTAATATATTTCCTTATTCTGTGTTCTGGGCTATGCAATAACTACATTTCAATTTTTTCTTTTCCATCCTCAAGTAGGTATGGCAAGACAGGGTATGTTTTCAGAAATTTCTGAACAACTAGGTTCAGCACGTGCATGGCATGTGTACTAGCTTGTCAACCTTTAAAGCAACCACTAGGTTACGCCCATTGTTGCAAACGACCAGACCAGGTTGGAGGTGCAGCAGGGAGAGCCACAGACCAGTTATCTCTTTTATACCTTGCCACAGTTCTGCTGCAGTGTGTGGTTTGTGATCGTAACAGATCAGCTTCAGCAAAGCATGTTGCCGCTTTGCCGATGCGCTGCTGCTCAGCTCCCAGTTTGGCAGTGATGGGGATGGTAATTCAGCAGAAGATGAGGAGTAGGAGGAGGAGGGGAGAAGGGAAGAGGCATATGATGAGGCGGAAAAGCTGGTAGAAGTTGGGCCCTTGGTATGGGTAGGAAGTGTGATGTTACAGTTTGCGACTTTGTCCCAGCATCCACCAGGTTCAACCAGTGTGCCATGACAGATATGTATCATCCCTGTCTAAAACAACTTGTCGACGTGTCTGTTGTTAGGTGGACCTTCCCGATTAAGGCGTTGGTCAGAGCACAGTTGAGATTGTTTAATACAAGCTTGTGTAACACGGGAATGGCGCAACGGGCAAAATTGTGGCAGGTGGGAACACAAAAATCGTAGAGCAGCCACACTGAAGAGATCATGGAAAAACTGTATTCCCACGAGCCTAAACGGCAACATCTCCATTTGTCAATGTACGAGTTTAGGTTTTGTGCCTCAGGGTGTGTGGCTGGGTATTTATGCTTTCTTTCCAAGATCTCAGGCACAGACAACTGAATGGTTTGCTGGGACAAGGAAGTTGGTGTGGTTGATGTTTGCTGTGTCTGTGCAATCGCACCTTGTGGGCAGGATGTATGAGCACCTGCTTTCTGGACAGCAGGTTGTGAAGGACATAGCACAGGCGACATGGCAGTGGTTTGACTTGCGGACACAAATTTGGTACCCCTTTGTTCTGCCCATCTAATAGTGTGCTTGGCTGCCAACTGGATCCACATACTGGTTGTGCACAGCTTGCCTTTGCCCTGGCCTCTGCTGCTCAACTTGATATGGCAGATGCTACAGATTACAATGTTTTTCTCTAAAGAACTTTCAGAAAAAAAATTCCATAGAGCGGCTGAACACCCCCTTGCCCTGACGTAGGCCACAGAGGGGATGCTTTTCGGAACAGTTGAGCTAGTTCTCACTCTGGGAAAATCGCTACCCCTTGGTGCCTGTGTTGGTGCTACATATCCATCTTCCTCTGCGCTGCTGTGCTGGCTACGCATGTCCATAGTCCAGTTTGGATCAGTGGACTCATCATTGACCACCTTGCCTTCCATCTCATCCTCCTTCCCACTTGAGATTGTAGGCTGACCTGATGGCAACTGTGTCTCATCATCATCAGCCTCCACCCCAGGAGAAAGTAAATCAGATTCCTCAAAATGGCTTTCTTCTGGCCGTAGGTCTTCAAATAGTTGTGCATCAACGCACGTCACCTCCCCACGTCCATCTTCAATGCTGCATCGTGAGAGGCCAGAGGAAACCAAAGGATACGAACAAAATAGATCCTCAGAGGGGGTCATATGTGTCCTTTGACTGATAATGCAGGGAGGAAGGACCAGGTTGAGTATTGGATGGGCCAGCCTTCTATGTATCCATAGTAGACTATGTGGTCATGGAAGATTTGTTGCTGCTTGACAAATGCAAATCGGCCTTGTCTACCATCCAAGACAGAATGTGCACTTGCTCTTCTGGCTTCCACAAACATTTACGTTCCAGACCGGTAAAATTGTCAAGGAACATTGTAGATGCATCAAGCTTCTTCTGACCTAACAAAGACTCAGTGCCTTGTCGCCCACCACTGACAACACCACACCCACGTCCACGTCCCTGTCCCTTAACAACTGGATTTTTTGTAATTTGGGGTTTTGGTGACATATGTTGATGGCCCAAGACAAGCAAACTTTGACCCCAAAACTATTGTGGAAAAAGTGAGTGGCCCGCAGCAATGAGGATGTAGGTTCTGCCCCTTGAACCTACATCCTCATTGCTGCGGGCCATATCTGGGCTATAGGAGGAGGACCGGAGGGAGTTAATTATCGCTATTCTGGAGACGCTGGGTCCGTTCTATATTTGGGGAATCCCATGAGGAAGGTCCCTTATCTGGTGGATACCGAGGCCTATGAGATAAGTGGTTAAAGCCTTGGTTCTAACCAGGCCTTGTATGTTTGGAGTCTGTTTTTACAAGTGTATGCATTTGCATGTGTGATTAATCCCTGCCACCTGGTGACAGTCAGGGTATCTTTATTACACGGTTAGAGGCTTATTTAACTGTAAAGTATAGCCCCACCGTGTTTTCCTAATACAGACTCTAGCATTACTTTGATTCTATCGTTGTTTCTCTGGGACCACCAACATTCATTAACCTCTTTGTTCTATGAACTAATTTTTCTTTCCACTCCTGAAGAACCTCAGATTGATGAGGGGAAACGCGTCGGGTAGTTTCGTTCAGGGACCGCTGGAGTTTATTGAGTGGGCTCTGGGTCATTGTGCCCGTACATGTTTCCAATTAATTATATTGGACAAAGGTTATTGATATTATCTATATGTTATCTTGAAATTTGGTTCATTTGAATGTGTGAATCCTTCACAGTACCATCACCTCACAACTTCTAGGGCCATTATAGGGCTAGGAGGGAGAGTCGACGTAGAGCGGGGGCGCCAACTGCACAGGTTCTTAGGGCGTCGACCTCCCTGGCAAGGAAGTGGTTAATCTAGGGCCTCGTGAGGGTCAGATTCCCTCCCCCTCCCTTGTGGCTTTTTAACATTGACACTGAGTGTATTTTTGAAAGGATTTTTGATTTGGTTTTGGAAGATTCCCTTCCCTTTTAATCGGATTATATGAAAATTGAATTTTAGGATTTTTTTCTGTTTGTTTTTCCATGACTGCACTTCTATTTATTGATTTATGAATACGAAGGGTGATCTCACTAGGCGAAAAGAAAAGTGCTCGGCGAGTAACGGTTATCGCAAATATCCTAATATTTGTGCAAGTAACGAATAATGTCAATTATATTCCCTCCTCACTTGAAATAACTGAAAATTATAGACTGAGTCTGCAGACAGCATAACTTTTCACAAATACAGGAAATACGTCTTATAATGTGGCAAAATAATGGTATTGCTCATGTTCACATAATTTACAACTTATTCCAAATATATTTATATCTAAATCAACAGATATGTCGTCGAAAAATTTGTGACATGCTGTACTATATAGTTATTTTTCCATATAACCCTTACAACATTACTGAACTGTAACTTCTAAACATGGGAATGATAGGATTTATGTAATTCTTTAAAGCCTCCTGTTCATAAATCTTTTATGGACACTGGACCTATAAAGAAAGTCTAAACTACAAGCCTTTAGTTCTCACAAGTCTAGATCCAACATAAAATTAGTTAGGAGTTCTTAGGTAGATTTCTCCTGTAAATATAATTTTCTATTTTATTATCAATTTCCCAGGAAAAACACACACACAAACATATACTAATGTATACAAGGAGATAACCAACTGTGCACTCAATGTGAGAAATTACTAAACCCTTATTCATAAGATTCTATGGATAAACATATTACACCTCCATTGTGCCACTTAGGTTTGCATATTTCCATTACAGGCACATATGGTATTAGTAAAATCAAAACATTGAGTTAGCTCATATAACCAAATAGTGTACATTCCAACTTTAAAGCTTTTAACCAATATCCATTCCTTACACTTACCACCTCCTTATCTTAAAAAATATTGCATATTTTCATATTTTAAAAATTAAACTTTCATGATAATGGATACAAAAATCAATTGACTTTGTAGATTTTGCACATGAAACACATAAGACATAGAAGATTATTCATAACACATTTATATATTTACATTTCCTCTTTCCATTACATCGGTAGTGTCAAATAGTAAAACAAAAAAAAAAAACACTAGACAGAGATCAGTATTTATTTTAGCTAAACTGGTATTAATAGGCCACTCCATCAGAAATTCAGATCCAATAAAATATACAGCTTTGTCCACAGTAGCAGATTGCACTGTCACTGCCTCACAAAAAGAGCATTGCAACACCATTAGTGGGCATAAATAATGCACATGCTCTTCTACTCTACTCAGCTAAGTGCATAGAAACCTTGGGCTCATGTTGTCAGAAATTCAATGGATTAGTATCAAGATTTATTTTAAGTCTGTAAAGCACTTTGTTCTTGACAGTGTTCAAAGCAGAAAGAGTGTTATCCTGAATGTGCATCTTAATACTGTCATGCCTGTCTTGTAAGAGTAGATGATGTATAGTCTTCTATGCTTCCTTTTAAAAGTTTAGCAGATGTAGGAATATATATTCATAGTACATATAAATATTGATTATAAAACCTATGCACCTAGGCTCAAACCATGATTAATGAAAACAAATTGAAGACATTTGGTAACAGAATAAAAAATGGTCTTGCAATCTGATTTTTAAACCACAGGTTGAGAGACAGGGAGAAACAGATTGAATTACAAAAATTGATTTTTAAGACCAAATAAATTAAATGAAATAATATTAATACAATGTGCAATTATTATCATTTTTTTGTCAATAATTATATGGCACTGCCAAATATATGAAATATAAATTTATATGAATACATTATTGTTGTTGGTAGTTATAAGAATAGTTATTGATGTATTTAGAATCATGTATTGACAGCCAGTTTATGTTTAATTAATACTTTTATCATAGTATATTTCATTTTTATTTAACATTATTATTATTATTTTATTTTTCTACTAGTACTAAAAATAATAAGTATTTGTTTTTTCCATAGTAAAACATTTAACCATCTAGTTATTTAAAAAGCAATATTCAAAGAAAAACCTCTTTGTTCACAGGTTTAAATTTATAAATATTTTAGATCGTATCTCAAGCAACTAATGCAATTTAAGACTGACAGTTCTTTAATGCTATCATTTTTAGAACCACAAGATTTGACGTGAAGGTCAATCCTTTACAGTTTCACAAAGACATTAAACCTTACTTTGAAATAAAGCATTAATATCTCCTTCTTGTATGGCCCATGAATTCCAATATTATTCATTGAACCAGCAGTGTCTAAACTATTCATCACTGAAGCCTGGGATTTTACAACCAAGAAATGTGTCAATAATAATTGTATCTATTCATGGGGTTCCATAATTCTGGGGATACATCATAAAATAAATTACTTAGTTTAGATTATATATATATATATATATATATATATATATATATATATATATATATATATACAGTATTTCTTAATACAAGGTTAGATTTAACATAAATTAAACAATGAAAAAATTACTAACCATTAAAAATGAATACTTGTGACTGATATAAAATAAATATTAAATGAAATGCAAACAATAGTTACTGCAATATATTTGATAGATTTTATTTATTTTAAGTGTTTTTTTATTCGCTTTCATTTTTTTCATCAGTAATGTAATGTGGCTTTATTTTTGTAACAACTCGGCATCAATAAGGAATATTGGGCCACTTTGTGGTGATGAACCATTCTTAATTATGCTTGACGTACAGTATTGTTCCTTTGTTCTGTGAGTCAAGTGACACGAGATTTTGTTTCATGTGGGTCTGTCCGGTGCCCTTTTTGTATACTAACTTGGGAATGCCTGTTGATTAAGGATTGCATCAGCTTTCTGCAGGGCACTAGTCTGCCTCATCTGGAGAATAATTGAACTAGTGAACAATGAGGAAACAGCCATGATTATTTCCCCCAATCCTGTGCCCAATCCAATCCCAATACCCTGAAATGGGAGCTGAGGGATATAAAAAGAGGCCTATTGTGATCCCCGGTGATCTTAACTTTTTCCTATCCAATACAATTTCCTGTTTCGCCCATTGAAAACCTATTATAGGTCGTCATCAGTTATATTTATTCCAGCATTCGGTAGTGAAAACGGAATCTGCTCAAACCCATTGGCAGAAAACGACATTTGTTATCACCCATCAGCGTCGACCTCCTTACCCTCGTCATTTTCGTCGCTGACATCGGTAGAAAAAACGCTTTCAACATCACTCATTTCCGACTCTACAACTTCACTTCCATCGTCCGAATCGCTCTCACTATTACTACTTTCACTAGTATCGATTACACGCTGCCTTACTTCATCCGGATTCACGCACCTTCATTTCTCTATCTCTTAGTCATTTTCACTTGCAAAACAAGAAGAAAACTAAACTGGGTTGGGTCAAAGGTTGTCAAGAACAGATGCAACCATTGGCTGCCAAAAATATCACTATGCGTGAAGTCCTGCCTACTATGCTTAGAAAAGGGAATTTCCACTCAGTGGCCTGCTAGAACTGACTTAGGACAGTAAACTGCGTATGAAATATTGATATCCCCTGCCAGGGGACAAAGGAGCTTAACGGATTATTTTGAATGTCCTCCCCCGGGGGGACTCAGGATAGGAAAAGGTTAAAGAACTTTAGAATAGGGGCCATGGTTCCAGCTGGTGGATTACAGAACTGATCCACTACAAAACTCTGTGTCTATGAATTTGTTTGAAGAACCCAGGTGGGGAAAATCTAGTCACCTGGTCACATAGCTCGCTGTGCTTGATTGGCTTCCTAAACTTGACATGATCTATGCTCAATGGGTGCCCACCAAAAGCAGGGTGCTGCTGGTTGGAGAAGTGATTTTGGATGCCCCAAAGTTACAAAGGTTCTAATGTCTGGTGAAAAAACACAAGAGTGATACTCTGTCACTTGAACCATCTTGTGTCCTTGCTGGGAATGTACTATATATTTTTGTGTGTTTGGAACACAATAAAATCTTACCGGAGTAAAGTGACCTTATGCTGATTGACTGAATAGTGTTCTTCCCCATGGCAATAAGTGGGATGAGCTCCAATCTATGTGGTCTATTTAAAGACAGCCAGGCCAGGGGATGAGAGCACCCTCTCACCCTCATGTCTCCCCAATGTCTCCCCAATCCCCATCAGTGGGATACTACTCAGCCCAGCTGGTCAGGGGGAGCTACAGGAGACTGATGTTTATAAACACCATCTAAGGGCTCCACAACAAGGGAGGCATATATCCATACACAGCAAGATATAGGTGAGGCATACAGGATTCAGACACCACCATGTCCCATGAGCTCGGGCCTTGGCAAGAGGACTGGAGTGGATATACAGCCACAATAGGATATGGCAACAACAGGAGCTTTGCTAGCTTGAACAGATCAAATGTCGAGCAACCAACACTGTCAGATTTGATTCAGGAATTGGAACATTGTGGAGGACAATGAAAATAATGCCAAGGTTGACCCAGAGGAACTAAACTGCTTGCTTGATCAAAGATACAGTGGCAGCCTAGAATCAACAACCCAGTCCCAAGTAGCCAAATAATTGTTTGATGCATTGGAGCCTGGAGACTAAAGCAGTTCTAGGGCTTATTTTATGGAATCAGTTATGGGAATTCAAGTTTCCCTTCCACCAATGCCGGGCCCTACTGCCATGATGGTTCACCATCAAAGAAATCATCTCGCTACAGTGACATGCTAAAATTTCATGAGTCCTGCACTGAGGATAATGCACACCTGCAAAGTTGTGAGACACTGATGCCAAAGCACGAGGTGTCTACAGCTAATTGGGCCAAATACCTGTGTTCTAGTTTGATTAGTGAGGACTAGTATACTGTCTGGTCACTTGGGCCTTGGGACAGCCTTAACTATTGGACAAAAAAAGACACCTTGTTAGCTCCTTTTTACCATCACACTGGAGAGATATTGCACCAAGTTCTGGACTTTTGTCACCTAGGGGCCTCCTGTGTAAAATTTGGCAGTAAACTCAGACAGCATGGCAAACACTGGATTGATGTTTGGGCTGCTCACTCTGCTGCTGCTCTCTGTCACATCATTGTGTTCAAGCAACATATAAAGAAGATGGCCCATGTCATGCTAGGTATGGGGAAATACAAAGCAAACAGCAAAACATGAGGGTCGAGAAGAGGGATACATATTGACCAAGGAATGGGGAGATGGTGACCACTGATCCAACCTTCCGCTGGCCCCTGGCTCCGCTGACCACCCTAGAGAGGTTCCACACCTTTGCACCAAGCAGGATATCTGGCCCTTGCTGACCCTAAACTGAGCCCCAGGTAAGGAATGGATGGGATGACCGCTTAGTAAACCCCAATAAGCTCTAAAGAGACACAGGGAGCACAAACAGCAGGAAATGATCAAACAACTTATCTCCAAGAAGACTCAGGGAGAGGGACACATTGTGATTCCAAGAGCCTGAGGTAACTCCAGATGAAATGCTACTGGGTTTATGACAGTGATTACATTATAGGGACCAATAAACCTAGGTCCCAGCTTCTAGGAAGGAGCCTTCAACCTATATTCCTAGTAGATGACCACACATAGTCATTCACACTAAAGGCTGTTTTACACGTCACAATTTCTTGTGCGATCGCATTTGCGATCACACCCGCCCCCATCGTCTGTGCAACACGGGCAATTTGTTGCTCGTGTCGCACAATGCTGTAACCCACCGTCACACGTACTTACCTTCCAAACGACCTTGCTGTGGGCAGCGAACATCCACTTCCTGAAGGGGGAAGGACGTTCGGCGTCACAGCGACATCACACACAGTGGCCGGCCAATAGAACTGGAGGGGCGGAGATGAGCAGGATGTAAACATCCCGCCCACCTCCTTCCTTCTGCATTGGCGGCGGCCGCAGGTAAGCTGCAGTTCATCGTTCCCGGGGTGTCACACGGAGTGATGTGTGCTGCCTCGAGGACAATGAACAACTGGACGTTCGATTTTTAGAAAATGAGCGGCGTGTCAACGATGAACGAGAAGGTGAGTATTTCTGCTCGTTCATAGCTGTCACACGCTACAATATAACTAACAATGCCGGATGTGCGTCACTTACGACGTGACCCCGCCGACATTTCGTTAGATATATCGTAGCGTGTAAAGCCCGCTTTATGTCTTGACCTTGCAAACTTTTTTTTGTCAGCCATGCATTTGTATCTGTTTTAATCAGCTTAAAATTACTCTAAACTCCTTGCCATACAGAAAAGTGTGATGAGGCAAATGTTCCTCCTCAGGAACTCCCAAAACCCCTCTATCACTAAAGGTAGAAAATTGTGGATGAAGACCATATGCACCAAAGAAAGATGACTTGCCAGTAGTCTCCTAGTGATGATTGTTTATAGCACAGTCATCCAACAATATGTAAGATGCCCAATCCTTCTGGTTCTCAGAGATAAAACACTTAAGGTAAGTTTCCAAATTTTGATTCATGCGCTCTGTTTGACCATTCAACTGAGGATGGAAGGCAATAAAAACTGAGAACTGCACCCCCAGTCGAGCAAAAAATGCTTTCCAAAATTTGGAAACAAAGTGGGTTCCCCAATCTGAGACTACATTGGAAGAAAGCCTGTGAAGCTTCACGATTTTATTAATAAACACCTCAGCTAGAGTCTTGGCATTCAGAAGTGCCAGTAACACGATGAATGTACTATCTTATCAAACCTATCCACAACGACTAAAACCACTGTCTTTCCTGTAAAAAAGGTAGGTAAATATTGAAATCCATGGGTAAAATGAGTGCATGGCTTACTAAGGATAGCCAATGGCAGAAGAGATCCAGATGCATGAGTATGCATTACCTTGGAACGTGTGAAAATACTGCAAGTAGACACATAGTCAAATCAACCATATCCTAATACATCCTAAGCCACCAAAGTTGATGAGAAAGTAGGTCTGAGGTTTCTTTACTACCTAAATTCCCGTAAGTACAGAGTTGTGATGTTCGGTAATTACTTTATGGTGCCTATTAGGGGGCACAAATGATCTCCCAGAAAGGTAAGAGTCTGGGTATAACCCTGAGCCCCCAACACCTCCACTACCTGAGCACAAGGCCGAGATGACCATCCTTCTGCAAAATAGGGGCAGGGTCCACATGATCACTACCACCAGGTGAACCTCTGGGATAAAGCAACTGTTTTGATGTTTTTAACCCCTGGACGGTAAGTGACAGTAAAATTAATCTGGTAAAAAGTAAATACCATCTTGTCTGCCTAGGTTTGAGATGTTTGGCAGACTAGAGATTTGAAAAGTTTTTATGGTCTATGATTATAGTAATGGGATGGACTGCTGCTCCAACCAATGATGCCATTCCTCGAAAGCTAACTTAATTGCCAAGAGTTCTCTATTGCCAAAATCATAGTTTCTCTCAGCGAAGACAATTTCTTGGAAAAGAAAGCACATGGATGCCATTTATAGGAGACGGACCTTGTGACAACACAGTCCCAACCCTTCACCTCAGACGCATCAACCTCTGCAATAAAAAACTGAAATATCAGGTTGAATGAGTATAGTTGCTGTGGAAAAACATCTCTTTAAATAGAAAAAATCCTTCTAGCCCGAGTCCGACCATTTAGAGAAATCCAACCCCTTTTTTATCATGTCAATGAAAGTTTCACAATTATCGAATAATTCAGAACAAATTTCCAGTAAAAATTGGAAGCGCTGTAACGTTTTCAGGTTTTCTGGATGATCATAGTCAAGTACAGCACTGACCTTCTCTGGATCCATTAAAAAATCTGAAGACTACAACAGGCATCCCAAAAATACCACCTCTAGAACAGCAAAAACACACTTCTCCAGTTTCGGCAGTGCAGTATTAGCTCCACATTTCCTTTGTTTCTGATCTACTTCTCCAGTTTGTCATTGTTTGTTATCTGTAATATCTGTTTCATATGTACAGTACCTGATGTGTCTCCATATCGGGTGAGTAGATTATATCCATTATCCAAATAATCCACCATAAACCTGCCCACCAAATTGTGAAAAATATCATTCACAAAATGCTGGAAAATGGCAGGGGTATTAGTGAGACCAAATTTCTCGACCAGACTTTCAAAATGCCCCTCAAGTGAATTGAAAGCAGTTTCCATTCATCCCCTTCTCTGATTCTAACTATAATGTAAGCCGCCCTTAAGTCAAACTTGGAGAGCCATGTAGCTCCCACAATCTGGTTGAATAAATCCAGAATCAGAGGAAGAGAATATGGGTCTCAAACGGTAATCTGATTCAATTCCCATAAATTTAAACAAGGGAGTAAACTCCCATCCTTCTTCTTAATAATAATAATATTAAGTTTTATTTCTATAGCGCCAACATATTCCGCAGCGCTTTACAATTAAGAGGGGACATGTACAGACAATATGAGACAATACAAAATAACAAAATTAAGATACCAGGAGGAGTGAGGGCCCTGCTCGTAAGCTTACAGTCTATGAGGAAATAGGGGAGACACAAAAGGTGAATGGGGGGGGAGAAAAGCTTGTCATATATGGTCCAGCCAGCCATCGATTTAATAGGGTATTCAAAAGCAGCTGCATGAACCCGTCGGTGAGAATTTATACAGGTACAGGGGACGAGAACTGGAAGTAAGTTTTTTGAAGGGCAGAAAGGGACTAGATTAGATCAGGGCAGTGAGGTGATAGGCTAGTCTAAAGAAATGCGTTTTTAGGGCCTGCTTAAAAGTGTGGCTGTTGGGAATTAATCGGATTTCTCTTGGTAGTGTGTTCCAGAGCATAGGCGCAGCTTGTGAGAAATCTTGAAGACGGGACTGGGAGATTCGAATTGTTGAGGATGTCAGTCTTAAGTCATTAGCAGAGCAGAGGGCACGGGTGGGGTGATAGACAGAGATGAGGGAGGAGATGTAGGGTGGTGCAGAACTGTGGAGAGCTTTGTAAGTGAGAGTGATAAGTTTATATTGGATTCTGTAACGGATAGGCAACCAGTGCAATGACTGGCAAAGAGCAGAAGCATCAGTGAAGCGGTTGCAGAGGAAAATGATCCTGGCTGCAGAATTCAGAATGGATTGGAGAGGGGAGAGTTTAGTAACAGGGAGACCAATTAGTAAAGAATTATAATAATCCAGGCGAGAATGAATGAGAGCGACAGTAAGAGTTTTTGCAGAGTCAACGGTAAGAAAAGGTCGAATTCTTGAGGTGTTTTTGAGGTGGAAGAGACAAGAACAAGCAAGTGAATGAATGTGGGGAGTGAAGGCAAGATCGGAGTCAAATATAACCCCAAGACAGCGGGCATGCTACTGGGGCGTAATGGTAGAGCCACACACAGAAATGGTAATATTGGGTTTCAGAAGGTTAGGAGAGGGAGGAAACAGGAGAAGTTCAGTTTTTGACAGGTTCAGTTTTAGATAGAGGGAGGACATGATGTTGGAGACAGCAGACAGACAATCGGTAGTATTTTGTAATAGTGCAGGGGTGATGTCAGGAGAAGATTTGTACAGTTGGGTGTCATCGGCATAGAGATGGTACTGGAAACCAAATCTGCTGATGGTTTGTCCAATAGGGGCTGTGTATAGAGAGAACAGGAGGGGGCCTAGGACTGAACCCTGAGGAACCCCGACCATAAGGGGAAGAGGAGAGGAAGAGGAGCCGGCAAGGGATACAGTGAATAAGCGGTCAGAGAGGTAAGAGGGCAACCAGGAAAGAACGGTGTCCTTGAGCCAGATAGAGTGGAGCATAGTGAGTAGGACCTGGTGATCCACAGTATCGAATGCAGCAGAGAGATCCAGGAGGATCAACAGGGAGAAGTGACCATTAGATTTAGCTGGTAGTAAATCATTAGAGACTTTAGTAAGAGCAGTTTCAGTGGAATGTAAGGAGCGGAAACCGGATTGTAGAGGGTCAAGGAGAGAATTATCTGACAGATAGTGGATTAAACGGGAGTGGACCAGACATTCCAGGAGTTTGGAGATGAATAGGAGATTAGAGACAGGTCTATAGTTAGCGGCACAATTTTGGTCCAGGGATGGTTTTTTAAGTAATGGGTGTATGCTGGCATGTTTGAAGGAGGAGGGAAAGACACCAGAGGAGAGAGAGAGATTGAATATTTTAGTTAGGTGAGTGGTGACAGCTGGGGTGACAGATTTAAGGAGATGTGACGGAATAGGGTCACTGGTGCAGGTAGTAGGGCAAGAAGATGTGAGGAGCCTGGTGACTTCTTCTGTGACTGGATCAAAGAGTGAAAGTGAGCTAGATGAAGTGAAGAAGGGCAGACAATGTGTGGTGTTCTGAGGCTGTGAGGAAATTTCCTGGCGTATATGGTCAATTTTTTCTTTAAAATAATTGGCCCGGTCATCTGCACTGAGGTTGGTGGTTGGGGCCAGAACTCTTGGTCCTAGGAGGGAATGGAAAGTATCAAAGAGTCATTTAGGATTGTTGGCTAGAGAGGTGATGAGGGTGTTAAAGTATGCTTGTTTGGAGAGGTGAAGGGCAGCATTGTATGTTTTGAGCATAAACTTATAATGGATGAAATCTTTGGTTAGATTAGATTTTCGCCACAGACGTTCAGCGCACCTGGAACACCGCTGGCGAAAGCGTATTTGCAACGTTTGCCAGGGCTGCTGCCGTCTGCGCCGAGTTCCTCTGCGTGTAGCAGGTGCAGCTTCATCTAGGACGCTCTGTAGGGTGTCATTATAATGTTTTACAGCAGTGTCAGGACATGAGAGGGAGGATATTGGGACCAGTGATGACTGCAACTTCTTCAGAAATTCCTGGTTGTTAAGGGCATGTATATTCCTATATGGGAGGTAAATGGGGGTGTCCTGAGTGGGTTGACAGCTCTTGACCAAGAATGAAAGAAGATTGTGGTCAGAGAGTGGGAGAGGGGAGTTAGTGAAATCATGCACTGAGCAGAGATGGGAGAAGAGCAGGTCCAGCATATTCCTACCGTCATGTGTAGGAGAGCTAGTTAGTTGTGAAAGGCCAAGAGAGGAGGTTAGAGATAAAAGATGAGTGGCAGCTGGGGAGAGGGGATCATCAATAGGGATGTTAAAGTCCCCCATGACAAGAGTGGGGAGGTCACAGGCTAGGAAATGTGGAAGCCAGGTGGCGAAATGATCCAAGAACTGACTGGTTGGGCCTGGAGGGCGATACACAACTGCTACTTGCAGGGAGAAGGGTCTGTAAAGCCTGACAGTGTGGACCTCAAAAGAAGGGAAGATAAGTGAGGGAACAGGAGGGATGACCTGAAAAGTGCAGTTTGGGGAAAGCAACAGACCAACACCTCCACCTGATCTGTTGTCAAGTCTAGGGGTGTGTGAAAATTGTAGGCCACCATGTGAGAGAGCAGCAGTTGCGGTGGTGTCTGACTGCTGAATCCAGGTCTCAGTAAGAGCCAGGAGGTTGAGGGTATTGGAAAGGAAGAAATCATGGATGAAGGAGAGTTTGTTACATGCTGAGCGTGAGTTCCAAAGGGCACAGTTAAAAGAGACAGAAGGTTTGCAAGGAATATTAATGAGATTTAGGGGGTTTCTGAGAATGCCAGGGAAGGAATTAAGCTTACTATTATAAGAAGGTCCTGGATTAGGTGCAATATCTCCTGCTAAAAGGAGGAGAATTGAGAGAGTGAGCATGTGGTTAAGAGATTTATGAGAGTGTCTATTACGTTGCATGGTGGGAGTGGATGGGTCTGGATGGTTTATAATGTTGAAAACAGCATGAGAGCAGTACATAGGAGAGGAGAGAAGAACTGATATAGATGGAGTGCACTGGGTGTGTGAAAGAACGGTAGAAATGAAGGAATGAAGTAGCTAGCATATAAATTGTACAAATACATAGGGTGGAAACATGTTGCAATACACAAAAGTTTGGAGCAAGTTTGTTTGTTAGTCTTACATGCCTTACCTGTCTCCTGCCCTGTACAACTGCCATGAATAACTGCAGTGCACTTATCAAAAATCAGCACTTATAAAATCTGCACAAATGCCCCCTGCATAAATGCTTCCCCTTAGTTAGGTTTACTTATATAGGAAAGTTTGTGCTTAGATGTGGGTCAATTTAGCTCATTAATCAATCAATCAGCTAACTTGAAACACAAAGAGGCAATGACTTGTAAAAACAACAAACATGCTTGCATACTAACAAGATCATAAAACTCATGAGCAAGTGAGATACATTTTCCACATCGAAGGCTCAGTTAGAACTAATGATATATACCATTTCATTGCTATAAGCAGAAAGCGGAGTTAGAATTTAGCAGATGAGAGGAGATGAGATGATCATATATATATATATATATATATATATATATATATATATATACAGTTAGGTCCAGAAATATTTGGACAGTGACACAATTTTCGCGAGTTGGGCTCTGCATGCCACCACATTGGATTTGAAATGAAACCTCTACAACAGAATTCAAGTGCAGATTGTAACGTTTAATTTGAAGGTTTGAACAAAAATATCTGATAGAAATTGTAGGAATTGTACACATTTCTTTACAAACACTCCACATTTTAGGAGGTCAAAAGTAATTGGACAAATAAACCAAACCCAAACAAAATATTTTTATTTTCAATATTTTGTTGCGAATCCTTTGGAGGCAATCACTGCCTTAAGTCTGGAACCCATGGACATCACCAAACGCTGGGTTTCCTCCTTCTTAATGCTTTGACAGGCCTTTACAGCCGCAGCCTTCAGGTCTTGCTTGTTTGTGGGTCTTTCCGTCTTAAGTCTGGATTTGAGCAAGTGAAATGCATGCTCAATTGGGTTAAGATCTGGTGTTTGACTTGGCCATTGCAGAATGTTCCACTTTTTTGCACTCATGAACTCCTGGGTAGCTTTGGCTGTATGCTTGGGGTCATTGTCCATCTGTACTATGAAGCGCCGTCCGATCAACTTTGCGGCATTTGGCTGAATCTGGGCTGAAAGTATATCCCGGTACACTTCAGAATTCATCCGGCTACTCTTGTCTGCTGTTATGTCATCAATAAACACAAGTGACCCAGTGCCATTGAAAGCCATGCATGCCCATGCCATCACGTTGCCTCCACCATGTTTGACAGAGGATGTGGTGTGCCTTGGATCATGTGCCATTCCCTTTCTTCTCCAAACTTTTTTCTTCCCATCATTCTGGTACAGGTTGATCTTTGTCTCATCTGTCCATAGAATACTTTTCCAGAACTGAGCTGGCTTCATGAGGTGTTTTTCAGCAAATTTAACTCTGGCCTGTCTATTTTTGGAATTGATGAATGGTTTGCATCTAGATGTGAACCCTTTGTATTTACTTTCATGGAGTCTCTCTTTACTGTTGACTTAGAGACAGATACACCTACTTCACTGAGAGTGTTCTGGACTTCAGTTGATGTTGTGAACGGGTTCTTCTTCACCAAAGAAAGTATGCGGCGATCATCCACCACTATTGTCATCCGTGGACGCCCAGGCCTTTTTGAGTTCCCAAGCTCACCAGTCAATTCTTTTTTTCTCAGAATGTACACGACTGTTGATTTTGCTACTCCAAGCATGTCTGCTATCTCTCTGATGGATTTTTTCTTTTTTTTTAGCCTCAGGATGTTCTGCTTCACCTCAATTGAGAGTTCCTTAGACCGCATGTTGTCTAGTCACAGCAACAGCTTCCAAATGCAAAACCACACACCTGTAATCAACCCCAGACCTTTTAACTACTTCATTGATTACAGGTTAACGAGGGAGATGCCTTCAGAGTTAATTGCAGCCCTTAGAGTCCCTTGTCCAATTACTTTTGGTCCCTTGAAAAAGAGGAGGCTATGCATTACAGAGCTATGATTCCTAAACCCTTTCTCCGATTTGGATGTGAAAACTCTCATATTGCAGCTGGGAGTGTGCACTTTCAGCCCATATTATATATATAATTGTATTTCTGAACATGTTTTTATAAACAGCTAAAATAACAAAACTTGTGTCACTGTCCAAATATTTCTGGCCCTGACTGTATGTATATATATATATATATATATATATATATATATATATATATTCTTAATGAAGTAGAATCCTGCGGTTACGGGCAAAGAGGAGGGTCCCTTTTCCAGACTCTCAGCAATGTAATGTTTCATGGTTTGTCTCTCTGGGCCAGAAAGATTATACTTTCTGGATTGGTGTAGCTTTGCTCCAGGAACCAGGTTAATTGGGTAGGCGTATACACAATGAAGAGACAAATCTTTACACCACCTCTCTGAAAACACATCCTCAAAACCAGACAAAAATGTAGGTAAGGTCTCCAAAAAGACCACAGAGAAGGAAGTGTTTAAGTAGTTATTCAAACTGTACTTTCCTCACTCCACAATTTCTCTGGATTGCCAATCCACTGCAGGATTATGTTTCACCAAGCAAGGTCGACCCAGTACAATAGGAGTAGGAAGGCCTTCCTGTACATAACAGGAATTTACTTCATAATGCAGGGGTCCTACCCTCAGTCTTATATAATGTACAATTTGTGTCAGTCATTCCTGTGTAAGCATTGCTGAGTCAATGGCAAGGATGAAGATGGGTTTAGTTAACATACTGCAGGTAAGTCCATGAGTTCTTACAAACAAAGCATCCACCATGCTGACTCCTGCTCCACTGTCTACAAACACAGGCATTTTCTCAGTCCTGCTCTCTAACACCCCCACTGCTGTCAAGACAAACTGAGAATTAAATGTAGAAAACAAACAGACATCCGATTGTACACCCTCTCACCACTAAAGCCTGCTTTACACGCTGCGATATATCTTACAATGTGTCGGCGGGGTCACGTCGTTAGTGACGCACATCCGGCATTGTAAGTTACATTGCAGTGTGTGACAGGTACGTGCTATTGCGATTGAACGTTAAAACGTTCATCTCATACACATCGTACCTGTCTCTAGAATTGCACATCGGGTTGTTCAATGTTCCCGTGGCAGCACACATCGCAGTGTGTGACACCCCGGGAACATTGAACAGAGCTTAACTGCGTCCCACGGCTGCTGCCGATAATGCAGAAGGAAGGTGGTGGGCAGAATGTTTACGTCCCGCTCAGCTCCGCCCCTCTGCTTCTATTGGCCGCTGCCGCGTGACGTCACTGTGACGCCGAACGTCCCTCCCATTTCAGGAAGTGGACGTTCGCCGCCCACAGCGAGGTCGTATGGACGGGTAAGTATGTGTGATGGGGTTAATCGTGTGTGCGGCACGTTCAACAAATTGAACGTGCCGCACATACGATGGGGGTGTTGCAAATCGCATGCGCTATCGTATGCGAAATTGCAACGTGTTAAGCAGGCTTAAGGGTCATCTAAGTCCTAAATGTTCCATTTTTTTCTAACCAAGGTGCAGACTCCAATAAAATTACATTTTTTACAAAAAAGACACAATCCCCTTTTTTTGCAGATCTCAGTTTAAACATGCAAAGTTGTTGTTCCCTCTAGCTGCATGGGCTCCTATAAACCTATGAGTGATGGTTCACCCTCAGATCACCCTTCCCCCCGAAAACGGGATGCTGCCTCAGTAATGGGTCTACGGGGAATGAGGTCTAACCATTCTATCATAGAGTCACCTATCCACAGGTATAGCCAAGATCATAACAGCCTTCAAGGACTCAGGGGTTTCATAAATCGCCAAGGCATCTTTCAACCTTTAAGAAAGTCCCTAACAAAATTGGCTTCTAAGAGCTGGGTCAATCCACTTGGTGTTGGTTGTCCATTTCCGAAATTCTGAACAATAAAGGGTGCTTTACACGCTGCGACATCGCTAATGATATATCGTCGGGGTCACAGTGTTTGTGACTCACATCCGGCGTCGTTAGCGACATTGCAGCATGTGACAGCTAGGAGCGACGATCAACGATTGCAAAAACGGCAAAAATCGTTGATCGTTGACACGTCGCTCCTTTTCATAATATCGTTGGTGGTGCATGCCGCTGGTTGTTCGTCGTTCCTTCGGCATCACACATCGCTATGTGTGAAACCGCAGGAATGACGAACATCTCCTTACCTGCGTCCACCGGGAAAGAGGAAAGAAGGAGGTGGGCGGCATGTTCCGGCCGCTCATCTCTGGCCCTCCTCTGCTATTGGGCGGCCGCTTAGTGACGCCGCTGTGAAGCCGAACGCACCTCCCCCTTGAAGGAGGGATTGTTCGGCAGTCACAGCAACATCGCTGATCAGGTGTGTGCGTGTGACGCTGCTGTAGTGATATTGTTCGCTACGGCAGCGTTCACCAAATGTCGCATGAACGACGGGGGCGGGTGCTATCGCTCGCAACATCGCTAGCAATCGCTAGCGATGTCGCAGCGTGTAAAGCACCCTTAAGTCTCTGCTGACCAATACCCTGGCTGGAGGCAACACAGCCTGAACTCAACCAAGGAGACTCGGTCAGAATCATTTTAGATGAGTCCTAAGGTCTCAAAAAATCAATCCACCGACTGGAGGCAACCAATGCCATGAGGCATAAAGAAAGCCCAAGATTGTGGATCCCCCTGTAACAGTGAGATCACAATCCCCACTTGCTGCTCCTCATCTCCAGAGGAGTAAGGATCAAAGTCTAAAATACAATTTACAAGCTTCTTTCAACACCAAAGATTTGTCTCTACCCTCTGCAAACCTGTGTGGGAGAGCAATCTTGGGCTCAGGCTTGACATGGTGTCTGTGACCACTGTTGCTGCTGAACAGCTGACTGAAGGTCTGTTTTATCCAGAGACAGACCCTGAAGCCACTCAGCCAGAACAGTGACGGGATGCATAATAAAAAAAAAAAACAGAGTGGTAACCCCTGATCAAACCTTCCGCTTGCTCCCGGCTCCCCTAACTAGCCTACGCAGGTTCTGCATCTATGTGCCAAGAAGGATACCTGGCACTGGCTGACCCTGAACTGGTCCCTAGGTAAAGAACGGCTTGGATAAGCTCTAAAGAAAGCACATGGAGCACAAACAAGGGGAAGTGAATGAACAACTTATCGCCAAGAAGACTCAGGTAGAGGGACAGCAAAAAACGGCATTTGTTGCTTCATATGAATGCAAGTCGACTGCTTGCATCCAAGGCTTTTATAGGAATATAACTCTATCACCAGTAAACACCAATGGAAAATGTGGGTATTTAAGAACACAAAGGGAAGTGATGTAGGGTCCTAAATAGAATACCATTTACAGCACAGCAGGAAAGAATAGATTGTCAGGGAGCAGTTTGTGTAGCCAAACGCTGCAACCTTGTACAGCCGGACACCACAGGACTGTCTGTAAACTGTGGATAGCCAACCAGAAGCCCAACTCCCAAGAGCAAGCAGCCCAATTGTCAGACAGTTTTACAGCTAATTGACACTGCTGTAGACTCGGTATGCCCACCTATCACTACGAGACCCATTAACCAGAAACTCGAGCAACCACAAACTACTCAAGCAACACTGCCCCACTACCCAGCATAAGCTCATCTAAGTCAAAGGTATACCAACAGGGCTTATGAATTGCCAAACCAATGGTGCTGTTATACGTGTGTATGCCTTGGAAACATGATGAAAGATTGTCTCAAGGGCCGAGTCCCCGTGCCTGGAGATCATCTGCAGGCCCAGCCAGTCAACATCCACTGAGATAAGCTATCAGAATCCGAGGGATGCTAACAGGGGGATACAAGAGCAGGAGAGGTAGTGATAAACCCTGTCCACCAGCCAACCTCCACTGTTACATCCAGCTTGTGAAGGTGTAACTATTGTCTCTTGTGCTTGAGAGACTTGTGACAAGTCTGGGATCAGAGCTTTACATTGCTCAGGGATTTTAAGTGTGTTTTGCTTTCTGTTGGTGTCACAAAGGTTAATGATATTTTCCTTGCTATTAGTTCATGGTTAGTTCACCTCAGGTTCAGCATGTTTGTGACCACTCCAATCTCCTTTAAATAGTCACATGATCATCACCTGATGCTTGTAATTTAATCTTGTTCTGTTTCTGACCACCATGAAGGGACACAGTTCTCTTATAGCTGCTGGTGTTATGCTGCTCAAGCTTAACTGTTGCAGTTATACTTTTGGAGCCAAGTCAGCTGCAGCCTAGGTGCAGCAGTGACAATTATTTGAATATCCTTTTGTCTATGTTCCCCTATTTGTCTTCCTGCCCCTGTGTGTCATTACCGTAGTGGTGATGTCTAGGGTACTCACCAGCCTTGTCACTATCCAGGGAGAGTGGAGGGACAGTAGGGACTAGGCACATGATGGCAATGAAGGGAAAGACTCGTAAAGGTACTTTAGGGGAGCTCACAGACCACACACAGTTGGTGTCAGGAGTTAGCTCCTCTTCCTGTCCCTATCATCAGGGTACTCCTCTCCTTTACCACCCACATTGATAATTCATGAATTTCACCAACTACAGACAGTAGTTGGTTCATGTGCATCTGTCAAGCCATGTGTCGAACACTCGCTAGTCTGAACGGGACACAAGGTAGATAAATTCCAGGCCCAGGCACAGGGTCTTCCATCACCATGGTCAGTCCAGATATTTTCCCCCAGAACACCATTTACCAGGCTGCTAAGTGACCATCTACCTGGCTGGGGATCAGCACTCGAACAACCCTCTGGCATGTGTGCAGTTGGATGGTGGACCAACCAAAGAGAGGTTGAAGTGTGGTTCATGAATGGCCTCTGCACAACTGTTATTTTGAGGAACAATTTATGTCAAGGACTATCCAGCTAGTTAATCATAGTCATCATCCGCTGTTAAGCTACACCCTGATGCGGATAATTCAGACACCACTTACGAGGATAAGCCACAGTCCAAGAATTCATCCTCCTCTGCATCTGACCATACAGTGGCTATTGACTGGGGGGAAATAGCGCATAAGGAATTTAAGAAAGTCCAACTCACAGGCGCCACCCTAAAGCTTGTTCACAGTAACGCTGCCCGACCTGGGGAAAGAAATTAGGTTGAGGTGTGTAGATGTTAAAAGGACCTATTATGTCTGGAAAAGCTCACATCTTGCACAGAGAAACCCTTTACCCGTGTCCATCAGCTCAGCAGTAACAAAACAAACTCTTGTGGTTAGCCCATAACACACCTGCAGCTTGATACATGGCTGTCAAAAATACCACCTGCTGCATAGTATTTTGACCAAGGGTCACTCAAGAGGAAAAGAAATACTGAGCCTCTTGTCCGGTTTGTCAATGGACAAGGAGAGCTCCCTGTAATGCCCCCCCAGTCCAATCCATGGACTTGGTAGGGGAACCATCCCAAGCAGCAATGGAAAAAGGTTCATCGTCCCCAAGGTCAACCTTACCACCCACTACCCAGAGGCCATTGCCCTTTCATCCATAGATGCAAAGCACATGGCTCATGTTTTACTGCACATCTTTAGTCAAATAGGCTTTTTGCAGGAAGTAATGACTGACCAGGGGGGCCAGTTGCAAAGCAAGCTTAATGAGACTCTTGGGTAGAAACATGGAGTCCGCCTATGCATACCACACTCTACCACCCTGAAACTAAAGAGTTGTGATTTCTTTAACAAAACACTCAAGCAGCCCGTTAGCTGGTATGTGGAGTTTGATAGGGGAGACTGAAAGAAAATTCTGCAGCAGCTCCGGTTAGCCTGCCAGGAGCTGTTCAAGGATTCTACTGGGTTTTCGCACGTTCTAATTGTTCTATTGCCAAAAAGTATGAATTCCTTTCGAACTGGTATGAGACAATTGGGAGTGCACCTTCCACAGTGCATTAAGTCCAAAAGTTTAGTGAAAAGATGAGTGACCTCATGGCCTTAGCCCACATAAATTTAGAAGTAACTCAGGAAAGGCAACAATGTTATAACTGCACTGCCCTATTCCAAGAATATGCCTGTGGACAGAAGTTTCTAGTACAACTACCGGTATGCAAAAACAAATTGCATTCAATGTGGGCAGGTCAATGCCTCATTACCAGGAAATGCAGAAATACTGGCTACACCATGGTTCTGGATAGAGCAGGTTTTCATAAACGGAACTACCATGTCAATAGGCTGAAAATGTTTGAGGAAAGAGAGGTCACTAACTTAGCAGTTTGTTGTCCATTTTAGATGAGTCAGATATAGACCAGATCACGGTCTTCTTGGTGGACTCCAAAAGGGGAATAGATGTATAGATGTATTGGATGTCCTGCTGGGAAACAGGCTTGGTCCTTCACAGAAGCAGCAGTTCAGCAGTTAGCAAACCTGCTTGAAAAATATGGACCCCTTTTCATGAGTCATTCTGGTCAAACACTGCAGGTACAGCATGATGTCAACATAGGGGCAGTCACTCCATTCAAACAGTGATCGGGTGACACCTTCAGGGTTGGAAATGATGAAGGCCAAGATGGATGACATTGTTGAATATGGGTGTCATTATTCCTTCTTTTAGTCCATGGGCTGCCAGTGTAGTGTTGGTGCCCAAGAAGGACAAGAGTACTTCCTTTTCGTGTGGCCTATAGAAGGCTCAAGGAGGTCACTGTTATGGATGCCTACCCCATGCCTCAGGGGGATAAACTACTGGAAAGTTTAAGCGGATCTTGGTGTATATTTATTCTCAAGCTGAACAAAGGATTCTAGCAGATCCCACTCACAAAAGAGGCTCAAGAGAAGTTTATCACCAAGGCTGAGAGACAAAGTGATAATTGATGATGATGACGATGTTAGCCACGATGACAATCCATCACAATGAGGTGTGGAAAGTTAATAATAATGACTTGCAGCTATCACATCACATGGTAGAGCACAGAGATTCCATAGTATAGCAGAATGCTTAGTATAAAACTGCTTATCATTCTCCATACAAGAGTCAAGGCAGGGAATGCAGTGCAGCACCAATTCTGGGGTAAATATGTTTGGAACATTCAGGGTATTGTCAGCTGCAGCAGATTTGTTGCAAAGACTTCTGTCACGATTTTATTCATGTGAATGGAGCTTTAAAAAATCCAGATGCTTTCTTCAATCCTGTTCAGATGTATGAAATTAATTTTTAGGGGCAAGCAATGCTACAACAAATCTGCTGCAATCAATACTTTGACATCATTACTGGCAGCAATTTTGTTATTACTGAATTTTAATATTTTTGGTAAATAGTTAAGTAAAAGGAAAAAAAAATATTTAAATCAAAAATAATTATAAATCATTTTTGTTTCAGTTTATTCTACTTCACAATCTAGGTTTTCTTTTGTTTTTCTTTTTGAGTTACAAGCTAAGATCCATTTTAATTCATAATGCATTGTATTACATGATTTACACTTCAAAGACATTTCATATGTGCTGTGGTAAATTGCTGAACACTGTTTTCTATGATAATTTAAGTTTGGGTCCATGTCATACTTAATTTTAATATGTTAGGTAAATGAAATGCTTTTTAATTAGTGTTCTAATCACTTTCATTGCAGAAGAGGCAAGTATTAAATCAATGCTTATCTATCAGATAAAATCACTTTAAAAAAAAAAAAGTTATATTTTTATATTAAATAATACAATTTGCTATGCATTCAACTTTTCTTTACAAAAGAGTAAGAAAAAGGTTTATGAGTAGAGCTGATCTTGTTTTAGTGGATGCAAAAGTAGATAGCATAAATAGCACAAAGATAGATAGATAGATAGATAGACAGATAAATTGGCACAGGAGCATAACTGTAGTCTGTGCAATGGTTGCAATCACACACGGTGGAATGGGGACCAAAGGGTCTTCTACTGAGAAGACCATTACTATAAAGGACACATAACAGTTTGGGGGACTAAAGTTGGTTCAGGATAAAACTGTAATCCATGACTGCATTACAAACTACAAATCATAAGCCAGATCCCAAATTCCTAATAGTACCTCACAACATCTATTTACTGCAGTGGCTCCCAAACTTTTTTCCCTTGAGAGCCATATTCAGCTCTGTGAGGACTCGGAGATCTCAAACAACATTGAGGGCCCCCAAAGTAGTGACACCTTGAGCCCCTTTTTCCGACATGATTTAATTCCCACAGAAATCACATCAAGCCAATATGCTCACATCCAGGGGGTTCCCCCTTATCCAATTTGGTTTCTCACATCAAGCTCTCCCACCACAATCTCACATCCAGCTTCAAACATCTCCTCTAGCTGGCAGTTTTATCCAATCAATGGCTTACCATATTTAAATGATTTCTCCTTGCCCAGGGCCAATACAGTAATATGAAAATGTTTGGGCACCCCTATTAATGTTAACCTTTTTTCTTTATAACAAATTGGGTTTTTGCAAAAGCTATTTCAGTTTCATATAGCTAATAACTGATGGACTCAGTAATATTTCTGGATTGAAATAAGGTTTATTGTACTAACAAAAAAATGTGCAATCCACATTTAAACAAAATTTGACCGGTGCAAAAGTATGGTCACCCTTATCAATTTCTTGATTTGAACACTCCTAACTACTTTTTACTGACTTACTAAAGCACTGAATTGGTTTTGTAACCTCATTGAGCTTTGAACTTCATAGGCAGGTGTATCCAATCATGAGAAAAAGTATTTAAGGTGGCCACTTGCAAGTTGTTCTCCTATTTGAATCTCCTATGAAGAGTGGCATCATGGGCTCCTCAAAACAACTCTCAAATGATCTGAAAACAAAGATTATTCAACATAGTTGTTCAGGGGAAGGATACAAAAAGTTGTCTCAGAGATTTAAACTGTCAGTTTCCACTGTGAGGAACATAGTAAGGAAATGGAAGAACACAGGTACAGTTCTTGTTAAGCCCAGAAGTGGCAGGCCAAGAAAAATATCAGAAAAGCAGAGAAGAATGGTGAGAACAGTCAAGGACAATCCACAGACCACCTCCATAGACCTGCAGCATAATCTTGCTGCAGATGGTGTCAATGTGCATCGGTCAACAATACAGCGCACGTTGCACAAGGAGAAGCTGTATGGGAGAGTGATGCGAAAGAAGCCGTTTCTGCAAGTACACCAAAAACAGAGTCGCCTGAGGTATGCAAAAGCACATTTGGACAAGCCAGTTATATTTTGGAAGAAGGTCCTGTGGACTGATGAAACAAAGATTGAGTTATTTGGTCATACAAAAAGGCATTATGCATGGAAGCAAAAAAACACGGCATTCCAAGAAAAGCACTTGCTACCCACAGTAAAATTTGGTGGCAATCATGCTTTGGGGCTGTGTGACCAATGCCAGCACTGGGATTTCTTGTTAAAATTGAGGGTCGCATGGATTCAACTCAGTATCAGCAGATTCTTGACAATAATGTGCAAGAATCAATGACGAAGTTGAAGTTACACAGGGGATGGATATTTCAGCAAGACAATGATCCAAAACACCACTCCAAATCTACTCAGGCATTCATGCAGAGGAACAATTACAATGTTCTGGAATGGCCATCCCAGTCCCCAGGCCTGAATATCATTGAAAATCTGTGTGATGATTTGAAGCGTGCTGTCCATGCTCGGCGACCATCAAACTTAACTGAACTGGAATTGTTTTGTAAACAAGTAGGGTTAAATATACCTTCATCCAGGATCCAGGAACTCATTAAAAGCTACAGGAAGCGACTAGAGGCTGTTATTTTTTAAAAAAGGAGGATCTACAAAATATTAATGTCACTTTTATATTGAGGTGCCCATACTTTTGCACCGGTCAAATTTATTTTGTTTAAATGCGGATTGCACATTTTCTGTTAGTACAATAAACCTCATTTCAATCCAGAAATATTACTCAGTCCATCAGTTATTAGATATATGAAACTGAAATAGCTGTTGCAAAAACCCAAATTGCTATAAAGAAAAAAGGTTAACATTAATAGGGGGGCCCAAACTTTTTCATATGACTGTATATGCGCATCCTGGATTACACTTCTGTTTTTGGCTACTCAGAAAATCAGTCCATCTGTAGATCTGCCCTTTAGGCCATGTGCGCACGTTGCATTTTTTCTTTCGTTTCCGCAGCATTTTGAGCTGCAGCGTTTTAATGCAAAATTGCATGCATTTTGATTTCCAGACAAAGTCTATGGAAAATAGGGCTTTCTTGTGTGCACGATGCTTTTAAAAACGCAGCGTTTTTGGTGTAAAAAAATTGTCAAAATCTCTGCGTTTGAAGAAGCAACATGTCAATTGTTTTTGCCATTTTGGCAGCGTTTTGGTAACATTAAAGTCAATGAGAATTAAAAAAACGCATCCAAAAAGAAATTTTTAGCGTTTTACACGCTTTTTTGATGCTAAACACATGCTTTTTGTCAAAATGAAAGCATGCGTTTTTGGCATTATAGTCAGGTCAAGAGTTTTCCATTTGCCCTCACATCCATTCCGACTTCAAAAAATGAGTCAAACAATACATTTACTTTATTTTGAACATAATATTAAATCCCATTAATCATTTTCGGTAAATTATCATTATAATGTATGATTTAAAGGTTATTATTTATTTATTTATTTCTAGTGTTTGAATGTTCTAACTTTATTTAGTTGTTTATTTGTATTGAAAACTCATCTCAATTTGAGCAATGGAAAAGCAAGTAAAACGTGGCAAAAACGCTATAAAAGCGCTAGCGTATTTCCTGCGTTTATGTGGTTAAAACTAGAGATGAGCGAACCGGTCGCGGTTCGGCTCGAGGTTGGTTCGCCGAACGGACCTCCCGTTCGAGTTCGGTTCGTCGAACGTTCGACGAACCGAACTCGAACTGCATAGGAAACAATGGCAGGCAATCACAAACACAGAAAAACACCTAGAAAACACCCTCAAAGATGTCCTAAAGGTGACAAACAACTCAAACACATTGGAAAGTGACAAGGACATATACTCATGCGAAAACAAAACAGCTGGACAAGGAAAAAGAGGAGGACACACAGATATAGGCATGGCACGCCCTTCTAAAATCATGTAAAACACCGCAAGGTGACTCCAAGCGGAGTCTCCCTTTTTTCCAAAAATTGGGCCACACACACACCCACCCCTTCAGTGGTAGCAGTTGTGCCCTAGTTGTACACTTCACAGCTACATTTGCATCAAGCACATTCAAAAATACGCCATTCTTATCCGTCCCCAGGATGACACCGGGGTAGGTAGCAAAGTCTTTCCTGATCCCAGCTCTGTTCATCTTGGCTTCTTTTAAAAACAATGTAAGCAAGGGTTACTCCAAGCGGAGTCTCCCTTTTTTCCAAAAATTGGGCCCCACACACACCCACCCCTTCAGTGGCAGCAGTTGTGCCCTAGTTGTACACTTCACAGCTACATTTGCATCAAGCACATTCAAAAATACGCCATTCTTATCCATCCCCAGGATGACACCGGGGTAGGTAGCAAAGTCTTTGCTGACCCATGACTTGTTCATCTTGGCTTCTTTTAAAAACAATGTAAGCAAGGGTTACTCCAAGCGGAGTCTCCCTTTTTTCCAAAAATTGGGCCCCACACACACCCACCCCTTCAGTGGCAGCAGTTGTGCCCTAGTTGTACACTTCACAGCTACATTTGCATCAAGCACATTCAAAAATACGCCATTCTTATCCGTCCCCAGGATGACACCGGTGTAGGTAGCAAAGTCTTTCCTGATCCCAGCTCTGTTCATCTTGGCTTCTTTTAAAAACACAGCAAGCAAGGGTTACTCCAAGCGGAGTCTCCCTTTTTTTCCAAAAATTGGGCCCCACACACCCACCCATTCAGTGGCAGCAGTTGTGCCCCAGTTGTACACTTCACAGCTAGATTTGCATCAAGCACATTCAAAAATACGTCATTCTTATCCGTCCCCAGGATGACACCGGGGTAGGTAGCAAAGTCTTTCCTGATCCCAGCTCTGTTCATCTTGGCTTCTTTTAAAAACACAGCAAGCAAGGGTTACTCCAAGCGGAGTCTCCCTTTTTTTCCAAAAATTGGGCCCCACACACCCACCCATTCAGTGGCAGCAGTTGTGCCCCAGTTGTACACTTCACAGCTAGATTTGCATCAAGCACATTCAAAAATACGCCATAATTAACCGTCCCCAGGATGACACCAGGGTAGGTAGCAAAGTCTTTCCTGATCCCAGCTCTGTTCATCTTGGCTTCTTTTAAAAACAATGTAAGCAAGGGTTACTCCAAGCGGAGTCTCCCTTTTTTTCCAAAAATTGGGCCCCACACACCCACCCATTCAGTGGCAGCACTTGTGCCCTAGTTGCAAACAGGATGTTTTGATTTGCATCAAGCACATTCCAAATCAACAAGCATTTACTCTCCCCAGGATGACACAGGGGTAGTAAATTCCTTCTGGATCCATGACTTGTTCATTTTGATGAACGTCAGTCTGTCCACATTGTCACTGGACAGACGCGTGCGCTTATCTGTCAGCACACACCCAGCAGCACTGAATACACGTTCAGAGACAACGCTGGCAGCTGGACACGACAAAATCTCCAAGGCGTAAGTTGCGAGCTCTGGCCATTTTTCTAGGTTTGAAGCCCAAAAGGAGCAAGGCTCCAGTTGCACAGTCATGGCATCGATGTTCATTTGGAGATACTCCTGTATCATCCTCTCCAGCCGTTGACTATGTGTCAGACTTGTTGTCTCTGGTGGCCTTGCAAAAGAGGGTCTAAAAAAATTATGAAAAGATTCCATAAAATTGCTGTTACCGGCACCAGATACGGTCCTACTGGTACGGGTAGACTGTTGAAGATGACGAGACCGTCCCATGTTTGTCAAGTTACAACTGGGAGATTCACTCCCTGCACCTGCACGGTTGTTTGGTGGAAAAGCCGAGCTAAGATCTAGTAACAGCTTCTGCTGATACTCCTGCATACGTGCGTCCCTTTCTATGGCTGGAATTATGTCACAAAATTTGGACTTGTACCGGGGATCTAATAGTGTGGCAATCCAGTAGTCATCATCACTTCTAATTTTGACAATACGACTGTCATGTTGGAGGTAGTGCAACAAAAAGGCACTCATGTGTCTTGCGCAGCCATGCGGACCAAGTCCACGCTGTGTTTGTGGCATAGAGGTGCTACCCGTTCTTTCTTCCTCTGACATCTGACCCCAACCTCTTTCAACTGAAATTTGACCAAGGTCTCCCTCATCCGCTGAGTCTTCCATGTCCATGGACAGTTCGTCCTCCATTTCTTCATGTTCTCCTGCACCTTGCTCAACATTTCGCCTGCTACTATGCGCCCTTGTCGATCCCTGTCCCCCTTGGTCCCATGCCTGCTGCGTTGGTGATGATGAACGTCTGGACCTTGGTGATGTTGTTGTCCCTTGCGCATATGAATCCTCCTGTAGTTCCTCCCCTTCATGTTGTCCCACCCCCTGACTCCGAATAGTGTTTAGCGTGTGCTCCAGCATGTAAATGACTGGAATCGTCATGCTGATAATGGCATTGTCAGCGCTAAACATATTCGTCGCCATGTCGAAACTGTGCAGAAGGGTGCATAGGTCCTTGATCTGAGACCACTCCATCAGGGTGATCTGCCCCACCTCTGCATCTCGTTGGCCCAGGCTATACGTCATGACGTATTGCACCAGGGCTCTGCGGTGCTGCCACAGTCGCTGTAACATGTGGAGAGTTGAATTCCAGCGTGTCGCCACATCGCATTTCAGGCGATGAACCGGCAGGCCGAAAGACTTCTGGAGCGATGCAAGTCGCTCAGCTGCGGCGCTTGAACGGCGGAAGTGAGCAGACAGTTTTCGTGCCCTGTTCAGAAGGCCATCTAGGCCGGGATAGTGTGTTAAAAATTGCTGCACGACAAGGTTCAACACGTGAGCCATACAAGGTACGTGTGTCACCTTGCCCAGGCGAAGGGCCGCACCCAGGTTTGCAGCATTGTCGCACACGGCCTTACCAGGCTGCAGGTTGAGTGGAGACAACCATTTATTAAACTCGGACCGCAGAGCTGACCACAACTCCTCAGCTGTGTGACTCTTATTACCAAGACATGTCAAGCTAAAGACCGCCTGATGCCGTTGCGCTCTGCTGCCAGCATAGTAATGAGGGGTGCGTGATTCCTTCTGCGCAGTGAGAACGCTGGTGGCCTGACCAGGCAGGCTTGAGGGCGGAGGTGGAGGACCCAGATGAGGTGGAGGATGCAGAAGCAGTGGCGGAACTTGGACAGACAGAGGATTGACACACAAGTCGTGGGGACGGCAAGACTTGTGCAGCAGACCCTTCACCATCTATCACCATAGTTACCCAGTGCCCAGTCAGCGACATGTAACGTCCCTGTCCATGCTTACTGGTCCAAGTATCGGTGGTGAAATGCACCCGTTCACACACAGAGTTTCTCAAGGAAGCGGTGATGTTGTGTGCGACATGCTGGTGTAGCGCGGGCACACCTTTCTTAGAGAAGTAGTGGCGACTAGGCATCTGGTACTGGGGCACAGCGACAGACATAAGGTCTCTAAAATCCTGTGTGTCCACTAGGCGGAAAGGCAGCATTTCGGTAGCCAACAGCTTACAGAGGGATAGAGTCAACCTCTTAGCTTTGTCATGGGTCGGAGGAAGTGGCCTTTTATTTGACCACATCTGAGGGACAGAGATCTGGCTGCTGTGTGTAGACGGTGTTGAGTAGGGTGTCCCTGGAAAAATGCAGGTTTGTGAGGAAAGTGCAGGCGGAGACATGATGTTGCCTTCATCCAACGTTGGTGCTATCGATGTCTGAGAGAGCTGTACACACTCACTTGTTTCCCCTTCCAAACCAACTGACGACCTTACAAGCAAACTGCCTGTTGCGGTTACAGTGGTGGAAGTTTTGCGTGGAAAAACAGGTGTGACAGCTGTCCCCACAGTCCTAGAAGATGAAGAGCGCGCGGATGCACTGGAAGGGGCGGGCGGTGGATGGTTCGCTCCGCTAGGCCGCATTGCAGCACGGTGAGCTTCCCACCGGGACTTATGATATTTAGTCATGTGACGATTCATGGAAGAAGTTGTCAAACTGCTGAGGTTTTGACCTCTACTAACAGAATCATGACAAATGTTACATATCACATGAGTTGGGCGATCTTTTTCGATGTGAAAAAAGGACCAGGCTAGCCAAGGCTTAGAGGCCATGCGACCTGTTGATCCACCCCGAATAATGCTCATAGGCAGAGTGGTGGCTGAGGATGCAGTTGTAGATGTGCTACCAGTGCTCCGACTCTGTCCAGGAAGGCGCAAGGTAACTTCGTCGTCGGTTGCATCCTCCTCCACCGCCTCTGTTGACCTCCTCGAGTGCCTGACTGGGGGTTGACAGTAGGTGGGATCTAGAACGTCATCATCAATTGTTGTGTTTGCACTCCCCTCCCCCTCAGACCGAGCCTCTTCTTGCCCTGACCGAATATTTAAGTTGTCATCCCAATCGGGTATCTGCGTCTCATCTTCATCAGTATGTTCCTCATTGTCTATAACCACAGGTGTTACAGTTTGTGACAAAGGGTCAACATTATGCTCAGAAACTTGGTCCTCACGGCCTGAATCAGAGTCACAAAGGTTCTGGGCATCACTGCAGACCATTTCCTGTTCTGTACTCACTGTAGCTTGGGAGCAGACCTCTGATTCCCAGGCTATAGTGTGACTGAACAGCTCTGCAGACTCAGCCATCTCAGTTCCACCATACTGTGCAGGGCTGATGGAGACTTCAGAGCTGGGAGAAATCAAGTGTGATTGGGATGACAACTCAGAGGACTGGTGTTTTTTGGATGCGGTACTTGAAGTGGCTGAGAGGGCACTTGTTGGACCACTTGAGATCCATTCAAGCATTTTCCTTTTTTGCCCATCATCTACCTTTGTTCCTCTTGTTCGTGTCCGTAAAAAAGGGAGCACATCGGATTGTCCACAATAAGTAGTAGACATCTTACTTTTGCTAGTAGATGGTCTATCTGCAGCAGATGATAATGGAGCTTTGCCACCTTCCCCACTGACAAAACCTTTTTTGCCTTTTCCACCACGCCTCTTCCCCTTTCCACCAGCATCTGTCATTTTGCCACTCATGTTGATTGCGACAAGATTGTGGACTGAAAATGTGGTAGTAAAAATTGAGAGGTGGTGAAGATTGCAGTGGTGGTCTAGCTTTATTAACAGCAGAATAATAAAGAATAAATATCCCTGACAATGTAACTTAGTTATAATTAGTTGGAGTGTGCAACGCAGGCAGACGTGCTGCAAATGTCTTGGCACTAGTGGGACTAAAGCAAAGTCCAATAGCCACGTATAGGATGCCACTAGGTACACTGAGTGTTTGCTAGTATAATGGCTTAGTTATAATTAGTTGGAGTGTGCAACGCAGGCAGATGCGCTCTGCAAATGTCTTGGCACTAGTGGGACTATAGCAAAGTCCAAAAGCCACGTATAGGATGCCACTAGGTACACTAAGTGTTTGCTAGTATAATGGCTTAGTTATAATTAGTTGGAGTGTGCAACGCAGGCAGATGCGCTCTGCAAATGTCTTGGCACTAGTGGGACTATAGCAAAGTCCAATAGCCACGTATAGGATGCCACTAGGTACACTGAGTGTGTGCTAGTATAATGGCTTAGTTATAATTAGTTGGAGTGTGCAACGCAGGCAGATGCGCTCTGCAAATGTGTTGGCACTAGTGGGACTATAGCAAAGTCCAATAGCCACGTATAGGATGCCACTAGGTACACTGAGTGTGTGCTAGTATAATGGCTTAGTTATAATTAGTTGGAGTGTGCAACGCAGGCAGATGCGCTCTGCAAATGTCTTGGCACTAGTGGGACTATAGCAAAGTCCAATAGCCACGTATAGGATGCCACTAGGTACACTGAGTGTGTGCTAGTATAATGGCTTAGTTATAATTATTTGGAGTGTGCAACGCAGGCAGATGCGTTCTGCAAATGTCTTGGCACTAGTGGGACTAAAGCAAAGTCCAATAGCCACGTATAGGATGCCACTAGGTACACTAAGTGTTTGCTAGTATAATGGCTTAGTTATAATTAGTTGGAGTGTGCAACGCAGGCAGATGCGCTCTGCAAATGTCTTGGCACTAGTGGGACTATAGCAAAGTCCAATAGCCACGTATAGGATGCCACTAGGTACACTGAGTGTTTGCTAGTATAATGGCTTAGTTATAATTAGTTGGAGTGTGCAACGCAGGCAGATGCGCTCTGCAAATGTCTTGGCACTAGTGGGACTATAGCAAAGTCCAATAGCCACGTATAGGATGCCACTAGGTACACTGAGTGTTTGCTAGTATAATGGCTTAGTTATAATTAGTTGGAGTGTGCAACGCAGGCAGATGCGCTCTGCAAATGTCTTGGCACTAGTGGGACTATAGCAAAGTCCAATAGCCACGTATAGGATGCCACTAGGTACACTGAGTGTTTGCTAGTATAATGGCTTAGTTATAATTAGTTGGAGTGTGCAACGCAGGCAGATGCGCTCTGCAAATGTCTTGGCACTAGTGGGACTATAGCAAAGTCCAATAGCCACGTATAGGATGCCACTAGGTACACTGAGTGTGTGCTAGTATAATGGCTTAGTTATAATTAGTTGGAGTGTGCAACGCAGGCAGATGCGTTCTGCAAATGTCTTGGCACTAGTGGGACTAAAGCAAAGTCCAATAGCCACGTATAGGATGCCACTAGGTACACTAAGTGTTTGCTAGTATAATGGCTTAGTTATAATTAGTTGGAGTGTGCAACGCAGGCAGATGCGCTCTGCAAATGTCTTGGCACTAGTGGGACTATAGCAAAGTCCAATAGCCACGTATAGGATGCCACTAGGTACACTGAGTGTGTGCTAGTATAATGGCTTAGTTATAATTAGTTGGAGTGTGCAACGCAGGCAGATGCGTTCTGCAAATGTCTTGGCACTAGTGGGACAAAAGCAAAGTCCAATAGCCACGTATAGGATGCCACTAGGTACACTAAGTGTTTGCTAGTATAATGGCTTAGTTATAATTAGTTGGAGTGTGCAACGCAGGCAGATGCGCTCTGCAAATGTCTTGGCACTAGTGGGACTATAGCAAAGTCCAATAGCCACGTATAGGATGCCACTAGGTACACTGAGTGTTTGCTAGTATAATGGCTTAGTTATAATTAGTTGGAGTGTGCAACGCAGGCAGATGCGCTCTGCAAATGTCTTGGCACTAGTGGGACTATAGCAAAGTCCAATAGCCACGTATAGGATGCCACTAGGTACACTAAGTGTTTGCTAGTATAATGGCTTAGTTATAATTAGTTGGAGTGTGCAACGCAGGCAGATGCGCTCTGCAAATGTCTTGGCACTAGTGGGACTATAGCAAAGTCCAATAGCCACGTATAGGATGCCACTAGGTACACTGAGTGTGTGCTAGTATAATGGCTTAGTTATAATTAGTTGGAGTGTGCAACGCAGGCAGATGCGCTCTGCAAATGTCTTGGCACTAGTGGGACTATAGCAAAGTCCAATAGCCACGTATAGGATGCCACTAGGTACACTGAGTGTGTGCTAGTATAATGGCTTAGTTATAATTAGTTGGAGTGTGCAACGCAGGCAGATGCGCTCTGCAAATGTCTTGGCACTAGTGGGACTATAGCAAAGTCCAATAGCCACGTATAGGATGCCACTAGGTACACTAAGTGTTTGCTAGTATAATGGCTTAGTTATAATTAGTTGGAGTGTGCAACGCAGGCAGATGCGCTCTGCAAATGTCTTGGCACTAGTGGGACTATAGCAAAGTCCAATAGCCACGTATAGGATGCCACTAGGTACACTGAGTGTGTGCTAGTATAATGGCTTAGTTATAATTAGTTGGAGTGTGCAACGCAGGCAGATGCACTCTGCAAATGTCTTGGCACTAGTGGGACTATAGCAAAGTCCAATAGCCACGTATAGGATGCCACTAGGTACACTGAGTGTGTGCTAGTATAATGGCTTAGTTATAATTAGTTGGAGTGTGCAACGCAGGCAGATGCGCTCTGCAAATGTCTTGGCACTAGTGGGACTATAGCAAAGTCCAATAGCCACGTATAGGATGCCACTAGGTACACTGAGTGTGTGCTAGTATAATGGCTTAGTTATAATTAGTTGGAGTGTGCAACGCAGGCAGATGCGTTCTGCAAATGTCTTGGCACTAGTGGGACTAAAGCAAAGTCCAATAGCCACGTATAGGATGCCACTAGGTACACTAAGTGTTTGCTAGTATAATGGCTTAGTTATAATTAGTTGGAGTGTGCAACGCAGGCAGATGCGCTCTGCAAATGTCTTGGCACTAGTGGGACTATAGCAAAGTCCAATAGCCACGTATAGGATGCCACTAGGTACACTGAGTGTGTGCTAGTATAATGGCTTAGTTATAATTAGTTGGAGTGTGCAACGCAGGCAGATGCGTTCTGCAAATGTCTTGGCACTAGTGGGACTAAAGCAAAGTCCAATAGCCACGTATAGGATGCCACTAGGTACACTAAGTGTTTGCTAGTATAATGGCTTAGTTATAATTAGTTGGAGTGTGCAACGCAGGCAGATGCGCTCTGCAAATGTCTTGGCACTAGTGGGACTATAGCAAAGTCCAATAGCCACGTATAGGATGCCACTAGGTACACTGAGTGTTTGCTAGTATAATGGCTTAGTTATAATTAGTTGGAGTGTGCAACGCAGGCAGATGCGCTCTGCAAATGTCTTGGCACTAGTGGGACTATAGCAAAGTCCAATAGCCACGTATAGGATGCCACTAGGTACACTGAGTGTTTGCTAGTATAATGGCTTAGTTATAATTAGTTGGAGTGTGCAACGCAGGCAGATGCGCTCTGCAAATGTCTTGGCACTAGTGGGACTATAGCAAAGTCCAATAGCCACGTATAGGATGCCACTAGGTACACTGAGTGTTTGCTAGTATAATGGCTTAGTTATAATTAGTTGGAGTGTGCAACGCAGGCAGATGCGCTCTGCAAATGTCTTGGCACTAGTGGGACTATAGCAAAGTCCAATAGCCACGTATAGGATGCCACTAGGTACACTGAGTGTGTGCTAGTATAATGGCTTAGTTATAATTAGTTGGAGTGTGCAACGCAGGCAGATGCGTTCTGCAAATGTCTTGGCACTAGTGGGACTAAAGCAAAGTCCAATAGCCACGTATAGGATGCCACTAGGTACACTAAGTGTTTGCTAGTATAATGGCTTAGTTATAATTAGTTGGAGTGTGCAACGCAGGCAGATGCGTTCTGCAAATGTCTTGGCACTAGTGGGACAAAAGCAAAGTCCAATAGCCACGTATAGGATGCCACTAGGTACACTAAGTGTTTGCTAGTATAATGGCTTAGTTATAATTAGTTGGAGTGTGCAACGCAGGCAGATGCGCTCTGCAAATGTCTTGGCACTAGTGGGACTATAGCAAAGTCCAATAGCCACGTATAGGATGCCACTAGGTACACTGAGTGTTTGCTAGTATAATGGCTTAGTTATAATTAGTTGGAGTGTGCAACGCAGGCAGATGCGCTCTGCAAATGTCTTGGCACTAGTGGGACTATAGCAAAGTCCAATAGCCACGTATAGGATGCCACTAGGTACACTAAGTGTTTGCTAGTATAATGGCTTAGTTATAATTAGTTGGAGTGTGCAACGCAGGCAGATGCGCTCTGCAAATGTCTTGGCACTAGTGGGACTATAGCAAAGTCCAATAGCCACGTATAGGATGCCACTAGGTACACTGAGTGTGTGCTAGTATAATGGCTTAGTTATAATTAGTTAGAGTGTGCAACGCAGGCAGATGCGCTCTGCAAATGTCTTGGCACTAGTGGGACTATAGCAAAGTCCAATAGCCACGTATAGGATGCCACTAGGTACACTGAGTGTGTGCTAGTATAATGGCTTAGTTATAATTAGTTGGAGTGTGCAACGCAGGCAGATGCGCTCTGCAAATGTCTTGGCACTAGTGGGACTATAGCAAAGTCCAATAGCCACGTATAGGATGCCACTAGGTACACTAAGTGTTTGCTAGTATAATGGCTTAGTTATAATTAGTTGGAGTGTGCAACGCAGGCAGATGCGCTCTGCAAATGTCTTGGCACTAGTGGGACTATAGCAAAGTCCAATAGCCACGTATAGGATGCCACTAGGTACACTGAGTGTGTGCTAGTATAATGGCTTAGTTATAATTAGTTGGAGTGTGCAACGCAGGCAGATGCGCTCTGCAAATGTCTTGGCACTAGTGGGACTATAGCAAAGTCCAATAGCCACGTATAGGATGCCACTAGGTACACTGAGTGTGTGCTAGTATAATGGCTTAGTTATAATTAGTTGGAGTGTGCAACGCAGGCAGATGCGCTCTGCAAATGTCTTGGCACTAGTGGGACTATAGCAAAGTCCAATAGCCACGTATAGGATGCCACTAGGTACACTGAGTGTGTGCTAGTATAATGGCTTAGTTATAATTAGTTGGAGTGTGCAACGCAGGCAGATGCGTTCTGCAAATGTCTTGGCACTAGTGGGACTAAAGCAAAGTCCAATAGCCACGTATAGGATGCCACTAGGTACACTAAGTGTTTGCTAGTATAATGGCTTAGTTATAATTAGTTGGAGTGTGCAACGCAGGCAGATGCGCTCTGCAAATGTCTTGGCACTAGTGGGACTATAGCAAAGTCCAATAGCCACGTATAGGATGCCACTAGGTACACTGAGTGTGTGCTAGTATAATGGCTTAGTTATAATTAGTTGGAGTGTGCAACGCAGGCAGATGCGTTCTGCAAATGTCTTGGCACTAGTGGGACTAAAGCAAAGTCCAATAGCCACGTATAGGATGCCACTAGGTACACTAAGTGTTTGCTAGTATAATGGCTTAGTTATAATTAGTTGGAGTGTGCAACGCAGGCAGATGCGCTCTGCAAATGTCTTGGCACTAGTGGGACTATAGCAAAGTCCAATAGCCACGTATAGGATGCCACTAGGTACACTGAGTGTTTGCTAGTATAATGGCTTAGTTATAATTAGTTGGAGTGTGCAACGCAGGCAGATGCGCTCTGCAAATGTCTTGGCACTAGTGGGACTATAGCAAAGTCCAATAGCCACGTATAGGATGCCACTAGGTACACTGAGTGTTTGCTAGTATAATGGCTTAGTTATAATTAGTTGTAGTGTGCAATGCAGGCAGACGTGCTCTGCAAATGTCTTTGCACTAGTGGGACTATAGCAAAGTCCAATAGCCACAGATAGGATGCCACTAGGTACACTGAGTGTTTGCTAGTATAATGGCTTAGTTATGAGTTGGAGTGTGCAGAGGACAAGAGGTTACAGTGGCAGGATTGTGGTGCTCTGGGTAGAGGAATGGAAGCCTGCCTTTCTATTCCCTCCTAATGGTAAAATGCAGGGAGGAAATCCCTGACCTTGGCTGCACAGACGCTGGCGCTGTTTTTAGGACCTGTCACCTTAACTCTGACCCTGCCGGTTTGAGCCCTTAAAAGGACTGCTATAAAGTGCTCTCCCTATGCTGTCTAACGCTGTGTATGCAGCGCATACAGCTGTATCAGCGATAGGACTCAAGACGGAGCTGCGACAGTGATGTCTGACACCAAAGACGCAGAAGGCAGATAATGGCGTCCGTGAAGAAAATGTCCGGTTTTATAATGCAGGGACATGTGACATGCAGATCCTATCACACATGCCGTTGCTTCTCTGGCTCAAAGTCCACTTAGCTGTGTGTGTGTCTGTGATTGGCTGACATGCTGGCCCGCCCCACAAGACGCGCGCGCTTAGGGAAGGAAGACAAGAAAAAAAAAAAAAAAATGGCGATCGCCATTATAGAAACAGCAGTGATCTGAAGGCGCTGTTCACGCACACTATACACTGAAATGTGATAATAGTTTGATTCACAGAGTGACTTACACTATTACAGCAGAAACCAAGCTATGATTTAGCTGTTTTTTGGCTGCTAGAACCGTTCTCGAACGTTTCTAGAACTATCGAGCTTTTGCAAAAAGCTCGAGTTCTAGTTCGATCTAGAACATGCCCCAAAATCACTCGAGCCTAGAACTGGAGAACCACGAACCACGAACCGCGCTCAACTCTAGTTAAAACCAAATTTGACAATGCAAATTCTGCCAGAGGATGGGTTTATTTCTGCAAGTTACTGAACGCAACGTGCGCACACGGCCTTATAGTTGTTTTCTAAACTTTTTGCTAATACACCAATTTGGAAGGCAGCTGAAAGTCATACATCAAGGGCTTGCGAGCCACAGATGGAGGACACCTGATCTGGAGAAAGCATTAGAATGAAAATAAGTAGGACATTTCAAGTAGCATAACTATATACTCCTGCTCTATTAACTCAGTTATAACATCTTCAGCAAGTTCCAATCGCCAAATTGGTATGGATATTTAAAAAATTATATTGCAAAATTATCAAAATTAAATACCAAAGTGTAGCAAACTTTTTTGAAGATTCGCCAGTAGGTAATTTAAAAAAGCAATTATTGCACTTCCCCATGGAGGCTAAAGGAATTGAACCATTCATATTCCCAATGGAAATGACTCGTTACTCGAGTTAAGTAATTTTTAACCCCTTAATGAGGCAACCAATTTTGATCTCAATGACCTGATCAAATCTTACAATTCTGACCAGTGTCAATTTATGAAGTAATAAATCTGGAATGCTTCAATGGATCCTTGTGATTCTGAGATTTTTTTTTTTTACATATTGTATTTCATAATAGTGGTAATTTTTATTAACATTTTTTGTGTTTATTTGTGAAAAAAATTGGAAATTTTCCCATTTTGAATTTTAATATTCTTAAACCAGATAGTTATGTAACTCAAAATAGTTAATGAACAACGTTTTGCACATGTCAGCACAATTTTTGAACCATAATATTTTTTTTTGTTAGGAAGTTAGAAGGATTCACAGTTTATCAGCAATTTCTCATTTTTCCAACAAAGTTTAAGAAAAAAAAAAAAAAGAATTTTAGGGACCACATGACATTTGAAGTGACTTTGAGAGGCCTAGGTGACAGAAAATATCCAAAAGTGACAACATTCTAAAATCTACCCCCTCCCCCCCTCCCGAAACTGCTCAAAACCACATCCAGGAAGTTTATTAAACCTTCAGGTGCTTCGCATGAATGAATGCAGAGTGGAATAAAAAAAAATACATGTTATTTAAAAATGTTGCTTTAGCCCCAATTTTCTTCTGAGCGTGCTGATACTCCACATGTGGTCAGAAACTTCTGTTTGGACAAATAGGAGGCCCTGGAATGGAAGGTGAGCCATGTTAATTTTGAAACACAATTTAGATGAAATAGACTGTGGTCACCATGTTGCATTTGCAGGCTCTCTAAGGTACATAAACAGCAGAAACCCCAGCAACTGACCACTACATTTTGGAAACTAGACACCTCAAGGATTTTATCAAGGGGTAGAGGGAGCATGTCGAACCTACAGGGACTTTAAAGAATTTAATAACATTAGATCATTACAAGTATTGAAAATTTTCATTTCTCTCACAAATACATTGGGGAAAAAAGTATTTAGTCAGCCACCAATTGTGCAAGTTCAACCACTTAAAAAGATGAGAGAGGCCTGTAATTGACATCATAGGTAGACCACAACTATGAGAGACAAACTGAGAATACAAATCCAGAAAATCACCTTGTCTGCTTTGGCAAGTTTTTTTTTGTTTTTTTTTACAGAGGTCAAACGATTGCTGTAAGTCTTCACGAGGTTGCCACACACTGTTGGTGGTATGTTGGCTCATTTCTCCATGCAGATCTCCTTTAGAGCAGTGATATTTTGGGCCTGTCGCTGGGCAACACAGACTTTCAACTCCCTCCAAAGGTTTTCTATGGGGTTGAGATCTGGAGACTGGCTAGGCCACTCTAGGACCTTCATATGCTTCTTACGAAGCCACTCCTTTGTTGCCCTGGTGGTGTGCTTGGGATCATTATCATGCTGAAAGACCAGCCACGTTTTATCTTTAATGCCCTTGCTGATGGAAGGTGGTTGGCACTCAAAATATCACAGTACATGGCCCCATTCTTTCTTTCATGTACACGGATCAGTCGTCCTGGTCACTTTGCAGAGAAATAGCCCCAAAGCATGATGTTGCCACCTCTATGCTTCATAGTAGGTATGGTGTTCTTTGGATGCAACTCAGCATGCTGCCTCCTCCAAACATGGCGAGTTGTGTTTCTACCAAACAGTTCTACTTTGGTTTCATCAGACCATATGACATTCTGCAAATACTCTTCTGGTTAATCCAAATGCTCTGTAGCAAACTTCAGACGGGCTCAGACATGTACTGGCTTAAGTAGGGGAACATGTCTGGCACTGGAGGATCTGAGTCCCTGGCGGTGTAGTGGGTTACTGATGGTAGCCTTTATTATGGTGGTCCCAGCTCTATGCAGGTCATTCACTAGGTTTCCCTGTGTGGTTCTAGGATTTTTGCTCATTGTTCTTGTGATCATTTTCACCCCACGAGGTGAGATCTTGCATGGAGCCCTAGATCGAGGGAGATTATCAGTGGTCTTGTATGTCTTCCATTTTCTTTTTATTTTTGCTCCCACAGTTGATTTCATCACACCAAGCTGTTTGCCTATTGCAGATTCAATTTTCCCAGCCTGGTGCAGGGCTACAATTTTGTTTGTTGTGTCCTTTGACAGCTCTTTGGTCTTCACCATAGTGGAGTTTAGAGTGTGACTGTTTGAGGTTGTGGACAAGTTTCTTTTATACTGATAACAAGTTCAAACTGGTGGCATTACTACAGGTAATGAGTGGAGGATAGAGGAACCTCTTAAAGAAGTTACAGGTCTGTGACAGCCAGAAATCTTGCATGTTTTTAGGTGACTAAATACTTATTTTTTTCCATAATTTTCAAAAAAATCTTCCCAAATCAGACAAGGTGATTTTATGGATTTATTTTCTCATTTTGTCTCTCATAGTTGTTGTCTACCAATGATGTCAGTTACAGGCCTCTCTCATCTTTTTAAGTGGGAGAACTTGCACAATTAGTGGCCGAAAAATTTCCCCACTGTATGTTGCTTTTTCACCAAATTTTGCACTTTTAAAAAAGGTAACACCAAAATGTGGACACCAAAGTTGTTAATCATTTTCTTATTAGAGCAGCAATACCACACATACAGTAAAAAAGGTATGTTTGGACAAACAGGAGGGTTCATAATGGAAGGAGCAATATTTGAATTTTGGAAAGCAAATTTGGCTGAAATAGATTGCGGGCACCATGTTGTATTTCCTGGGCCCCTAGGGTACCTAAACATCAGAAACCCCCGATATGTGATTCTGTTTTGGAAATTAGACCCCTCATGGATTTTATCCAGGAATATACTGAGCATTTTGAACCTCCAGCTGCTTCACAGCATTTGATATCATTTGGTCATCCTATTGAAAATTTTCATTTTTTCACAAATATGTTGCTGTATCACCAAATTATGCACGGTTACAAACACCAAAACCTGGACCCCACAGGTTGGTGCCCACTTTCTTATGAGTGCAGCAATAACATGCAAGAAGTCAAAACGTTCAGTTTGGACGCATTGTAGGAATTGGAATTGAAGGCGCAATATTGGAATTTTGGAAAACAAATTTGGCTGAAATAGATTGCTGGCATCATCTCACATTTGCAAAGCTCTTAAGGTACCAAAAATCAGAAACCCCCACAGATGGCCCCATTTTGAAAACTAGACCCATTAAGGATTTTATTTAGGGGTGTGCTGAGCATTTTCAATCCATAGGTGCTTCCCAGATCTTGGATATGACAATGATGGTTACATTTTTTTTTCAATTAAAATGTTATATTAGCCCAGATTTGTAATTTTGACAATCGATAATAGGAGAAAACAGTCCAAATGATTTGTTCCATAATTTCTCTTAAACATAGTGATACCCCATACATGGTAAAAAACTAAAGTTTGGGCACATGGCAGGGCTCGGAAAGCAAACAACTCTATTTTATTTTTTGAACGCAAATTAGAACAGAATGTTGCATTTACAGAGTCCTTAGAGGCCCTTTGCACACTACGACATCGCAGGTGCGATGTCGGTGGGGTGAAATCGAAAGTGACGCACTTCCGCGTCCCTCTCGACATCGTAGTGTGTAAATCGTTTTAACTACGATTACCGAGCGCAAAAGCGTCGGTATCGTATGATCGGTGTAGTGTCGGTCATTTTCATTATTTTGGCTGCAGCTATGGTACGATGTTCTTCCTCGTTCCTGCGGCATGACACATCGCTGTGTATGAAGTCGCAGGAGCGAGGAACATCTACCTGCGTCCCGTCTGCAATGCGGAAGGAAAGAGGTGGGCGGGATGTTTATATCCCGCTCATCTCCGCCTTTCCGCTTCTATTGGCCGCCTGCCGTGTGACGTCGCTGTGACGCCACATGACCCGCCCCCTTAAGAAGGAGGCGGGTCGCCGGCCAGAGCGGCGTCGCAGGGCAGGTAAGTGCATGCGAAGCTGCCGTAGCGATAATATTTGCTACGGCAGCTATCACAAGATATCGCAGCTGCGACGGGGGCGGGGACTACCGCACTCGTCATCGCAGCATCGGCTTGCGATGTCGTAGTGTGCAAAGGGCCCCTTTGGCCCTGTGCGCACTGGAAAAAGGAATTTTCTTAAGAAAATTCCGCAGGCACTGAAAGATTACCGAACCCGCGGAAAAAAAAACGCAAAAAAAACGCACCGAAATCCGCATGTGTTTTATTGCGTTTTTGTGCGATTTTGGTGTGGTTTAGGTGCGGTTTTGGTGAAGTTTTTCCGCGGGTTGGTACATGTGTTTTAATGCATTTATCAGCGGAGCCCACTTTTTTTTTTATATGTACGTTTCGTTTCTATGTGTATTCTATATGTCTGTGTGTGTGTGTGAGTGTGATATGTGTGTTTACTATATGTGTGTGTCGGTGATATGTGTGTATTTACTCTCTGCACGGCTTCCTCTTCCTGTCATAATGACATCACTTCCCTGCAAGGCGCAGGGCCGTGATGAACATTATGTCTCAAAACGCGAAATACCGCAGGGAATAACGCAGGAAAACGTAATGAACCGCACAGAATTTGCTACTTGCGTTTTTCCCTGTGGAATTTGACGATTACATTACAGTCAATGGAGGAAATTCCCACAGCTACCTGTGGAAAAGAAGTGACATGCAATTGTTTTTGCTGCGGGAATCCCGCAGCAAAACATGCAGCTGTCAAAATCCGCATAGTGCGCACAGCATTTTTTTTTCCATAGGATTTGCTGGTGAATTACTGCAGAGATGTTATGAACATTTTCTGCAGTGAAACATGCAGCAAATCCGCAGGAAATCCGCGGCAAAAAACGGTAAGTGTGCACAGGGCCTTAAGGTGTGAAAAATGTAGAAACACTCACATGTGACCTAATTTTACAAATTGAAACCCTATAATAAATTCATCTATTGGTGTGGTATTTTTAACCCACAAATTACCCAGAATTTTATTAGATTGTGCCGTGAAAACAAAAATCGTTGGGTTTTTCCTCTAAAATTTTACTTTTGCCTAAAAAATTTTAATTCGCACAATGGGTAATAGGAGAAAAAGGACAGGTCAATGTGTTATGCAATTTTTATTGAATGTTTCAGTACCCCATATGTGGCTATAAACTACTATTTGAGTACTTGGTGGGAACCAGATGGAAAGCAGCGTGACTTGGTATTTAAAATGCAGTTTTCAATTGAATAGATTGTGGCCTCCACTAGCTGAGCGCCTGAGGTGCCAGATTAGCTGAAACTTCACAAGTGACCCCATATTGGAAACATCACAAAGTAAGGAATTCATCTAGGGTGTAATCAGTATTTTGAACCCACAGGTGCCTCAGAGAATTTTATAACATTGGGAAGTGGAAATATAACATTTTAGTGGTAAATATATATATATATATTTTTTTATTAAATGCTAATTTATCAGTTACACAAGTGTTAAAAGGTAAAATGAATTCCACAAATGATTCTGCAACTTCTCTCTAACACAGTGATGACCTACATGTCATCAGAAACTACTGTTTAGCCGCAAGGCTGCTATTCGGCTTTTGGAGCACAGATTTTTTTGCTAAAATACTTAGCGGTTGACATTTGCAGAGACCTTAAATTGCCAAAAGAGTAAAATAAAACAAAAGTGACCCCCACTGTAGAAATTACACCTCTCAAATAATTCGTCTATAGCTACAGTGACTATTTTGTTGCATCCACACCATGCTCTTTTCCTGGAGAATTACAAAAAGACCAGTTTACAGCCCACACATTATGCCCCACTATTTTGTAGCGCCTCCCTACATTGTGCCAGTTTGTGCTTCTGGAGACATACACCCCCTAAATTTTAAACTGCACACTCCCCACTACAATAATGCCACTCATGTGGCCCCTTATGGTGATTTAAGCACAGAGGATCAGAAGGAGGTGGCATTTAGATTTGTGAGCGCAGAGGTCACTAGATTTTATTTGGGCAGTTGGAGCCTTATCACTTTTCTAGAGTCTTTGTTCTACCAGTAATGTGGGACTCCCCAATATTTCCAGTGACAGATCATGGACCTTAGTGGGGCTATTTTTTTGTGTGTAAGTTGGGGATTTAATTGACAACATTTTGGTGTACAGAACATTTTTTGATTGCTTTCAGTATAAAGGGCACTTTACACACTGCAATATCACTATCGATATCGCTAGCGAGCGTACCCGCCCCCGTCGGTTGTGCGACACGGGAAAACTGCTGCCCATGGTGCACAACATCGCTTACACCCGTCACACGGACTTACCTTCCCTGAGACGTCACTGTGGCTTTCTAAAGGGGTGGTTCATGCGACGTCACAGCGACGTCATGCAGCAGCCGTCCAATAGAAGCGGAGGGGCAGAGATGAGCGGGCAGAATATCCCGCCCACCTCCTTCCTTCCTCATTGCCAGTGGATGCAGGTAAGGAGATGTTCGTCGTTCCTGCGGTGTCACACATAGCGATGTGTGATGCCGCAGGAACAACGAACAACCAGCGGCATGCACCACCAACAATATTATGAAAAAGAGCGTCGTGTCAACGATCAACGATTTTTGACATTTTTGTGATCGTTGATCGTCGCTCCTAGCTGTCACACGCTGCGATGTCGCTAACGACGCAAGATGTGCGTCATAAACACCGTGACCCTGACGATATATCATTAGTGATGTTGCAGCGTATAAAGCACCCTTAAGGCAGAGATCACATTATTGTTTTCTGTGCTGAGCACTTACTTTGGAATTTCCGTGTACATCCCCCAAAAATGTGATTGAGACCACACTCCCGGTGGCACCACTTACTCTAATAGGGCAGATGAAGACACTTTGAACTCTGTTTGGTGTCTGTTTTACTGCTGTCCTTCCTTTTAGGTAAGCACAAATCTGTGGTGATCCACATTTGTGTGCTAAAAATACACCTAAAATGATGGGACATTGCCAGACTGGAACTAAGACCAGTCAGATCTAAGGTGTCCCCATCTGCATCATTATAGATAGTGGTTGTCTGAACTGCATTTTTTCCAGATTGATACAGAAACGCCAATGTAAAGGCCCTGTCACACACAGAGATAAATCTGCGACAGATCTGTGGTTGTAGTGAAATTGTGGACAATCAGTGCCAGGTTTGTGGCTGTGTAGAAATGGAACAATATGTCCATGATTTCACTGCAACCACAGAAATGCCAAAGATTTATCTCTGTGTGTGACGTGGCCTTAACAATCAGTAAATAGTGCAGGATAAATATCAGCCGAGCCTTATTCTGATTTGTGGGAGGCAGAATGTAGGCAAGGACTCCAGCCTAAAGCGGGCTTTACACGCTGCGACATCGCTAATGCGAACTCGTTGGGGTCACGGAATTCGTGACGCACATCCGGCCGCATTAGCGATGCCGTTGCGTGTAACACCGATAAGCGATTTTGCATCGTTGCAAAAACGTGCAAAATCGCTAATCGGCGACACGGGGGTCCATTCTCAAATCTCGTTACTGCAGCAGTAACGAGGTTGTTCCTCGTTCCTGCGGCAGCATACATCGCTGCGTGTGACGCCGCAGGAACGAGGAAGCTCTTCTTACCTGCCTCCCGGCCGCTATGAGGAAAGAAGGAGGTGGGCGGGATGTTACGTCCCGCTCAGCTCCGCCCCTCCGCTGCTATTGGGCGGCGGTTCAGTGACATCGCTGTGACGCCGCACGGACCGCCCCCTTAGAAAGGAGGCGGTTCGCCCGTCACAGCGACGTCGCCGGACAGGTATGTATGTGTGACCGGTCTGGGCGATGTTGTGCGGCACGGGCAGCGATTTGCCCGTGTCGCGCAACAGATGGGGACGGCTACCCACACTAGCGATATCGGGACCGATATTGCAGTGTGTAAAGTAGCCTTTAGAGAACTTGCTGCGGCTACCTACAAAATATATTTTATTCTCTAATAATACTGTTCTTAGCTGCATTTGGTGTAGAGCAAGATGCTGGAGAAGGGACAGTGTACTAGAGGCATGTAGGCAGGGATTATATTCTGCAAACCTTCCTGCTGCTTTGTAAAAAATCTAGTCTATTTTCTAATAATACCATTCTTAGCTGCATTTTGTGTAGTGCAAGCTGCTGGAGAAGGGATAATGCATTAGAGGCTTTTAGCATTCAGGTAGGGACTCTAGTCTTGGAGACCTTGCTGCTGCTACTTAAAAAAATCTATTCTATTCTCTAAGAATGCTGCTATTACCTGCATTTGGTGTAGGGCAAGATAATGGAGAAGGATAGTGTTTTAGAGGTATGTGGGCAGCGATTGCAGCTCTAGAGACCTTACCGCTGCTATGTAAAAAAATCTATTCTATTTTTCCATAATTCCTCTTAGCACCCTTTATATTGCACAAGCTGCTTGAGAAGGGATAGTGTATAAGAGGCATTTAGGCAGGAATTCTAGCCTTACAAACCTTGCTGCTGTTACATAAAAAAAATCTGCTCTATTCTCTAGTTATATCACTCATAGCTGCAGTTAGAATTGAGCAAGGTGATGGAGAAGGGATAGAATATTAAAGGTGTGTAAGTAGGTTACAAATCTGTGTAACTTGCTGTGTAAAAAATCTGTTGTATTCTTTTAAAATACCATTCATAACTGCATTTAGTGTACGGCAAGCTGCTGGAAAAGGGATAATGTATTAGAGACATGTAAGAAGGGAGTCTAGCCTTACATATCTTGCTGCTGATAGCTAAAAAATCTGTTATATTCTCTAACAATAGTGTTCTTAGCTGCATTTAGTCTAGGGCAAGCTGATGAGAAGGGATAGTGTATAAGTGGCATGTAGGCAGGGATTCTAGCTTTATAGACCTTGTTATTGCTACTTAAAAAATCTATTTTATTCTCCAGTAGTACAGTTCTTTGCTGCATTTAGTGTACGGCAAGTTGCTGGAGATTAAATAACGTATTAGAAGCATGTAGGTATGGATTCTTGACTTACAGACTGTCAGGGCCAAGTGGACGGGCAGACCCAGGAGGTGGATCCACTGGGCCGAACTCCTAGATGGTGGTAAGGGGTCCGGTAGCTGGAGCACTATAGGCAGCAGAACAGTCCGTGCACAGGAGTATAACGGAGAAGTCCCTGGGACTACGGAGTCACTGGTGGTAGTCCGGGTGACGCAGCTCAGGTTCGGAAGCCGAGAAGGTGTCAGGCGGGGTCCGGAACCTTTGGAGCGAGATGACAGGTCACCGCAGGGATCCGAGATGGTACGGACTGTCAGGATGGCAGATGGACTGCGTTCGGGGTTCGGGATTCGGTCTGGATCGGATGGCGAGGCAGGCACGGCTCTACAAGAGAGATAGGTGAGTATATACACATATACACCAGGAGACCTGACTCCTAGCTTAAGAAACACGAAGATCAGGCCCCGCCCCCTTGGACATAAACCCCCTTTATACCCTGTACCTGTTTTGCCTCATTTCCTGTTAATGGACGCTGGCCCTTTAAGAAAGGGTCAATGACTGCGCGCGCGCCCTAATGCGCATGCGCGCGGCCCGAGTGCCAGAAGCCAGAGCAGGAAGCTGCGAGGAGGAAGCAGCAGGGCCAGGATGGGGCTGTGAAGCCGACGGACGCCGGGTGCGGGGACCAGGACGCTGGGGACGCGCTGGCAAGGGGTGCTGGAGAGCGGGGAGCGGCGGTGACCGGACCAAGGAACCGGGAAGCGAGACGGGGGACCCGGGGAGCGTGACAGGTGAGCCGGAGGGCAGCACAGGGGACCCGGGGAGCGCGACAGTACCCCCCCACGCCCCCCTCCCCGCAACCGGGACAGGAAGGCACGGATCAGAGGAGTACCCATATTCTCCCGGGGCTCCCAGGACCTATCCTCAGGACCATACCCTGCCCAGTCCACCAGGAAGAACTGTCGACCCCGTACGGTCTTCATGGCCACGATATCCCTTACCGCATAGATGTCGTCATCGGCAATAGGTGGAGGAGCCGAACTGGCAGCAGCGGAGAAGGGACCCAGGACAACCGGCTTGAGCAGGGAGACGTGGAATGAGTTGGGTATCCTCATCGTGGCCGGGAGCTGTAGCTTGTAGGAGACCTCATTGATCTTGTTGAGGACTTTAAACGGCCCGATGTAGCGAGGACCCAGCTTGTAGGATGGTATCTTCAATCGGACGTACTTGGATGCAAGCCAGACTAGATCTCCAGGAGAGAAACACGGAGGATCCAGACGTCTCTTGTCTGCGTGTATTTTCATCCGCAGGGAATCACGCCCAAGGGACGCCTTGACAGAGTCCCAAATGGTTGCAAAGTCACGGGCTACAGTATCAGCAGCAGGGACATCCGAAGAAGGGGATACAGGCAATGGGACGGAGGGCTGAAGTCCGTAAACGACATGGAAGGGAGAGCTGGAGGACGACTCACTGATGTGGTGGTTATGGGAGAATTCAGCCCAAGGAAGAAGCGTGGACCAGTCGTCGTGATGGGCGTTGACATAGTGACGTAAGAAAGAGGTCAATATTTGATTGACCCTCTCCACTTGGCCATTAGACTGAGGATGGTATGCAGATGAAAAGTCCAGAGTCACTCCCAGATGGTTGCAGAGAGCCCTCCAGAAGCGGGAGGTGAACTGAGTTCCTCTATCGGATACGATGTGAGATGGAAAGCCATGCAAGCGGAACATGTGATGTATGTAGGCGTCCGCGAGTTCCTGAGCAGAGGGCAATCCAGCCATAGGGACGAAATGAGCCATTTTAGAGAATCGATCCACCACGACCCATATGACTGTGTGTCCGGAGGACAATGGCAAGTCTGTAATAAAGTCCATCGCTATGTGTTGCCACGGAACTGAAGGTATCGGCAGAGGCAGAAGACGGCCATATGGCAGGTGTTTGGGCGTCTTGTTCCTGGCACAAGAGGAGCAGGCAGAGACAAAAGCAGCGACGTCCGTGCGAAGGGATGGCCACCAGTAATGGCGTACAATTGCACCCCATGTTCTCTTCTGACCAGCATGACCGGCTGTTTTCGAGGCATGACCCCAGTGTAACACTTTTCGCCTGTCTGTCTCAGAGACATAGGTCTTCCCGGGCGGTATCTGGGCCAGGGTGACAGGGGCCACTGGAATGATTTTGCTAGGACAGATGATGGGTTGGGTAGTCTCCTCCTCCTGCTCCATGGGCATGAAAGACCTGGACAAGGCATCAGCGCGTACATTCTTGTCCGCGGGTCGGAAATGGAGCTGGAAATCAAACCTGGCAAAGAATAAGGACCACCTGGCTTGCCGTGGGTTCAGTCGCTGAGCAGACCGCAGGTATTCCAGGTTCTTGTGGTCCGTGTAAATGATAACGGGGTACACTGCTCCTTCCAGAAGGTAGCGCCATTCCTCCAGAGCCAGTTTGACTGCCAAGAGCTCTCGGTCACCGATGGTGTAGTTGCGTTCAGGCGCTGAGAAGCTCTTGGAGAAGAATCCGCAAGTCACCATCTTCCCGGAGGAGGACTTCTGCATGAGCACTGCTCCGGCTCCTGAGGAGGAGGCATCCACCTCCAAGGTGAACTGGCGGTTTAACTCCGGACGGTGAAGTACAGGAGAGGAGGCAAATGCCCGCTTCAGCGAGCCAAACGCGGCGTCGGCCGCAGGTGACCAGTCCTTTGGATTAGCCTCCTTCTTGGTCAAAGCGGAGTGAGGAGCAGTCAGAGCCGAGAAGTGAGGGATGAACTGGCGGTAGTAGTTGGCGAATCCCAGGAAGCGTTGGATTGCCTTCAGTCCAGAAGGAGGAGGCCAGTTGAGAATGGAGGAGACCTTCTTTGGATCCATCTGCAGTCCGGTATCAGAGATGATGTACCCCAGGAAGGGGAGAGAAGACTGCTCAAAGACACACTTCTCATACTTCGCGTACAGACGATTCTCTCTCAGTCTTTGTAGAACCAGCTGCACGTTCTCTCTGTGGGTCTGGAGGTCCGGAGAGAAGACAAGGATGTCATCCAGATATACTACCACACAGACGTAAAGAAGGTCCCGGAAAACGTCGTTCACCAGTTCTTGAAAGACGGCTGGGGCGTTACACAGGCCGAAGGGCATCACGCAGTATTCATAGTGCCCATCGCGCGTATTGAACGCGGTCTTCCATTCGTCCCCAGAGCGGATGCGTACCAGATTGTAAGCACCCCGAAGATCCAGCTTGGTGAACACACGAGCTCCTCTAAGCCGGTCAAACAATTCAGGGATGAGCGGCAGAGGGTACTTGTTTTTTACGGTGATTTGATTCAAACCCCGGTAGTCTATGCATGGGCGTAAGTCGCCCTCTTTCTTCTTGACAAAGAAGAAACCTGCTCCAGCAGGAGAAGAGGATCTCCGGATGAATCCCCTTGCCAGGCTCTCTGTGATGTAAGTAGACATGGCCTTTGTTTCGGCTGGAGACAATGGATATATCCGTCCTCGAGGTGGTGTTGTTCCAGGGAGCAGGTCGATGGCACAATCGTAAGGACGATGTGGCGGAAGTACCTCGGATTCCTTTTTATCAAAGACGTCTGCAAAGGACCAATAGGCCGAGGGCAGCCCCGGTAGGTTCTCTGGAACTGGAGGTCGTCGGATGGGTTGTATGGTCTTCAGGCACTTCTCATGGCACGAAGAGCCCCATCGGGTGATTTCGCCAGTGCCCCAGCTGACTGATGGTTCGTGTGTCCGCAACCAGGGAAGTCCCAGCAGGATTTGATGGGACATGTGTGGGAGGACATAGAGAGCGATGTTCTCGGTGTGCAGGGCACCGATACGCAGTTCCACCGGCTTGGTGATCCAGGAGATGGTGTCAGAGAGGGGTCTCCCATCCACAGAGGCAATCACGAGGGGCTTGTCGAGTGGAGTAACAGGCACCTGGTACTTGTCCACCGTGGCCTGCTGGATGAAATTGCCTGCTGCCCCGAAATCGAGGTATGCCTCAGCCGTGAACCGCGTCTCTCCCGTTGTCACTTGCACAGTCCACGTAACCGGGTCTGAGAGAGTCCCAGCACCTAGGGTGGCCTCTCCTACCAACCCTAGGCTTTGGAGTTTCCCGGCCTCTCAGGACAGGAGCGTAGCAGGTGTGTGTCCTCTCCGCAGTAAAAGCAGAGGCCCTTGGCGAGCCGCTCAGCTCTACGTTGTTCAGACTGCCGCACTCTGTCGATCTGCATGGGCTCGTGGACGGGGACCCCAGCTGTCGAAGACTGAAGTACGGCGGGCTTCTGCGGAGGAGAGGAATGCCGTACCGGTCGTCTCTCACGGGACACTTCCTTGGATCGCTCCTGAAAGCGGATGTCCACTCGAGTCGCTAGGGCGATCAGGGCATCCAGGGTGGTCGGTACGTCACGACCCGCCAGCTCATCTTTAATTCGCCCCGAGAGTCCTTCCCAGAAGGCGGCGGTTAGGGCCTCGTTGTTCCACCCGAGTTCCGAAGCCAAGGTGCGAAACCGGATTGCGTATTGGCCCACCGTCAGAGTCCCCTGACGTAGCCGGAGAAGAGACGAAGCAGACGCGGAGGCGCGTCCGGGCTCATCAAAGGTGCCACGGAATGCCTGCAGGAAGTCCTGGATGTTCGTGGTCACAGGATCCCCCTTCTCCCACAAGGGGTTCATCCACGCCAGTGCCTCACCCTCTAGATGGGACATGATGAAGGCGACCTTGGCTTGATCAGAGGCAAACAAATGCGGCAGCTGCGTGAAATGGAGGGAGCATTGGTTTAAGAATCCCCTGCAGGTCTTGGGGTCTTCGGCGTACCGGGGTGGTGAGGCCAAACGAAGTCTGGAAGTATCTGAAGAAGTCGCCATGGGAGCTGGAGCCGTGGCTTGACTAGTGGAGGCCCGGGATGCTGAAGACGTAACTGCCACTTGTAGCGTGTTCAGGCGGGCGTCCACAGAAGACATAAATTGCAGCATGCGGGTCTGAGTCTCACGCTGGCGTGTGAGTTCCTCCTGTACGGCTGCTAGTGCTGCAGCGGGATCCATGGCCTGATCTTACTGTCAGGGCCAGGTGGACGGGCAGACCCAGGAGGTGGATCCACTGGGCCGAACTCCTAGATGGTGGTAAGGGGTCCGGTAGCTGGAGCACTATAGGCAGCAGAACAGTCCGTGCACAGGAGTATAACGGAGAAGTCCCTGGGACTACGGAGTCACTGGTGGTAGTCCGGGTGACGCAGCTCAGGTTCGGAAGCCGAGAAGGTGTCAGGCGGGGTCCGGAACCTTTGGAGCGAGATGACAGGTCACCGCAGGGATCCGAGATGGTACGGACTGTCAGGATGGCAGATGGACTGCGTTCGGGGTTCGGGATTCGGTCTGGACCGGATGGCGAGGCAGGCACGGCTCTACAAGAGAGATAGGTGAGTATATACACATATACACCAGGAGACCTGACTCCTAGCTTAAGAAACACGAAGATCAGGCCCCGCCCCCTTGGACATAAACCCCCTTTATACCCTGTACCTGTTTTGCCTCATTTCCTGTTAATGGACGCTGGCCCTTTAAGAAAGGGTCAATGACCGCGCGCGCGCCCTAATGCGCATGCACGCGGCCCGAGTGCCAGAAGCCAGAGCAGGAAGCTGCGAGGAGGAAGCAGCAGGGCCAGGATGGGGCTGTGAAGCCGACGGACGCCGGGTGCGGGGACCAGGACGCTGGGGACGCGCTGGCAAGGGGTGCTGGAGAGCGGGGAGCGGCGGTGACCGGACCAAGGAACCGGGAAGCGAGACGGGGGACCCGGGGAGCGTGACAGGTGAGCCGGAGGGCAGCACAGGGGACCCGGGGAGCGCGACACAGACCTTGTTGCTGGAAGCTAAAACCAAAAATCCTTTTCGAGCTTACACCAATTCTATTCCATAATAATACCGCTATTAGCTCCATTCAGTAGAGGGATAGCTGGTGAAAGAGGGATAGTTTTGGATTAGAGGCATTTATTCTGGAATATTGTTTTAGGCTATGTGCGCACAGTGCGTATTTCGCGGTGTTTTTGCGCGCTTTTCGGGTGCGTTTTTGGCCTCAAAACTGCATGACTTTGCTTCCCCAGCAAAGTCTATGAGTTTTCAATTTTGCTGTCCGCACACAACTGTTTTTTTAAGCTGCGTTTTTGAGCTTGGAAAAAAAATGGACATGTCAATTCTTTCTTGCGTTTTTCTGCGTTTTCCCCCCCATGTAATGCATTGGAAAAACGCAGCAAAACGCAGAGATCAAAAATGCAGCAAAACGCAGCCAAAATTGCACCAAATCGCGCAGGTGTGTTTTTGTGCGTTTTTAGCGGCCAAAAATGCACAAAAACGCAGCGTCAAAAAAATGCAGTGTGCGAACTTAGCCTTACAGTGCTTTTATAGGCATACTGCCGCTTCAAGCTAACTGTGTTGGTCAGGGTTCAGATGATGTTATGGGACACATGAAGGTATATAGCGTGGATGGCACACGGGGAGATATAAAAGCCCACAATCCTAAACAACAAAATTTTCAGAGCAAGTAGTAAGGATAGACAAGCACATAACACCATGTTTACTTTCTCCAGTTCGACAAGGTCCACATGCAAGACTTTCTGTTTGATTATGAGCAGCAGTGATCGATTGAGTAGACACAGAAGTGGGTTGCTTATGTAGTGCCGCTGACTGTATCAGGGTGCTACAGGGAACTGCATCCTTTACTCCAGGGTGCAGGGCCTGCCCTCCCATGGTTTCAGGTTCTCATCAACAGTGTCACTGACATCCGCACTACAAATCCCAACCACACCTCACACCAGGGCTGGACAGACACACCAGTGGGTTGGTAAAATTGGAGCACGGCTGCCCACCTAGGGGTCAAGCAGACTGGAGGGAGGAAGTCAGCTTAGAGTCAGTGAAGTGTTAGCCTTCAGAGAGTGAGGAGCAGGGGAGTTCGAGCTCCCAGGGAGGCAACAGGTTGGAACGCAAACGGGGGTCCGGGACCACAGGAGTTGGCGACTGGTATTAGGAATACTGGACAGAAGTGTAACAGATGCAGTCTGGGAGGACTGTTGGCACCAGAAAGCCCAGCCACCTTATCGGTACCAAGCACGGATTGGTACTGGACCCTATATCAGGAAGTAGCTTCAAGCAACCTGATAATTAACCTGTGGAGGATAGTCTCTTTATGAACATTCCTCAAGAGCTCAGAGATTGGAGACATCAGCACAACGTGGGGGATAGGGTTCTCTAAAATACACAACCCACTGAAATCCCAAATGCCAGCTACCAAGAGCACAGCTGCCATACACATGGGTAGCGGGGCCCCCAAAGCTTCAAGCCAAGGGGCCACAACTGTCAAACAGTTTGTGCACAGAGGCAGCGCTCCGGACTTACCAAGTGAGCGGGAGGGTGGATGGGCTCCCCCCGTAGAGACTGCAGTGCCTAGAGACTTTGGTTTAGCATCTGTGTGAGTGTCTGCTTAATCCACCTGATCCAACACCATGACTAACACAGTGAGTAATCTTACCCCTGCACCCTGCTTCCTAAGGCCAAGCAAGCTACCCGTTTTCCAAATCCCCACTATCCGGGGCCTTCCCTACCTGCAGAGGGACTGACATCTGGCTGCCCCACACCATCTGCCCCGGTATTCCCATCGGCAGCGGCGGTACTCCTCTTTACCGCAACCCGCAGGTGGCGTTACGAACATTCATCCCCTGTAAATATCCCCTTACATTTGAAGTGGCCGCAAGCCCCCGGGTCCGGAGACCCTCGAGCCACAGCAACCCCAGATCTAAGCAGTTCGACTGCTGCTGGGTTGTCACACCTTCAAATTCCTGGCGTGATGAACAGGATAAGAACTGGACCCGCTAACCCGGGTGACGTGCGCCTTTCAGAACTGTCAAAATCTAAAAAATGACTGTAAAATTATCTTTCCGCCATCTTGCGGCCATATTTTGGCGCCAAATACAACAACTGTGCCATCATCCCCAGAAAAAGAGCGTGAACAAGAAGCCCCGCCTCTGTCGCAGAAGTGCCTGGTGACGAAAAACGGAAGGGGGAAAACAGGATGTGAAGGTGGAGCTTGGCTCTGCATTAAAGTTCCTGGAAGGAGAAGCAGCAAGATGTCGGAACAACGAGACTGGTCACCTGAGAGTGCTGTTCGTGGGACGGCTGACTGGATCGAGAAGGAGACGGAGCAACTCTGCAGGTGAATACGAACGCGGTTCCTGGAGAGTCGAGATGAGGAGTGTGGCCGCGGCGGTGCGGGCTCGTGAAGCGGATGCCCTGCGTGTGGAGCAGGTAAGCAGTAATCCAGTTCCGGTTGACCCGACCTACCTGGCCGCGGAATCCGGTCTGCCCCCAGCCACCACAATAGCCATGTCACATCCTTCGCCCTCACTATCTTGGTTGATCCTCAAAGGTTTATCAGTAGAGTGAGGACTGCCTAATGGCTCTCTAAAATGTAGCAGTCAGAGTCGCTTGCTAACCATCCAAAAATGATCAGTAAGGCATGGCTGCTAGCCGCCTAAAAATTGATTGAGGACCGGCTGCCGACCCTTTAAAATGTATATGAGAACCAGCTGCAGACTCTCTTAAAATTAGGAGTGAGGACCAGCAGATGGCCCTCACTTATCTTCCCTTCTTTTGCGGTCCATATTGTCAAGCTCTACAGACCCTTCTCCCTGCAAGTAGCAGTTGTGTATCGCCCTCCAGGCCCAACCAGTCAGTTCTTGGATCATTTTGCCACCTGGCTTCCACATTTCCTAGCCTGTGACCTCCCCACTCTTGTCATGGGGGACTCTCCCCAGCTGACACTCATCTTTTATCTCTAACCTCCTCTCTTACACTTTCACAACTAACTAACACTCCTACACATGAAGGAGGGAATACGCTGGACCAGCTCTTCTCCCGCCTCTGCTCAGTGAACAATTTTACTAACTCACCCCTCCCAGTCTCTGACCACAACCTTCTTTCATTCTTGGTCAAGAGCTGTCAATCTACTCAGAAAACCCCCACTTACCTCCCATATAGGAATTAACACGCCATTAGCACCCAGAAATTTCTGAAGACGTTACAGTCTTCATTGGCCCCAATATCCTCCCTCTCATGTCCTGACTCTGCTGTAAAACATAATGAAACCCTGCAGAGTGCCCTGAATGAAGCTGCTCCTGCTACACACAGAGCAACTTGGTGCAGACGGCAGCAGCCCTGGCACACGTTGCAAACACGCTTTCTCCAGCAGTGCTCCAGGTGCGCTGAACATCTGTGAAGAAAATCCAATCTAGTCGAAGATTTCATCCGTTATAAGATTATGATCAAAACATACAATGCTGTCCTTCACCTCTACAAACAAGTGTACTTTAACAAACCCTCATCACCTCTCTAGTAGAGATGAGCGAACCGGTCGCGGTTCGGCTCGAGGGCGGCTCGCCGAACGGAGCTCCCGTTCGAGTTCGGTTCGTCGAACGTTCGACGAACCGAACTCGAACCAATAGGCTATAATGGGAGGCAATCACAAACACATAAAAATGCATTATAAATGTACACATACAGTAAATAAACATTGCCATAACACTTACCGGTCCCCGCGATCCTTCCTGCACTCTGTCTCCTGCCGCTATTCCATCCGATGATCGCTGAATCCTCCCGGTGACCAGCACTGCCAGCAGAGAAGTAGGACCTATTGTGACGTCAAAATAGCCATGTGACCAGTCACGTGGCTATTATCTCATTGGCTACATACTGGTCACATGACTATGACGCGTCATGTAGGACCTGCGAGTGCATCTCTCCGGTACACGGTGCACATTTGTGTATCGCCGTGTACCGGCGATATGCTCTAGCACACGGTCGACTCCTCGTTCCGTTAGGGACCGGCTGACACAGCCGGTCATTAACGGAGATCACCGTTGCCATAGCAACGCAGTTAGCGGTGACGTCACCGCTAACCGCGGCTCCGGGAGCACCGTTGCTATGGTAACGCGTCTGTCAGCGTTACCGCTGTTACCGCTAGCAGCACTGATCACTCACGGAGTGAAGGCTGCACGCTGCTTCCCGATTGTAGTGAGGATTGTAGTGAGGATGAGGTGCCCCAGCCCATCAAGTAATGGGCTGGGGCACCTCATCCTCACTACAATCGTCACTACTACTACACTAGTGAGGATTGTAGTGAGGATGAGGTGCCCCAGCTCATCACGTAATGGGCTGGGGCACCTCATCCTCACTACAATCCTCACTACAATCCTGAAGTGCAGTTTCTTCAAATTCATTTAAAGGCACTTGGAACGCTGAAATTGCTGCTTATAATTTAAGCCTCTATTAAAAACCTCTTATCAGCGCTGGTTTATTGGGGATTTATTGGGCTGACAGGGGGTAATAAAGATGGAGTCTCTAATGTGTCTGTGTATTTATTTCTATTAAAGTATTTTTTCTCTGTGTGGTGTCTTTTTTAACCCTTTATTGGAGATTCTTAATGGCCGGGTCAAACGTGCCTGACATTAAGAATCTCTGGCTTAATACTGGCTAGTAAAACAAAGCCAGTATTAACTCATGATTACCCAACAAGCCACCCGGCTCCAGGGCTGTTGGAAGAGTTGGATACAGCGCCAGATGATTGCGCTTCTATGAGAGCGCCATTTTCTGGGAAAGCTGCGGACTGAAATTCGCAGCAGAGGCGCCCAGAAACCTCGGGCTAACCTGTGCTGCGGATTCCAATCCCCAGCTGCCTAGTTGTACCTGGCTGGACACAAAAATGGGGCGAAGCCCACGTCATTTGTTTTTTAATTATTTCATGAAATAAGTGAAATAATTAAAAAAAACGGGCTTCCCTATATTTTTGGTTCCCAGCCGGGTACAAATAGGCAACTGGGGGTTGGAGGCAGCCCGTGGCTGCCTGCTGTACCTGGCTAGCATACAAAAATATGGCGAAGCCCACGTCATTTTTTTGGTGGGCAAAAAACTTCTGCATACAGTCCTGGATGGAGTATGCTGAGCCTTGTATTTCTGCAGCTGCTGTCTGCTCTTCTCCATACAGACAGACAGCAGCTGCAGAACTACAAGGATCAGCATACTCCATCCAGGACTGTATGCAGAAGTTTTTTGCCCCCTGAAAAAATTATGTGGGCTTCGCCATATTTTTGTATGCTAGCCAGGTACAGCAGGCAGGTACGGCTGCCCCAACCCCCAGTTGCCTATTGGTACCCGGCTGGGAACCAAAAATAAAGGGAAGCCCTTTTTTTATTATTTCATGAATTTCATGAAATAATTAGAAAACAAATGACGTAGGCTTCGCCCCATTTTTGTGTCCAGCCAGGTACAACTAGGCAGCTGGGGATTGGAATCCGCAGTACAGGTTGGCCTGAGCTTTCTGGGCCCCACTGCTGCAAATTGCAGTCTGCAGCCGCCTCAGAAAATGGCATTTTCATAGAAGCGCCATCTTCTGGCGCTGTATCCAACACTTCCAGCACCTGCGTGCTATACCTGGCTAGCATACAAAAATATGGCGAAGCTCACGTCCTTTTTTTGTAGTTTTTTGGCAAAAAAAATAAAAAATGCTTCTCTGGATTTTCCATTGCCAGTGAAGGTAACACCAAGCAGTGGGGGTTAGCAGCCAGTAGCTGCTTGGATTACCCTTAGCTAGCAATACAAAAAATGCAGCGGGAGCCCATATATATTTTTTTTAATTATTTATTTAAATAACTAAAAACAAAATGGGCTTCCCTGTATTTTGATTGCTGGACATCACAGTGCTGTAAAAATAAATCTTTAAAAAAAATGACGTAGCGCTCCGCGGTATTTTTGATTCTCAGCGCAGATAAAGCAGACAGCTATGGGTTTCCACCCCCATCTGCCTGCCGTTACCTTGGTTGGCAATCAAAATACAGAGAAGCCCATTAATTTTTTCTATTTAAAAAATAGTTAAAAAAAAAAATGACGTTGGGTCCCCCCATTTTTGATAGCCAGCTAGGGTAAAGCAGACGGCTGTAGCCTGAAAACCACAGCTGGCAGCTTTACCGTTGTTGGGGATCCAATGTGGAGGTCCCCCCAGGCTCTTTTTTTATAATTATTTTATAAATATTAATAATTACACAAAAAAAGTAGGGTCCCCCCAAATTGGATCACCAGCCAAGGTAAAGCGGACAGCTGTAGTCTGGTATTCTCAGGGTGGGAAGGTCCATAGTTATTGGGCCTTCACAGCCTAAAAATAGCAGGCCGCAGGCACCCCAGACGTGGCGCATCCACTAGATGCGCCAATCCTGGCGCTTCACCCCAGCTCATCCCGTGCCCTGGTGCAGTGGCAAACGGGGTAATAAATCGGGTTGATACTAGCTGTAAAGTCACCTGAGATCAAGCCCAGCAGTTTGTGATGTCATGGCGTCTATTAGATACCCAACATCATAAACTGTCAGTACTAACAAAAAAAAAAAAATCGACAAAGAAATTTATTTGAAAAAACAGTCCCCAAAACATTTCCTCTTTCACCAATTTATTGTAAGAAAAAAAATAAAGGGGTCCCACGACGACTCTGGACCGTCTAGAATATGGGGGGGAGACACTCAGGGAACGTATCCCCCATTTTCTAGGAGTGCGGACCCTTCATGTGAGGAGTGTGGGTGCAATGAATCTGCACTCACTCTCCCCGGGTCCACAGCAGCAGAGTCCATGTCGTAATGGTTGCTACCAAAGCTGCAATGCCCTGCTTATGAGGTAAGGGCATGCCTAATCAGGAGAACTACTGTAGAGGAAGCTCTGCTCACTGGTATATAGGTGCTCAGAGGTAATAATAGATAAAATTAGTGAGTAACCTCGGCACTCTAAATCTCCCAGACTAAGTCAGTAAGTCACAACGGATAGTAATGCAAAATCACTCTTTATTGGTCCGTATTAAGAAAAAAAAAAATTTCATAAGCATATATGTTTTTGTCCAAAACAAGTTACAAATGACGTTTCGGCCTGAGCCTTCGTCAGATTGGACTTATCTGCATGTAATCCTGAAGAATGACAATAATCAGTATCACATAAGAGTGAGAGAACAATAGCATAAACTTGAACAATGTAGAGGTACAATTGGGATGCAGCAAAAAAATTGCAACACAGCAAGAAATGAAACACATGATACAAATGTCATAATACAGTACAAGGACAATATAGTAATGACAAATATGGGGTCAGAGTAGGCTTAGACAGCTCTGGTACGAAAGAGATGTCAATCATAAAGTAACATGTGCAGTAGGTGTAGAGCTACACTATGTATGGCAGAGCTAATGGGTAGACCGACCATAGAAAAAGAACGGAGAAAAAGTGGAGAAAAAGTGGAGAAAAAGTGGAGAAAAAGTGGAGAAAAAATGTAGAAAAAGTGGAGAAAAAATGTAGAAAAAGTGGAGAAGTGGAGAAAAAGTGGAGAAAAAGTGGAGAAAAAGTGGAGAAGAAGTGTTTGTTCATGCCAGATGGGAGATAAATAATTTTTTACCGGCGCTGTCATTTACTGTAACGTGATCATCGGTGTACGGTGTATACCTGTGATCACGTGAGCAGGGACCGGAAAAACCGTCCTGAATCATGATCTCTAGGGTCTCAGCTAGCCCTGAAACCCCGGAGATTTTCTGACGCCGGGGGGCGTTATTCACTTATTTCTGCCTGCTGTTTATAAACGGCAGATCAGAATAAGGCTACATTAACACGACCGATCCATTTTTGCCGTCTGCAAAAAACAGTCCATTTTTTTTCACGGGTGCATCCGTGTGGCATCCGTTTCCGTTCCGTAGATGGTCCGTATGTTATCTGTTTGTCATCCGTGTGCCTTCCGTTTTTTTTGTGTACTGCAAAAAAACTGAAGGAGGGTAAATGCATAAATTTACCCAGGATCCATAGCTTCAACCTACATGAGGCGGTCACATGTTCTCTCCAGTGCCATTTTCTACTGCTTTTCACAGCGTAGAGCGCTCTGGTGATTTTCTTGTGCTTGTGCACTTCATATCAGTCTTTTCTGTCATTATAATGGCAGAAAGACACATAATGTCCCACTCTCCTGCATTTTGTAATTTTGCACCCTTTGGTGCCTTTCATGTGGCACTAAGGGGTGCTTAGCTTTGTATTTAGCCAAAAAAATGAAAAAAAAAATGACTTAGGGTTCCCCCTAGTTTTGTAGCCAGCTAGGGTAAAGCAGACGGCTGCAGCCTGCAGACCACAGCTGGCAACCTCACCTTGGCTGGTAATCCAAAACTGAGGGCACCCCACGCTGTTATTTTAAATTAAATAAATAATTTAAAAAAAAAAACACGTAGGGGTCCCCCCAAAATTGGATCACCAGCCAAGGTAAAGCAGACAGCTGGGGTCTGATATTCTCAGACTAGGGAGGTCCATGGTTATTGGACTCTCCCCAGCCTAAAAATAGCAAGCCGCAGCCGCCCCAGAAGTGGCGCATCCATTAGATGCGCCAATCCTGGTGCTTCGCCCCAGCTCATCCCGCGCCCTGGTGCGGTGGCAAACGGGGTAATATATAGGGTTAATACCAGATGTGTAATGTCACCTGGCATCAAGCCCTGGGGTTGGTGAGGTCAGGCGTCTATCAGATACCCGACATCACCAACCCAGTCAGTAATAAAAAAAAATAGACGACAAACACATTTTTTTTTGAAAAAACACTCCCCAAAACATTCCCTCTTTAACCAATTTATTAGAAAGAAAAACAAATCCAGGTCTGGTGTAATCCAAGGGGTTGCCATGACGATCCACACTGTCCCAGTCAATGAAGAGCAGAATGTTCCCCATTGGCTGGAAGAGCAATGCAGTGACCTGAGCTAACATCAATGGGTCAGCCCAGGTCACTGCAGGGCATGACAAGTGCTGCTGTCAGCGAGGTACATTACCTGCGCTGATCTCCAGCACTGCTGACAGCACCTGTCACTGAGTTCAATGACCGCCGCCTTCACAGCCAAGCATCGCGAGAGGCCCGTGACATCACCGCTAGTCAGTCTTGGGTCGGAAGCGAGAGAAGGTGATGTGACAAGCGGCGGCCATGGAGGACAGTGACAGCGCTTAGGTCGGGATGGCGGGACTTCATCACCGCAGGTAAGCCGAGCGGGACCATGTGTGCAGAGTGCAGTGTGTGTGTGTGTGTGTGTGTGTGTGTGTGTGTGTGTGTACGTGTGTACATGCCGCGGGCAGGAGGGGGCGGAGCGAGCTGAGCGGGGAAGTGTGGGCTTCCTGCAAGTAACTAGGATAAACATCAGGTTACTAACCAAAGCGCTTTGCTTGGATACCCGATGTTTATCTTGGTTACCAGCTTGTGGCAGGCTGCCAGCGATGGCTCCTGCACACTGTAGCTGTAAAAAGCCCTGCTTTTTGCTGCTAGAACCGTTCTCGAACGTATCTAGAACTATCGAGCTTTTGCAAAAAGCTCGAGTTCTAGTTCGATCTAGAACACACCCAAAAATCATTCGAGCCTCGAACTGGAGAACCTCGAACCACGAACCGCGCTCAACTCTACTCTCTAGCCAACAATCCTAAATGACTCTTTGATACTTTTCATTCCCTCCTCGGACCAAGCGTTCTGGCCCCAACCACTAACCTCAGTGCAGATGACCTGGCCAATTATTTTAAAGAAAAAATTGGCCATACACGCCAGGAAATTTCCTCACAGCCTCATAACACCACACATTGTTTGCCTTCCTACACTTCATCTAGCTCACTGTCACTCTTTGATCCAGTCACAGAAGAAGAAGATAATAGGTTCCTCGCATCTTCTCGCCCTACTACCTCCACCAGTGACCCTATTCCCTCACATCTCCTTAAATCTGTCACCCCAGCTGTTACCACTCATCTAACTAAAATAATCAATCTCCCTCTCTCTCCTCTGGTGTCTTTCCCTCATCCTTCAAACATGCTAGCATATGTATTCCCATTACTTCAAAAACCATCCCTGGACCAAAATTGTGCCACAAACTACAGACCTGTCTCTAATCTCCCCTTCATCTCCAAACTATTGCAACGCTTGGTCCACTCCCGTGTAATCCGCTATCTATCAGATAACTCTCTCCACGACCCTCTAGAATCCGGTTTCCGCTCCTTGCACTCTACTGAAACTGTTCTTATTAAAGTCTCTAATGATCTACTTACAGCTAAATCTAATGGTCACTATACCCTGCTGATTCTCCTGGATCTCTCGGCTGCATTTGATACTGTGGATCACCAGCCCCTTATCACTATGCTCTGCTCTATGGGGCTCAAGGACACCATTCCTTCTTTGTTCTCCTATTACCTATCTGACCGCTCATTCACTGTATCTTTTGACGGCTCCTTTTTCTCTCCTCTTCCCCTTATGGTCGGAGTTCCACAGGGTTCAGTCCTAAGCCCCCTCCTTTTCTCTCTATACACTGCCCCTATTGGACAAACTATCAGGAGATTTGGTTTCCAGTGCCATCTGTATGCTGATGACATCCAACTGTACGCATCTTCTCCTGACATCACCCCTGCATTATTAAAAAAATACTACCTACTGATTGTCTGTCTGCCGTCTCCAGCATCATGTCCTCCCTCTATCTAAAACTGAACCTGTCAAAAACTGAACCCCTCATGTTTCCTCCCTCCCCCAACCTTCCAAAACCCAATATTACTATTTCTGTGTGGTTCTACCATTACGCCCAAGCAGCACACCCGCTGTCTTGAGGTTATATTTGATTCTGATCTCTCCTACACTCCCCATATTTGTTCACTCGCTCGTTCATGTTAATTCCACCTCAAAAACATCTCTAGAATTTGTACTTTTCTTACCGTTGACTCTGCAAAAACTCTTAGTCTCGCTCCCATTCATTCTCGCCTGGATTACTGTAATTCTTTACTAATTGGTCTCCCTGTTACTAAAATTTCCCCTCTCCAATCCATTCTGAATGTGGCAGCTAGGATCATTTTCCTCTCCAACCGCTTCACGGATGCCTCTACTCTGTGCCAGTTATTGCACTGGTTGCCTATCCGCTACAGAATCCAACATAAACTTATCACTCTCACTCACAAAGCTCTCGACGGTTCCGCACCACCCTATATTTCTTCCCTCATCTCTGTCTTTCACCCCACCCGTGCCCTCTGTTCTGCTAATGACCTAAGACTGACATCCTCAACAATTCAAACCTCCCACTCCCATATTCAAGATTTCTCACGAGCTGCACCTATGCTCTGAAACACACTACCAAGAACAATCTGATTAATTCCATCCACACCTTTAAGCAGGCCCTAAAAACGCATTTCTTTAGACTAGCTTATCACCTCACCTCCCCTCATCTAATCTAGTTCCTTTCTGCCCTTTATAAAATTTACTTCCAATTCTTGTTCCCTGTATCTTCTGATTTCAATTCCTCTTCATGTACTTTTTTACACTTTTTACCTGTATAAATCCTGGCTGGCGACCAGTCCACGCAGATGGTTTTGAATCCCCTATTAAATCGATGGCTGGACCATATATGACAAGCTTTTCTCTTCCCCCGCCCCCTCCCCCGTTCACCTTTTGTGCCTCCCCTATTTCCTCATAGACTTTAAGCTTATGAGCAGGGCTCTCACTCCTCTTGGTATCTTAATTTTGATATTTTGTTATGTCTCATGTTGTCTGTACATGTCCCCTCTGAATTGTAAAGCGCTGCGGAATATGTTGGCGCTATAGAAATAAAAAAAATATATATATTATTATTATTATTGAGGGCCGCGTGCTAGCCCTCAATAATTATGAGTAAGGACTGGCTGATAGCCCTTAAAAAATTTGGAGCGATGGCCGCATGATAACCCTGTTGGTATGGTGTAGGAGGAGTAGGAGGGAGACCAGAAAATAAAAAATTTTCTTCTACCTTACTATGCCTTTGGCTAGGATAGTGGTGCAGTATAATGAGTGGGAGGGTGTGTTTGATGAGTCAGTGTCCACGCGCTTGGCTGTCATACTGATTACAGGGCTGCTCATTATATCTGATACATATTCACTGCTTCCCCTGCCCAATATCTGTGACAGCGTCTGTGATTCATTGCAGTCATTCTGCCATTGGGCCGCCATCTCTGATTGGCTGTCCTCACAGAGGCTGTCTAAGTTCCCTAATGGAGTGTAAAAATAAAAAAAAAAAAAGATGCAGGGTCCATCATATATTAATACCCAGCACATATAAAGTAGACAGCTACAGGTTGCAGGTCCAAACCATGCATGTTATCTTGGCTATATATCAAAACATGAGGGACCCCATGCATCTTTTTTTTTAATTATTTAATAAAGAATTTTAAAAAATGGCATGCGGTCGCCCTCAATTGTGATACTTAGACAAGATAAAGGTAACAGTTGGGAGCTGGTATTTTCAGGCTGGGATGGCCCATGGTTATTTGATTACATTTCAGCCTAAAAATAGCAGCTCACAGTCTCCCAGAATTGTCACATCCATTAGATATGACAATTCCGGTGCTTTACCTAGCTCATCCTGATTGCCCTTTTGCGGTGGCGATCAGGATAATATAAGGAGTTGACAGCTGTGATTTGTCAAAAATCACAACTGCCACTAAAGGCCGCTTTACACGCTGCGATATCGTGACCGATATTGCTAGCGTGGGTACCCACCCCCATCGGTTGTGCGACATGGGCAAATCGCTGCCCATGGCGCACAACATTGCCCAGACCCATCACACTACTTACCTGCCCTGCGACGTCGCTGTGACCGGCGAAACGCCTCCTTTCTAAGGGGGCGGTTCGTTCAGCGTCACAGCGACGTCACAGCTGCGTCACTGAACCGCCGCCCAATAGAAGCAGAGGGGCGGAGATGAGCGGGACGAACATCCCGCCCACCTGCTCCCTTCCGCATTGCGGACGGGAGGAAGGTAAGGAGAGGTTCCTCGTTCCTGCGGTGTCACACGTACCGATGTGTGCTGCCACAGGAACGAGGAACAACTTCGCTACTGCTGCAGCAGCGATATTTGAGAATGGACCCCCATGCCACCACCGATGAGCGATTTTGCACGTTTTTGCAACGATGCAAAATCGCTCAAAGGTGTCACACGCAATGGCATCGCTAAAGCGACCGGATGTGCATCACAAATTCCGTGACCCCAACAAGATCGCTTGAGCGATGTCGCAGCGTGTAAAGCCCGCTTAAATCCTAGCTTAGTAGTGGGTAGGGGTCTAGGAGACCCCATTACTTATCCTGTAACTAAAAAGAAAAAAACACAAAACACATAGAAAAATCCTTTATTTTAAGAAAAAAAAATCCAGCACTTTCTTTCTCCAATTTATTAAATCCAAAACACCCAAGTCTGACGTAATCCACACCACGATGTCCCATGATGATCACGGCTCTGCCACATACTGAAACTGCACTGCACGGGCATATTAGGGAAGCTACTGCCTGATTTGGCTTCAGGCAGACACTGAATGAGCCACAGCTCTTAGCAATGACATCACTGAGTTTACTTGTGGTAACAGCTGGAGGTTCCCATGGTACCCCACCTGTGACTGCAGGAAAATTGACCTCTGGTAAACTCATTGAACTAGTGACTTCTCAGGTGAACTTATTGAGTTCAAGATACCTGCATCTCTCTGCAGAAAACCACATTTTTTTCCAGGAGATATAGATTTGGTGCTGGAATTTATACACCAAATACCTGTTTTGGTGTATAAAGCCATAGATTAGTAATGGGAGCCATCTATGAGATCCGCCATTACTAACCTGTATAGAAAAAAAAATAAACATAAACACTGAAAATATCCTTTATTTGAAATAAAATAAAAAACACAATCTTTCACCACTTTAATAATCCCCAAAATAACCCAGGTCTGATGTAATCCACACAAACTGACAACATTAGGCCATAGAACGTAATCACCTATTGTGAGTTTCAGGCAGAGACTGAGCCTCAGCGATCAGCTGTGACATCACTCAGGTTAGCTGTGATCACAGCTGGAGGTTACCATGGCCCTCCACCTGTGACCGCCGGTAACCTGACCTCAGGGGACCTTCTGAGGTGAGATCACTGAGTTAATTGAGGTCCCCTGAAGTCAGGTTACCTGTGGTCATAAGTGGAGGGCCATGGGAACCCCAGCTGTGACTGCAACTAACCTTAGTGATGTCACCACTGATTGCTGAGGCTTAGTCTCTGCCAGAAGAGCACAGCAGGTGGTGATGTTCTATGGCTGTGAATTTTGCCTTCAGATGTAGTAGAGCTGAAATCATTGAAGGACCTCGTAGTGTGGATTACGTCAGACTTGGATGTTTTGGGACTTTATAAATTGGTGAAAGAGGGTGTTTTCTTATTATTATTTATTTTATTTAAATAAAGGATTTTTCTGTGTGTTTGTGTTTATTTCTTTTTACTTATAGAATTAGTGCTGGGGAGTCTCAGACCTCTACCCATCTCTAATCCAGGGCTTAGTGGCAGCTCACAGTTATCATTAATCCCTTATTACCCCGATTACCATCACACCAGGGGAATCAGGAAGAGCAGGGTAAAGTGCCAGCATCATCGCATCCAATGTATTCGGCAATCCTGGATGGCTGCAGGCTGCTATTTTTAGGCTCGAAGGAAGCAATAAGCATGGGTATCCCCAGCCAGAGAATACTAGCTCCTAGCTGTTGGGTTTTATCTTGGCTGGGTATCAAAATTGGGGGGAACTGCACGCAGATTTTTTAAATTATTTTATTTAATTTTTTTTTTAAAAAAAAAAAAAAGCTGTTTCTATTATTTTGATACACAGCCAAGATAAGCGCATGGCTGTGAGCTTCAGCCGGTAGCCATGGCTTTGATTTTGCTGGATATCATAATTTGGGCGGCCCCCACAACATTTGTATTTAATTATTTATTTTACACCAGTATAAGGGACATGGACATGGTAGATGCTAGAGTGCATGGGATTCTTCCAGTTATGACGTCATTTCTGTCACATGATATGGGCATATTGGAAAACCAGCCTGATGTTCTCAACTATAAGGACAAAGACATTGTTTGTGATTCAAGCTAATCAAATCACAGATGCTGTCTGAGAGGGTGTGGGCATGGTCCAACATCAGCCAATCAGAGATGCCGGTGGAAAGGGAAAGCAGTGAATATGTATGAGCTGACCCAGAAGTAGCGCTCCAGCTATGAGGAGATGCCATAAGTATGTACTGCTTTAACCCTTTTTTATTTTATTCCATTTACAGTCCTCCTATACCATTTTACAACACATCACTTTTGCCTCCCAATAAATTTAATGGGTTCAACTAGGATCAACGATCTGATAGGCTAAGATCAAAGATCCGATAGGCGATGTCTGGCAGGTTCAGTGATCCTGAACCAAACTGATCCTCCTAGGATTGCTCATCTCTAGTCCTTTAGACATATATGGGGTTCGGTGTCCAGGGTCACGTTTGGGTTCAAGTTTGGCTGCCGAACCTGATTTTTTATAGTTTATGCTGGTTCGATGAACCGGAACATCCATTGGTTTGCTCATGCTTAGTGTCCAGCTTGGATACCCAATAGTTGTATGGCATGGAGGATGCTGGTTTGGTCGGCTAGGTACTGTTTCACCATCTTCATAAACTTTTCCATCCTTGTTAGGCTACACCATGCATCAAGGCCTAGGTGCTGGGAAGATCCAATAAAACTGTCCTAGACCTTGTGTTTCTCTGCCTCTGTTGGACCTGGTGTGTGTTTCCCTCATCTCGCCTCCTTGGTTGGCCAAGGAACCTTGACCTCTGCCACCATCTTTGTTAGGTTTAAAAAATGTTGTAAGAATTGTTCAACTAGGGTCTTCTAGTATTCTAGTGTTGCACCATTTTACTAACACTCTCTACCTCATGAAGGAGAGATGGAAAGTTGTCCTTGTACCATGGGTTGAGAAGGGTAAAAAAACAGTAGTCAGTGTTGGCCAAAATGCATATAATATGAGGGTCATGAGAAAGGCTGTGGGACATAAGTGGGGTGCACATGTGGTATGCCTCTTCAAGTAGCTCAGAAAAATCTGGGTAGATTTTCAGAAAATACTGAACCACTAAGGTGAGCAGGTTGGAAGGCCTGGTACATGAGCGAGCTTACCAATCTTCAGAGCCGCTACAAGGTTGCGACCATTATCACACGACCATACGTGTCTGTAGATTAAGCACTAAGAATCATTTTTGTTTGGCCTGTTATATCTTTCAACAACTCTGTGGCAGTTTTCTGTTTGTCACCTAAAGAAATTAGTTTCACCATAGCCTGTTGCCACTACACCAAGGCAGTGCTGCAGTGTTTCCAGCATGAGACTAATAGGTAGATGTGCTCAGAGACAACAATTTGGAGATGGAGTAGGAGAGGGAGCAACAACTAATGTATGAGGTAGGGGAAACCCTGATAGAACTAATGTATGTGTGCCATCCCAGGGTTCGACTCTATCTCTGCCCCCTCAATGTTCCAGTGTGTTGTCAGGGAAATGTAGAGTGTCCCTGTCCACAAGCATTTACCTATGTATCGGTTGTTAAGTGTACATTCCCAGGAACTCTGTTCCTGTGGGCATGGGTAATGTTATGGGACATGTGCTGGTGTAAGGTAGGGACAGCACAATGGGAAAATTGTTGTAGCAGGCGAACAAATACCGAGGGTCAGCTGCTCGCCCTCTGAAAATTATGAGTAAGGGCCAGCTGATGGCCATCTAAAAATTACGAGTTAGGCCGTATGATGACTCTATGGATCAACCTTATACCTTTTTGGGGTTTGAAGATGTGCATGGGAAAACACCAGAAAAAAAAAATATTTGGCTATATGTTCTGCTTCTGTAATCCGCTGGTGATGATAAGTCATAACCAATCCAAGCCTTGTTCATTTTGGGAACGGTCAGCCTGTCAACATTTTCGGTTGACAATCAGATGCACCTATGCCCCAGCAGCACTAAAAACCGACAGAATCAACAAGCATAGAGGGAGCTGTGACTGTGGCATGCAAGACTGATTTGTCTCAAGTCTGTGGCAAGTAAAATTATGGGTAAAGGGACGCCTGATGGAATTCTAAAAAATTTGGAACAAGGCTGCATGATAACCCTGTTGATATTGTGGAGCAGGAGAAGTTGAAGGAGTACAAGAAATATAATAAACCATGAACCATACCCTCTTTTAGGGGTGGGAAGGGAATAAACCAGAACTATTTGAATTGGATTTATGTCCTTTTAATGTAATTCCGCTTATATTGAGAAGTCAGGGTCAATCCAGGTCTTGTTTATTTGGAGAACAATCAGCCTTTTAGCATTGTCATTTGACAGTCGGAATAGATAGTAAGCATCCAGTGGCACTACAAACCTATGGAATCAATTTAAGCAGGGAGGAAGCAGTGGCTGCGGCCTGCGAGACTCAGAATTTCCTCAACGCTGTGGAAAAAAAATAAAAAATAAAGATGCATTCATACAATAGGAGTTGGGCCTAATCTATTTGAAGCCTCCGGGGAGCCGGCACAGGAAGAACTGCAGTCCATCTTAGCTGGAGAAAAATTGGAGTCAGTTGCCTGAAGGTCCTTGTTTTGCCACTAGTATTCTGAGTAGTGGCCTCTGGGACTTCTTGTTATTGTCTAAAGAAGTCCCAGTGCTTCTAAATGTAAATGTTTTCCGTGGCCCTACTCTACGTGTGTTCCAGGCTACAAAACCAATTATGTGCCAAATTTGGGGTAAAATTTGAATGATTAATTATTACAATGTGGACATTCACAAATGGGCTAGTAGGCTATACGCACATGAGTTGCACAAATCCTGTACCTATAAACATAAAATGTATAGCTAAACAAAATAACATATACAGTACAAATTGTATTAAGATTAAAATTCAAGGACAAAACAGTGAACAAAAATTATGAGGGGCACAGCACAGCGGGGGCGGGCAGGGGAGATGCAATAATGCATACAACAAAAGAATATATATAATATTTTTTATGCCACAAATAATGGTAATTTATAAACAGCACTTACAGTTTAATAACAAAGTGCTGTTATATACAAAAGTGCAAGTGTGGTACTTTGTAGACAGCACTTTAACTGATAAAGTGTTAATATGTGTTAAAGTTCAAGCATGTTGAACAAAAGCTGCCAAAATGCAGGCAGCAAAAATAGTAGCGGTAATGTATGAAAGCTGTAAAGGAATGCTTAATAGTGCATTATCTAATGAATTGCCAAAAGAGCAACCAGAATATTATGAATACACAGAATAAAGTAGCTATGCTGTAAGTGGCCAAATAAAGTTTTTAAACAGATTAGTATAGGTGAAATACTTGAGGGCATCTCCTCCAGCTAGTGCTAGCGCCAAGTCCCAACGCGCATTTTAGCATGTAGCCTTCAGCAGGGTGTGTCTGTTCCAGGGTCTATTTGTGTTCCTCCTTATAATTTTTGGCAACCGTTGCACATAGTGCATATGCTTTACTTGTCTAGGAGTCCAACTCATTCCAAATGGTGAAATAATGTTTTCTGAGGCCATCCTCTACGTCCACATGATTGCTTTTTTTCTCAGACTGAAATGTTAAAATAATGAATTTTTGAAAGAAGGAGCATGCCAATGCTTTTAGCGTTTTTGCAGTGTATTTTCACCATTGAAAGCAATGAGAGTACAAAAACGCAACAAACATGGTAGGTGTGAACATAGCCTAGTGGATTGGGGAGGTGGATTTTCTCTCAAGTTAAGTTAAATTTTAATTATATACCAGTCATTATCCAGGAAAGTATCTTTCCTAACATTTTTCCTGTTAAATCTATGTTATCTTTGATTTGGAATGTTTTATTGTCAGTCCGTAAAAGTGGCGCAATACTCTGACAACATTGTACGCATCTGCAACCTGGGAGTCAGAGATGTGTTCAGGTATCGACCCTATGGCATTTCTATTTCATTTGAGCACTGCTTCCATCCATGTCAGCGATTTTCCAGCTACCCCAGACCTCCTGGAAGGGTCTCCCAGAAACATGACTTCCCTTATACTCGCCACTCAAGATGAGCACTTCAACATTACAAATTTCTGGATTCAAGTACCAAGCACTCGAACATATTAGTGCTCACCCATCATTACTCATTACTTGATTAAACATTGGGGTGATCAATCATTACAGTAGTAGCAGTGCCGAAATAGTGTAGAGCTCAAGTTAGTATACGAAACAGCTTCTTTCAATGGTCTAAGCTGCCAGAGATTTCTCCAGCTAAGCACAGTGATTTTTCAATTACCTAGACTATTTTAGAGCCAACAACTCTAGGTGCTAGCGTGTCTCTCTCTCTGCTTAACTTCTCCATTGCCTTCAATTGTGCTCGTTACTCGAGTATAGTACCTGAGCAGTCCCACATGCTTAATTCAAGTAACGAGCACCCAAGCAGTCCAGTGTCCGCTCATCAATAATTATGGTAGCTCAATGTATTGTTACAGTAGTGGGGAATTTGACAGAAAGTAATATTTGAAAACAACCCTACTTTTAAACTACTTAGAAATCAGAGATCAGCACCACTTATGGCATATATCAAGTTATCAAACTTGGCATCTATGGTGTATCTATTGTATAACGTGAAACTGAGTTGTGAAAAAAATGATTATTCCATGAATACAAAGTTAGTTATGTGACAATTTAGACAAATCTTGAAAAAAGCACTAAATCGAAGAAACATTAATCTCACTTGACTTGCAAAAAAATCTATCTGTCTTAAGCCCGCTTTACACGCTGCAATGTATCTTACAATGTGTCGGCGGGGTCACGTCGTAAGTGACGCACATCCGGCATTGTAAGGTGCATTGCAGTGTGTGACAGGTACGTGCGATTGCGATTGAACGGTAAAACGTTCATCGCAAGCACATCATTCATTTCTCTAGAATTGAACGTGAGGTTGTTCAATGTTCCCGAGGCAGCACACATCGCAGTGTGTGACACCCCGGGAACATTGAACAGATCTTACCTGCGTCCTGCGGCTCCCGGCTAGTAATGCGGAAGGAAAGAGGTGGGCAGGATGTTTACGTCCCGCTCATCTCCGCCCCTCTGCTTCTATAGGCCGGCTGCCGCGTGAAGTCGATGTGATGCCGAACGTCCCTCCCACTCCAGGAAGTGGACGTTCGCCGCCCACATCGAGGTCGTATGGAAAGGTAAGTACGTGTGACGGGGGTTAATCGTTTGTGCGGCACCTTCAACAAATTGAACGTGCCACACATACGATGGGGGCGTTGCAAATCGCATACGATATCGTATGCGAAATTGCAACGTGTAAAGCAGGCTTTAGGAATTACCTTGATGTTATAATTGTTGCACTGAAATTATGGCAGTACTTTTTCCCAGTGCTGTGTGCTTCTAACAAGCAATACAACTGATTGCTATACGTTGCATATCCTATACACCTTACAATTGTTTGAGGTTATAAAAAAAATATTTTATTGTACTGTAATGAAGTGGTTAGAATATTAAGGAGCATTAAGCATAAATTAAAAACATATTTAAATTTTATTTTGCATAAAATGTGGTATGTCATATTTTCTTTATCCTTTGGTTCTTATTTAGTATAATAACTTAGTATTATAAATAATAATATAAATAATAAATAAATGTATATGGTAATGATAAACATGGGACATAGCAGATTAATGCCAAATGTGTTCTCCTTGAAATCTGTTTCTAGGATATTAACTGCAAAGCAAGTTATATATAGCTAAAATGCATGTTTAATTTGTGCAGAAATCATGGTGTGATGAAGACAATTAAGAGCCTCAGAGGGAATAATTATATTACTGCGTGGAGCTGGTGGATCTCAAATTGCTTGATGCTTGGACTTTAAATTGGCTTGTGCTCCTGTTGTGAAAGTCACCCATATTGCAGTCTAAACTGTAGAAAAAAAAACATAATATTTTCAAAGTCATAACAGAATAGGGCATCTATTTAATTTTTGTTGTTATAAACATTGTTTATTGTTATGTAAATATATTCAATAATTAGAATTGCACATTTGCTTTAATCCTTATACAATAATTGTGTATTTACTAGTAAACATTTTTACAATAAAATTTTAACTATTTAATGATAATATTTATTACAAACATTTTTAATCTGCAAATTGCATTTTGGCAGATTTACTCATTATGTTTTATTTGTATATATATATATATATATATATATATATATATATATATATATATATATATATATATATATATATTAAAAGAAAGACAAACTGCATTATATTTTGTTAAAAATAATTATTTTTGGAAAAAAATATGACATTTTACACAGTGTTCACACTGTAAATTGGGGGTACTCACTTTGCTGCAATGCGAAGTAGCAGAGAAACACAGTTCATTAAAAGTCCAAACGGTTTATTAAAAACAAGAGCTGATCAAACTGGCCAAAAACCCGGACCGGTGGATTAAAAAAAAAGTCCGATCCGCTTCGGAATCTGGTGCCATATGAGTCAATGGGGACCAGAATCTGGAGATTAAAAACGTTGGTGGAAGGGATAGGGATTTAGGAGCACGCGTGGTATACTCACCCAGGCTGTGTCATGGCGGCAAACTCCTTCCGGCTCACACTTTTCCTTTCTGGAGCTGACAATTCAATAGCCTTGAGTGGCAGCGTGGCAGCTGACTGCAATCAATCACAGGCGCCAGGATGGCTGGTGGGCGGGGAAAGCAGTGCAAGTGCCTGCGGGTCAGTATGGTGTTAAAAAATTAAATAAATAAAATAATTGGTGCAGGGTCCCCCATATTCTGATGACAGCACAGATAAAGCTTGCAGCTGCAGCCCCCAGCTTTCAGGCTGTAGCTTTAGTGATGTGTGTCCAGTGCCCAGAGTCACACGTGCGAGGCTTTGCTGGGTGATGCCATGGCAGACTCGCACGATTCCCTCGCAAATGTGATTCCGGGAGAAACCGCATGTGGCTTTTTTGTTTTTATTATTTAAATAAATTAAAAAAACTACGTGTGGTCCCCCCAATTTTGATACCCAGCCATGATAAAGCCGGCTGGGGGCTGGTTTTCTCAGCCCGCAGCTGCCCAGTATTGCCGCATCTATTAGATGTGACAATCCCGGATCTATACCGGCTCTTCCCGAATGCCCTGGAGCGGTGGTAATCGGGGTAATAAGGGGTTAATAACAGCGCACAGCTGCTATTAAACCCTAGGTTAGTAATGGCAGAGGCGACTATGAGATACCTGCATCACACTAACCTGTAAGTGAATGTAAATAAACACAGACATCAAAAAAATCCTTTATTTGGAATAAAGTACAAAATGCACCCTCCTTCACCACTTTATTAGCCCCCAACACCCTGCAGGTCCAGCGTAATCCACATGAGGTCCCACGCCACTTCAGCTCTGCTACATACAGTAACACAACCAGCAGCCATAGAGCACGACTGCTGGCTGTACAGACAATGACTGAGCCATGATGACTGCAGTCAGACACTGTCACAGGCTGGGGGCGCATCTGCCTGCAACCAATCACAGACGAAAACAAGGCCAGTGGGTGGGGAAAACATGGAAAGCTGTGTGTACGTGATGTATAGTACAGGAAGTGAATGCACGACCCGGGAGCAGTGTGCCGCCATGACACCGAGTCTCGGTAAGCATGAAACTGTCGCTTATTTCTTTTTTTGTTTATATTTACTTTATTTCCCGAATCCAGATCATGAACCTGTTATCATGGGCCGGGGTCCGGCACCCAGATATCTTTGAAACCACGCGGATCCAGACTTTCACAGTCCGGATCTGCTCAGCCCTATTAGAAACACATAAACCACTTTTCAAAAAAACATAACATACACGGCTAACAGTCTGTTACCTTCAGGCCTCCTTCACACTTCAATGATTCTGTTACATATGTTACTTACTGTTTTTATACGTATCAGAATCAAAGACATACACAGACCCATTAAAATCAATGGGTCTGCGCACACATCAGTGATTTTTCTCTGACATGTTTCCATGCGGCGTATAAACGTGTCCGTGTGCTCCGCACGGAGACAAGTCCATTTTTTTCTTGCATCACTGATGTCCCATGGACCACACTATGGTGTGATCCATGAAACACGTATTAGAAAAATCACGTATATTTAAAATAATAACCTTTTTCAACTCACCTTCTCCAACGCTGCTTTCTATGGCTGCTGCTGCCTGTTGCTTCCAGGCCGGCTAATTATGCTTATACATATGCAATTATGCACTGTACAGCGGACCCAGAAGTAGCTGCAGCAGTGAGACACAGCGGCTGGAGACAGGAGAGCAGGAGACTTCAGCACCATGGACAGCAGGAACGTTGACAGGTGTGTATGATCTTCGTTTATTATCACGGATAGCACACAGAAATCACATGTTTGCTGCCATTATCACGGCACATGGAGGGACATATGCATCTTTGTCACGTTAGTGGAAAACGTCTGTTTTTTTCACTGACATGTGAAAGAGGCCTCAGAGAGGTTTCTGTGCCTCCGTTCTGAGTCCAGCAGCCTCTACTTTATCAGAGGCTGCTCCACATATACTCAGATTTCCGATTCTTATTAGTGGTAGTATGCCCACTCGAGTTTGGATATTTCCAGAATCTGAGTTGAGCTCACACAACCTCCACTCACTTACCTCAAGCTGGTTGAAGACAACCCACACTTCCCTCAACTGGGTTCCTTACCGAGGCTTCTACCTCTATGAGCTTAGCAGCCTCTCTACTCTGGGTCAGAGGATGCTTCTCATACACACTGCCTTTCTCTCTCTCTCTCTCTCTGACCTGCATGTGCTAAACAACCTCGTGAAGACACAAGTAAGAAATTTGGTGCCACGACATTATTGTGTAAAAAAAATTAAATATTCGATATTCAAAACCAAATGTTATCAAATACTATAAAGCACCTGTAGGTTGAAAATGCTCACTATGCCCCTGAATAAAATCCTTTAGGGGGCTAGTTTCCAAAATAGGGTCACTTGTGGGGGTTTTCTGGTCTTTAAGAACCTTAGGAGCCCTGCAAATGCGACATCGTGCCGCAATCTATTTCAGCCAAATTTGTGTTTGATTATTCCTTTTACTGTATTTTGGGGCAATAACCCATTGAAATAGTGACTCCCCTTCTAAGTGTACACCAAAATTCTTCACAGCACAATATGCAGCAGTGACCTAAAGTTTTGCATTTTTTTAAAAAACTGCAATTATTTCTGTCTGGTTGTTGTGATGCCATTTTCCTGGTGATTTTAGTAAACTGGAAGCAAATGGTTGTCAGCTCTAAGGATAAAAATTGTGTTTGATATTGTTTTATTCCTTTAATTGTTAGTTTTCCACATTTGCTGGGCTAAATTTTGTCATGAGTTGTCTAATTTTACCTAGTTTGTGTGTGTGTGTGTGTGTGTGTGTGTGTGTGTGTGTTTTGGATAAAACATGGCAAAGACAAAGCCAAAATTATTACTCGATGTCAGGAAGCTTATTATTCTGAGAGTGAAGTCAGACAAAAGCCAAAATGGTAGCTATGTGATTCAACTATTCTCAGAGTCAATTATCACATATAATAAAGAAATAAAAAGAAGGTTAGGGAAGAGATGACAAACCTAGAAGCTGATGTGGTGCCCCTGAGGATTCAGTCACCACAGGGTGCTGCACCTCACTTAAGGTGCAGTATTCATCTTGGATGTGGAGGAAGTCGTTCCCGGTAACACCATAACCAAGACATAACACAGAGGTTCACAGAGGAGCTGAGGTAGCCATCACAAGGTAAGGGACCTCATGCCCACTAGTCAGGAACCCAGGAGGCAGGGCTTCCACAAGGGGAAGTTAGGAGCCATCAGACACACATTAGGCAGTCAGCACCGGACAGTGTTGTGTCGACCCGTTATTGCCGGTGCCCACACATCGCGCCCCCAGTGCTATCGGCATCTGAAAGACTACTACTCCCACCATCCTCCCTGGGTCGCAGCTCTGCCTGTGGAGAGTTGAATCAACTGAGCTGTGTTTTCATCCGCCCCAGCAGAGACGTCCCGCAGCGGCAGCTAATATTGGCCACACCCCACAGGTGGTGTCACAAACAACTAACCCCATCGTCCCCATACCCAGCTTTTTATTGACACACGGGGTCAAGGAACCAGGGCAGGCCACCGCGGCATCCCAGGAGAAGCACCGCTGCCCGGCAGAGAGTAACCCTCGACCCCGTCTGCACGTCCACTTGGCGTCAAAAACAGGATTTTGTGCCTGCAACCGGTGGTACTGTGCGCCTTGACAAACTGAACAAACAGAGACTATGCGTCGGCGGCCATTAAGAAAGAATCGGCACCATATGCCCTCAAAAGGGTGGGGGACGTCAGCTCTTCGTGGGCTGGGTTGCCATACAGCATGAAAAGCCAAGCCCACCCTCCTCAGCTATAGAGGATAACTGAAATTTAGAAAAGTCACACCTTCCCGGGAAATAACCGAGTATGGAAGAACTGCACAGGAGGACTAGGAACGCGGCATGGCAAGCAGCTACCAGAGCAATCTGGAGTGGTATGCCCTGGACGTACAGGTTGACTGGTAATGGGAAAACTTGAACTACGATGAAGAAAAGGATCATGGTAACAGAGGACCTTGGTGACTCAGAGACTCAGACCATGGTGTCCATGTCTTACCTTCGATCCCGGTAAGCTGCATAACAACTCAAGATTTGGGATCCCATTTTCCCTGTAAATAATTTTGATTAAAAGAACTGCGTTGATTTGATAAGAGTTTAATGGACAGCTGGGCCATTGGACTAGGAATGGCCAGGACTTGCCTTGTAAATATGTTGCACCAGTTGTGCACCCTACTAGAATTAGTAAGACCAGAAAACCTGTTGGTGTGCTGAAGAGGAGAAGAAGGGTCCAGAATGCTCTGAGCACACCCAGAGCCTGCATTGGTGGTTCAGGGCAGGTACCCCATACAGCTGTGGCAGAATGTTTCCACTTAAATGTAATTGCACTTGAATATGATGTAAAAAGTTTTTAATACCAAGTTTTATGCTGCTAACAATGTCTTATGTTATTTGAAGTGAAACAGTGTTATATGAAATGCAAATTGAAGGTTTTACTGAACAAGTGAAAGTGAAAGTACAGTGAGAAGAAAGAAATGTTTTATTATCTAAATGTTAATGTTCTACATGAATATTTTATGCATTTACAGTGTCAACTGGTTCCATGCGACATGTGAGATGTATAATGTTTTGCAACGTTTAAGAGTCTGCACCTCCCATAAAGGGAACAAAAGTTGTTGTTAATCTGTAAATCAAATGATGCAGTTTCCACTGAATTACTTTCCTTATACAGCCCCGGAGTGCTGTGATTCGCTGTGGGGGTATGTGGTGCCCCTGAGACTTCAGTCACCACATTGTGCTGCACCTCATTTAAGATGCAGTAGTCATATTGGATGCGGAAGAAGTCGTCCCCAGTAACACCACAACCAACACATAACACGGGGGTTCTCTAACTAGGACTGGGCTAGGGTAGAAGCTGGGGTGCCCATCACGAGGTATGGGACCTCATGCCCACTAGTCAGGAACCCAGGAGGCGGGGCTCCTACAAGGGGAAGTTAGGAGCCATCAGGCACACAATAGGCAGTCAGCACCAGACAGTGTCCATGTGAGGTCGCATTTGGGAGGAGCAGCAAACAACAAATAGTTTGAGGCCCGTGGTCTGGAGCTGGAGGCTAGACCCAGGTTTTTAGTAAAAGAAGGGGAATCCCAGGCTTCATGGGAGTGCAGCAGGCACCCGTGACCCGTTCCACGGCCCAGGAGCTGGTGTGGAGGGAGACCATAGAAAAGAGACAACAGAATGGACCGCCGGTCACGATCTCCGAAGTACCCAAGATTGGCTGGAGCCCATCACAGCGGGGATTGGCACTTTCCCGCAGCTGCAGGTGTGAGCAGTGAGTAAAAAGACCTTGAACTGCATCACTTGTGTCGACCCGTTATTGTCGGCGCCTACACCATCGCACCCTCAGTTCTATCGGCATCTGAGAGACTACTATTCCCACCATCCTTCCTGGGGCACAGCTCTGCCTGTGGAGAGCTTAACCATCCAAGCTGTGTTGTCATCCGCCCTGCAAAGAAGTCCCGCAGCGGCGGCTAATATTGGCCGCATACCACGGGTGGCATCACAAACAACTACCCCCATCGTCCCCATCCCCAGCCTTTTATTGACACCCGGGGTCATGGAACCAGGCGAGGCTACAGCGGCGTCCCAGAAAAAGCACCATGGCCCGGCGACGAGTAAGCCCCGACCCCGTGGGCATGTCACTGACAATCACAGAAAAATTCCCCTAAAGTTGATCAAATTATTAAGAAAAAGTATTTATTTGATGTCCTTAAAAGTGCTGTACATATTTAGCACGAATTTAACAAAGAATATGGGGTCAAAGGGAGTCGCCAAACTGTGGTGCAATTGCTAACAGTAGTAGGCTTGAATTCACGAGTTCCAGTCAAGAAGCTTTTCATTTGTGCAAAGAATCGGAAGGTCCAACTTGAGTTTGCAAAATAACACAGCCAATGGAAAGTGACAGATTGGTCTAAGGTGTTGTAGTCGGATGTATCTAAGTTCTGTTTGGTAGTAATGGCAAGCACTATATGTACTGCCCAATTGGAAAATGTAATGTAATTGTATCAAGCACCTACAGTGAAATATTGTGTTGGCACTATCATGGATTAGGTCTGTTTTTCTGCATCTGCATAGAATTAATGAAAATATGAATTCTACCATGTATAAGGATAAAATAGAGAATGTAATGCTGCCATGTGGTAAAACCAAAGTAGGCAGCAGCTGTAAATTCCAGCAAGACAATGATCCTAAGCACAAATCCAATTTAGCCAAAAATTGGTTAGCAAAGAAAAATGTTCACCAGTTGCAATGGACAGGCCAATCTCCTAATTTACAACCTATAGATCAACTTTAGGATTAGTTAGGGCGATGAGTTGGGGCCGGTACACATAGCAATACAGATGAATTGTTTTCAGATTTGCAAATGGAGCAAGATCCCTCAAGTTGTTGTGAATACCCTAGAGGCTTTAATGCCTTGTCGGTGTTGTGCAGTAATTAAAGAAATAGGTTATGCTACAACATACTAAGTTATGGCATTGTAAACAATGAATTACTCTCTGTGTTGTGTTCAATAAATTACATATGCAAAACATTTGGCAGTCAGTTTTCTTTATTTTAACAGGCATACCTATATTCAAAAGCATTTTGGTTAAAATTAAGGTTTTGCATTTGTTAAAATAATGTCTATGCCACCAATATTTCCATCCTTAATGCCCTCATTATTATATGACACAATGCTGCCTATGTATACAAGTCAATAACACCCAATAAACACCATCCAAAATGCTCATATAAATAACATCCATAGTGTACATGCCACTTTGATCTCAATCTATGCCACATTTTACCGATCTTGCAAGGGGTGGAGTTTCAAAATTGAAAGCACATATCCACTATCCCTGTTTTGCTTAGCTAACTAGAGTTTTAATTATATGAGTGATGTGATAAACATATTATGTACTTTTCTGTATATTTTATTCCTTACACAATGAAGTGCAGGTTAATAATTCAACAAATGTATTACAAAAATTCACTAACCAAAAAAAAACAATGCACTGGAGATCCTCTGCAGCTGTGCATCACTTGCTGCTGTCTAAAGATTTTGCCTATTTACATTTAGAATTGAAAGTGAGATTTATAGTTTTAAATATTTAACATTCTTAAGTGCCCATTAATCAGTTATGGCAAGCATTGTTAAGCTAATCAATAATAGAAAATATGTAATAAGTCAAATAATATTGATAACTAGACATTTGACTCACATGGGTATGTAGTAAGAAAGAAGACATTTGAAAATCAATATTTTGTCCATAGGTTTTAATACAGTAGCCAAACATCTGTTATATTTATAGTAGATTGTATTAAAGTTATGTTTATATATTAAACATTTTATACTTTAATACATATTAATTTTATTTTTCATCTTTCAGTTCAAATATGTTAAGTCAACTGGTAAATAGAGATATTCAATATACAGTGTGTCCACCCATATCCTGTCTACCGCCATTAACTTGTGAATGGTGGCAGCTATAGCCATAGAAGTGGTGTCTAGGTATAGTAAAGTAGCCATGCGCTACGTAATGAAACCACCTATAGCGCCACCTGGTGGAAAACAACGGAGTTAGCATTTTTATCTCGAAAACCGAACGAGGTAGAGAAAAAAATGAATTTCAAAGTTGTAGGGCATCATCAATTCAATACAAATTGACACTTTGCATACATAAATGCTATTTAATGAAACCCATGACCCCCCAAAACATTGAATGCTGGTCACGCATATGGTGCTTATTTAACTTTGATGCTCAAAGTGGCCACCGTCAGCTGCAATGCACATCTGGGCTCTGGACAGCATACTTTATCTTGCTACACGTTGTGCAATATGGTAGGTGACACGTTTTCACAAGCATCTGTGATACATCGTCGTAGGTCCTGCAATGTTGGTAGAGGGGTCGCATACACCTGCTGTTTGATGTGACCTCACAGAAAGAAGTCCAATGGTGTCAGGTCAGGTGAGCGTGGAGGCCACTTCATGCAGCCACCATTCCCAATGACTTCTAGGAAGGTCTCCATAAGGTATCGCTTCACGTCTGCAGCCTTGTGAGTTTTACACGTTCTAATCATAGCATTTCTGTATGCAAGGTGTCGATTTTTATTGAATTGATGATGCCCTACAACTTTGTAATTAACTTTTTTTCTATCTCGTTCCGTTTTCGAGATAAAAATGCCAACTCTGTTGTTTTCCACCAGGTGGCACTATAGGTGGTTTCATTGCGTAGCGCACGGCTACTTTACTAAACCTAGACACCACTTTTATGCCTATAGCTGCCGCCGTTCTCAAGTTAATGGTGGTGGACAGAATATGGGTGGACACACTGTGTAGTCTAAAGATATCAAATATCTGGTAGGTTTGGTTTACTAGTTTTTTAGAAAAAAATAAATAAAATAAAATGCTTATTTTTTTTACTATAATAGTTTATTAATGTCAAAGACATGAAGCATGTCTGAGCAAGAATTAAGTTTTGCTTTGACGTCTTACAAACATCTGCTCTATATATATGGCAGATGTAAGTATGAGTGTTTGGAACAGTCTCAGAAGCTGAGCCTGCACCTTTCTCAGCAAATCTCAGGTGTATTATAACTGGCACTTCCCTGAAAACAATTACTATCAAAGCTAACTTTTATTGTAGCTGTTCATTATCTTTGTCAACTGATGAAATTAATATGTAGGTGTTGCAATCCGGGGAATCGGTCTGTTCCAATTTCCATCACCCCCCTTTGACGCGATTGCCATGTTACTGTCTGTTTCCAAAGCCTACTGGGGGCCCCCATCACCTTTCCTAGGCCTTTATCTAGACTTTCCAAATACAAAACTAAAAAAATAAAAAATAGATATATTTAGTATTAACTCATTCACAAAAAAACTATTTAAAAATAGAAAATTATTTATCCTATAGCTGACTTCTATAAAGAATAAAAAATCATTCAAATTGATATTTTTTCCTCCTTCTCCTCCATAATATGCAGTAAAAAGTATACACATGTCCATTATATGTACCCCAACATGGTACCAATAAAAATGACAGCTCACTATGCAAAAAGAAAAAGTTTTTACACAGCTCTATCCAAAGAAAAAGAAAAATGTTATGGGTCTGAGAAAATGACAACACACACTTTTTTCTTTACAAAGGCCAGAATTTTTTCAATACTAGAACATTAACAAATTGTTAAATTTTGCGATCACAATAATAATACTGAACAGAAAATGATGTTGCCAGATCACTTTTACTGCACAATAACTGCTAAACTACAAGGAAATGAATACTCACTTAGCATTAAGTATACAAATATTATATTTTTATATTTGTATTGGCAGTTTGTTATTTTTAGGTTAAGGGCTACGAGACACGGTGAATAAAACGGGCCGAGTGGAATGCAATAAATATGCATTCCACTCGGACCTACGTTACTCTATCGTGCCGTTCCCATTTGCGATTTTTTTTCTCTGCCCTAATCGGACCGAAAAAACAATCGCAGCATGCTGTGGGTGGAATCCGATCCTTATTTACTTACACCCATACAAGTCTATGGGAGAGAGTGAAGTATCGCACTGCAGTCGGATGACACTAGAGTGCAGAGTGATAATCGCAGGAGAAGATGGGGAGATTAGTCTCTCCCTCGCCTCCACAGCTGTGATCTGATCGCAAGTTTGCATTACAGTATAATGACACTTGGCTCACGCTCGCAGCAGAGCAGTAGCCTACGGGTCATAAGCATATTGCATCCTATGCTCTTGCATCAGATGCCATATGCTCGTATGTCGCTAGCCTTACATGTACAATGTATGCTAGAAATGCAAATACAAAAATATTGTAAATTTGCATTTTTTTCACCATTCAAAATTTGCTATTTTCCCAAAATTGGAATTTTATTTTCATTTTTCAGAATATTATATGGTAAAGTAAGTGCTGTCAGGCAAAACTACAACTGATAAAAAAAAAAACACTCGTACTGCTTTATTAAAGGATAAAAACATTAATAGCTCATAGATGAAGAGGTAAAAAATTAAAACACAATATTGAAAGCTTGCACATAAATTCATAACTATATACTGTATCGTTGCATGGTTCATGAACAACACATTTCTGGTTTTGCATATCAGCTCAATTGAAATTGAAGTGCAGTACTAAACATGACCTTTGGTGGAGTGAGGCACTATTTTTTACAATACTGTGAAAAGATTTAAGGCAGGTGAAGAAAAATTCTACAAAGTAAATAATTTCAAAACAATGGTAATAGTTTAGCATTAATTGGCATATGAAAAGTGATTGAACAAAAGTGAAGTTGACATCAAATCCATAGTTGGAGTGATGACCATATACATTAAGTACACTTCTATACATTTTTTGAAAGAACTCACCAGAAATGTTGTATCAAACATCTTAGAGAACTAATAACAGATGTTCTGTCTATACAGTTAGGTCCAGAAATATTTGGACAGTGACACAATTTTCGCGAGTTAGGCTCTGCATGCCACCACATTGGATTTGAAATGAAATCTCTACAACAGAATTCAAGTGCAGATTGTAACGTTTAATTTGAGGGTTTGAACAAAAATATCTGATAGAAATTGTAGGAATTGTACACATTTCTTTACAAACACTCCACATTTTAGGAGGTCAAAAGTAATTGGACAAATAAACCAAACCCAAACAAAATATTTTTATTTTCAATATTTTGTTGCGAATCCTTTAGAGGCAATCACTGCCTTAAGTCTGGAACCCATGGACATCACCAAACGCTGGGTTTCCTCCTTCTTAATGCTTTGCCAGGCCTTTACAGCCACAGCCTTCAGGTCTTGCTTGTTTGTGGGTCTTTCCGTCTTAAGTCTGGATTTGAGCAAGTGAAATGCATGCTCAATTGGGTTAAGATCTGGTGATTGACTTGGCCATTGCAGAATGTTCCACTTTTTTGCACTCATGAACTCCTGGGTAGCTTTGGCTGTATGTTTGGGGTCATTGTACATCTGTACTATGAAGCGCCGTCCGATCAACTTTGCGGCATTTGGCTGAATCTGGGCTGAAAGTATATCCCGGTACACTTTAGAATTCATCCGGCTACTCTTGTCTGCTGTTATGTCATCAATAAACACAAGTGACCCAGTGCCATTGAAAGCCATGCATGCCCATGCCATCACGTTGCCTCCACCATGTTTTACAGAGGATGTGGTGTGCCTTGGATCATGTGCCGTTCCCTTTCTTCTCCAAACTTTTTTCTTCCCATCATTCTGGTACAGGTTGATCTTGGTCTCATCTGTCCATAGAATACTTTTCCAGAACTGAGCTGGCTTCATGAGGTGTTTTTCAGCAAATTTAACTCTGGCCTGTCTATTTTTGGAATTGATGAATGGTTTGCATCTAGATGTGAACCCTTTGTATTTACTTTCATGGAGTCTTCTCTTTACTGTTGACTTAGAGACAGATACACCTACTTCACTGAGAGTGTTCTGGACTTCAGTTGATGTTGTGAATGGGTTCTTCTTCACCAAAGAAAGTATGCGGCGATCATCCACCACTGTTGTCATCCGTGGACGCCCAGGCCTTTTTGAGTTCCCAAGCTCACCAGTCAATTCCTTTTTTCTCAGAATGTACCTGACTGTTGATTTTGCTACTCCAAGCATGTCTGCTATCTCTCTGATGGATTTTTTCTTTTTTTTCAGCCTCAGGATGTTCTGCTTCACCTCAATTGAGAGTTCCTTAGACCGCATGTTGTCTGGTCACAGCAACAACTTCCAAATGCAAAACCACACACCTGTAATCAACCCCAGACCTTTTAACTACTTCATTGATTACAGGTTAACGAGGGAGACGCCTTCAGAGTTAATTGCAGCCCTTAGAGTCCCTTGTCCAATTACTTTTGGTCCCTTGAAAAAGAGGAGGCTATGCATTACAGAGCTATGATTCCTAAACCCTTTCTCCGATTTGGATGTGAAAACTCTCATATTGCAGCTGGGAGTGTGCACTTTCAGCCCATATTATATATAGAATTGTATTTCTGAACATGTTTTTTTAAACAGCTAAAATAACAAAACTTGTGTCACTGTCCAAATATTTCTGGACCTAACTGTATATGTGTGTGCAAATCCTTCTGTTAAGACTTAATTTTTTATGGCAAGAATTTCATTTTACCTTTTTTGCCTCCCCTATTTCCTCATAGATTGTAATCTTGCAAGCAGCACCCTTAAGGTCCAGTCACACTAAACAACTTACCAGCGATCCCAACAACGATAGGGATCGCTGGTAAGTTGCTAGGAGGTTGCTGGTGAGATGTCACACTGCGACACTCCAGCGATCCCACCAGCAACCTGACCTGGAAGGGATCGCTGGAGCGTCACTACACGAGTTGCTGGTGAGCTCACCAGCAACCAGTGACCAGCCCCCAGCGCCGCGTGGAAGATGATGCGCTTGGTAACTAAGGTAAATATCGGGTAACTAACCCGATATTTACCTTGGTTACCAGCGCACGCAGCTACACGTGCAGAGAGCAGGGAGCAGCGCACACTGAACGCTGGCTCCCTGCTCTCCTAGTTACAGCACACATCGGGTTAATTACCCGATGTGTGCTGCAGCTAAATGTGCACAGAGCAGGGAGCAGCGCACACCGAGTGCAGCTGCACAGGGTACATATATAGGGTATAGAGTACAGGGTGCAGCTGCACAGAGCAGGGAGCAGCGCACACCGCTTAGCGCTGGCTCCTTGCTCTCCTAGTTACAGCACACATCGGGTTAATTACCCGATGTGTACTGCAGCTAAATGTGCACAGAGCTTAGAGCAGCGCACACTGCTTAGCGCTGGCTCCCTGCTCTCCTAGCTACAGCACACATCGGGTTAATTAACCCGATGTGTCCTGCAGCTACATGTGCACAGAGCAGGAGCCGGCACTGATAGTGAGAGCGGCGGAAGCTGGTAACAAAGGTAAATATCGGGTAACCAAGGACAGGGCTTCTTGGTTACCCGATGTTTACTGTGGTTACCAGCCTCCACAGAAGCCGGCTCCTGCTGCCTGCACATTTAGTTGTTGCTGTCTCGCTGTCACACACAGCGATCTGTGCTTCACAGCGGGACAGCAACAACTAAAAAATGGCCCAGGACATTCAGCAACAACCAATGACCTCACAGCAGGGGCCGGGTTGTTGCTGGATGTCACACACAGCGACATCGCTAGCAACATCGCTGCTACGTCACAAAAGTTGTTCGTTAGCAGCGACGTTGCTAGCAATGTTGCTTAGTGTGACGGGGCCTTTACTCCGTCCTCACTCCCTAGTTGGTATGTGCCTAACTATCTGTTACTCTGTAATGTCTTGTCTTGTCTTGTGTGTACAAGTACCCTCTTAATTGTACAGTGCTGCAGAATATGTTCGTGCTATATAAATAAAAAATTGGAAGCAACAAAAAGAAAAGAGAGTACTATAAAAAGCACCAAGACCTTATAAGAAAACTGAAAACCAATCAATATAAAAAAAGTCAACATTTTATTGGATACAAGATGTACAGTACAAACAAGATTAAAAACATATAAAAGAAAACAATGCATGACCAGGACCCTACAAGATAATACAAGTAGAAATGCTACCTAATCATCACTTTCCGGTCTTCTTATTTTTTTATTATTCTTCTTGCAGCAGTAAGGTATTGAGGAAAATTTTCCATAGCGAAACGCACGTTGGGGGGCCTGGGGGCTCTTTCTCCTTGGGGACAGCCTGATTACTTTGGATTGACCTGTAGCACACCTTGCATTGGGCACTTTACATTTGGTGTGTAAGGCAGCTGTAATAGGATATACCATTATGCATCAACTCTGCCTTCTGGTATGACTTAAAGTGAAACTTTAGCCATATATGCGGTTTGCCATAAGTTGTTGGCAATAGGAATAGACAACATATTTTTAGCATTCTATTTATCCTCGCCTAGATAAGGCGGTGATGCCTAAGATTTGTGGAATTTAAAGGGATATTATTGCTACATATATGCATGTGTTATACACTGTTTTTTACTCTGCATAGGTGTTTTGGTATTTTTCCATCCCTTATGGCCTAGGACATACATTATTTAAAGTGATATTGCAAGCACATCAACAGCGTTGCCCACCACATTTTCTGTTGCAAAGGAAGTTTTACATATGTATCAATCATGTACACAGGTGTATTGTCCCGTTCATGCATTTTTTAACCCAAGCATGCGTGACGTCACCAATAGAGTTGAGCACGGTTCGTGGTTCGAGGTTCTCCAGTTCTAGGCTCGAGTGATTTTGGGGGCTGTTCGAGATCGAACTAGAACTCGAGCTTTTTGCAAAAGCTCGATAGTTCTAGATACGTTCGAGAACGGTTCTAGCAGCAAAAAGCAGGGCTTTTTACAGCTACAGTGCGCAGGAGCCATCGCTGGCAGCCTGCCAGAAGCTGGTAACCAAGATAAACATCGGGTATCCAAGCAAAGCGATTTGGTTAGTAACCCGATGTTTATCTTTGTTACGTGCAGGAAGCCCACACTTCCCCGCTCAGCTCTCTCCGCCCCCTCCTGCCCGCGGCATGTACACATATACATATATACACACACACACACACACACATGGTCCCGCTCGGCTTACCTGCGGTGATGAAGTCCCGCCATCCCGACCTCAGTGCTGTCACTGTCCTCCATGGCCGCCGCTTGTCACATCACCTCTCGCTTCCGACCCGAGACTAACTAGCGGTGACGTCACGGGCCTCTCGCGATATTTGGCTGTGAAGGCGGCGGTCATTGAACTCAGTGACAGGGGCTGTCGGCAGTGCTGGAAATCAGCGCAGGTAATGTACCTCGCTGACAGCAGCACTTGTCATCCCCTGCAGTGACCTGAGCTGACCCATTGATGTTAGCTCAGGTCACTGCACTGCTCTCCCAGCCAATGGGGAACATCCTGCTCTTCATTGACTGGGACAGTGTGGATCGTCATGGCAACCCCTTGGATTACACCAGACCTGGATTTGTTTTTCATTCTAATAAATTGGTTAAAGAGGGAATGTTTTGGGGAGTGTTTTTTCAAATAAAAATGTGTTTGTCGTCTATTTTTTTTTATTACTGACTAGGTTGGTGATGTCGGGTATCTTATAGACGCCTGACCTCACCAACCCCAGGGCTTGATGCCAGGTGACATTACACATCTGATATTACCCCATATATTACCCCGTTTGCCACCGCACCAGGGCGCGGGATGAGCTGGGGCGAAGCACCAGGATTGGCGCATCTAATGGATGCGCCACTTCTGGGGCGGCTGCGGCCTGCTATTTTTAGGCTGGGGAGAGTCCAATAACCATGGACCTCCCTAGTCTGAGAATATCAGGCCCCAGCTGTCTGCTTTACCTTGGCTGGTGATCCAATTTTGGGGGACCCCTACGTGTTTTTTTTTTAAAATTATTTATTTAATTTAAAATAACAGCGTGGGGTGCCCTCAGTTTTGGATTACCAGCCAAGGTGAGGTTGCCAGCTGTGGTCTGCAGGCTGCAGCCGTCTGCTTTACCCTAGCTGGCTACAAAACTAGGGGGAACCCTACGTCATTTTTTTTCATTTTTTTGGCTAAATACAAAGCTAAGCACCCCTTAGTGCCACATGAAAGGCACCAAAGGGTGCTCCACTTTTTCTCCACTTTTTCTCCACTTTTTCTCCACTTTTTTATCCACTTTTTTATCCACTTTTTCTCCACTTTGTCTCCACTTTTTCTACATTTTTTCTCCACTTTTTCTACATTTTATTCTCCACTTTTTCTCCACTTTTTCTTCACTTTTTCTCCACTTTTTCTCCACTTTTTCTCCACTTTTTCTCCACTTTTTCTCCATTTTTGTCTCCACTTTTTCTCCACTTTTTCTCCACTTTTTCTCCACTTTTTTCTCCACTTTTTATCCACTTTTTCTCCACTTTGTCTCCACTTTTTCTACATTTTTTCTCCACTTTTTCTACATTTTTTTCTCCACTTTTTCTCCACTTTTTCTCCACTTTTTCTCCACTTTTTCTCCACTTTTTTCCACTTTTTCTCCACTTTTTATCCATTTTTTTCTCCACTTTTTCTCCACTTTTTCTCCACTTTTTCTCCATTTTTTTCTCCACTTTTTCTCTACTTTTTCTCCACTTTTTCTCCAATTTTTCTCCATTTTTTTCTCCATTTTTTCTCCACTTTTTCTCCACTTTTTCTCCACTTTTTTCTCCATTTTTTCTACACTTTTTCTCCACTTTTTTTCCATTTTTTCTACACTTTTTCTCCATTTTTTTCTCCACTTTTTCTCCACTTTTTCTCCACTTTTTCTCCATTTTTTTCTCCATTTTTTCTCCACTTTCTCCACTTTTTCTCCACTTTTTCTCCACTTTTTCTCCACTTTTTTCTCCACTTTTTCTCCTTTTTTTATCCATTTTTTTCTCCACTTTTTCTCCTTTTTTTCTCCACTTTTTCTCCATTTTTTTCTCCACTTTTTCTCCACTTTTTCTCCACTTTTTTCTCCACTTTTTTCTCCACTTTTTCTCCATTTTTTCTCCACTTTTTCTCCACTTTTTCTCCACTTTTTCTCCACTTTTTATCCACTTTTTATCCATTTTTTTCTCCACTTTTTCTCCACTTTTTATCCACTTTTTATCCATTTTTTTCTCCACTTTTTCTCCACTTTTTCTCCACTTTTTATCCATTTTTTTCTCCACTTTTTTTCCACTTTTTTTCCACTTTGTCTCCACTTTTTATCCATTTTTTTCTCCACTTTTTCTCCACTTTTTCTCCATTTTTTTTCTCCACTTTTTCTCCACTTTTTATCCATTTTTTTCTCCACTTTTTCTCAACTTTTTCTCCATTTTTTCTCCACTTTTTTCCACTTTTTCTCCACTTTTTCTCCACTTTTTATCCATTTTTTTCTCCAGTTTTTCTCCATTTTTTTCTCCACTTTTTCTCCACTTTTTCTCCACTTTTTCTCTCCACTTTTTCTCCACTTTTTATCCATTTTTTTCTCCACTTTTTCTCCATTTTTTTCCACTTTTTATCCATTTTTTTCTCCACTTTTTCTCCACTTTTTCTCTATTTTTTTCTCCATTTTTTATCCACTTTTTATCCATTTTTTTCTCCACTTTTTCTCCACTTTTTCTCCACTTTTTCTCCGTTCTTTTTCTATGGTCGGTCTACCCATTAGCTCTGCCATGCATAGTGTAGCTCTACACCTACTGCACATGTTACTTTATGATTGACATCTCTTTCGTACCAGAGCTGTCTAAGTCTACTCTGACCCCATATTTGTCATTACTATATTGTCCTTGTACTGTATTATGACATTTGTATCATGTGTTTCATTTCTTGCTGTGTTGCAATTTTTTTGCTGCATCCCAATTGTACCTCTACATTGTTCGAGTTTATGTTATTGTTCTTTCACTCTTATGTGATACTGATTATTGTCATTTTTCATGATTACATGCAGATAAGTCCAATCTGACGAAGGCTCAGGCCGAAACGTCATTTGTAACTTGTTTTGGACAAAAACATATATGCTTATGAAAATTTTTTTTTTCTTAATACGGACCAATAAAGAGTGATTTTGCATTACTATCCGTTGTGACTTACTGACTTAGTCTGGGAGATTTAGAGTGCCGAGGTTACTCACTAATTTTATCTATTATTACCTCTGAGCACCTATATACCAGTGAGCAAAGCTTCCTCTACAGTAGTTCTCCTGATTAGGCATGCCCTTACCTCATGAGCAGGGCATTGCAGCTTTGGTAGCAACCATTACGACATGGACTCTGCTGCTGTGGACCCGAGAAGAGTGAGTGCAGATTCATTGCACCCACACTCCTCACATGAAGGGTCCGCACTACTAGAAAATGGGGGATACGTTCCCTGAGTGTCTTCCCCCCATATTCTAGACGGTCCAGAGTCGTCGTGGGACCCCTTTATTTTTTTTCTTACAATAAATTGGTGAAAGAGGAAATGTTTTGGGGACTGTTTTTTCAAATAAATTTCTTTTGTCGATTTTTTTTTTTTGTTAGTACTGACAGTTTATGATGTTGGGTATGACTTTACAGCTAGTATCAACCCGATTTATTACCCCGTTTGCCACTGCACCAGGGCACGGGATGAGCTGGGGTGAAGCGCCAGGATTGGCGCATCTAGTGGATGCGCCACGTCTGGGGTGCCTGCGGCCTGCTATTTTTAGGCTGTGAAGGCCCAATAACTATGGACCTTCCCACCCTGAGAATACCAGACCACAGCTGTCCGCTTTACCTTGACTGGTGATCCAATTTGGGGGGGACCCTACTTTTATTGTGTAATTATTAATATTTATAAAATAATTATAAAAAAGAGCCTGAGGGGACCTCCACATTGGATCCCCAACCACGGTAAAGCTGCCAGCTGTGGTTTTCAGGCTACAGCCGTCTGCTTTACCCTAGCTGGCTATCAAAAATGGGGGGACCCAACGTCATTTTTTTTTTAACTTTTTTAAATAGAAAAAATTAATGGGCTTCCCTGTATTTTGATTGCCAACCAAGGTAACGGCAGGCAGATGGGGGTGGCAACCCATAGCTGTCTGCTTTATCTGCGCTGAGAATCAAAAATACCGCGGAGCGCTACGTCATTTTTTTAAAGATTTATTTTTACAGCACTGTGATGTCCAGCAATCAAAATACAGGGAAGCCCATTTTATTTTTAGTTATTTAAATAAATAATTAAAAAAAATATATATGGGCTCCCGCTGCATTTTTTGTATTGCTAGCTAAGGGTAATCCAAGCAGCTACTGACTGCTAACCCCCACTGCTTGGTGTTACCTTCCCTGGCAATGGAAAATCCAGGGAAGCATTTTTTATTTTTTTTGCCAAAAAACTACAAAAAAAGGACGTGAGCTTCGCCATATTTTTGTATGCTAGCCAGGTATAGCAGGCAGGTGCTGGAAGAGTTGGATACAGCACCAGAATATGGCGCTTCTATGAAAATGCCATTTTCTGAGGCGGCTGCAGACTGCAATTCGCAGCAGTGGGGCCCAGAAAGCTCAGGCCAACCCCCAGTTGCCTATTTGTACCCGGCTGGGAACCAAAAATAAATTGAAACCCGTTTTTTTTAATTATTTCACTTATTTCATGAAATAATTAAAAAACAAATGACGTGGGCTTCGCCCCATTTTTGTGTCCAGCTGGGTACAACTAGGCAGCTGGGGATTGGAATCCGCAGCACAGGTTAGCCCGAGGTTTGTGGGCGCCTCTGCTGCGGATTTCAGTCCGCAGCCGTCCCAGAAAATGGCGCTCTCATAGAAGCGCCATCATCTGGCGCTGTATCCAACTCTTCCAACAGCCCTGGAGCCGGGTGGCTTGTTGGGTAATCATGAGTTAATACTGGCTTTGTTTTACCAGCCAGTATTAAGCCAGAGATTCTTAATGTCAGGCACGTTTGACCCGGCCATTAAGAATCTCCAATAAAGGGTTAAAAAAAAACACCACACAGAGAAAAAATACTTTAATAGAAATAAATACACAGACACATTAGATACTCCATCTTTATTACCCCCTGTCAGCCCTCCACGATCCTGCTCTTCTGTCTTCTTTCTTTCTAGTGTAGTAGTAGTGACGATTGTAGTGAGGATGAGATTCACCAGCCCATCATGGGCTGGGGAACCTCATCCTCACTACAATCCTCACTACAATCGTGAAGCAGCGTGCAGCCTTCACTCCGTGAGTGATCAGTGCTGGCTGCTAGCGGTAACAGCGGTAACGCTGACAGACGCATTACCATAGCAACGGTGCTCTCGGAGCCGCGGTTAGCAGTGATGTCACCGCTAACTGCATTGCTATGGCAACGGTGATCTCCGTTAATGACCGGCTGTGTCAGCCGGTCCCTAATGGAACGGGGAGTCGACCGTGTGCTAGAGCATGTCGCCGGTACACGGCGATACACATATGTGCACCGTGTACCGGAGAGATGCACTCGCAGGTCCTACATGACGCGTCATAGTCATGTGACCAGTCTGTAGCCAATGAGATAATAGCCACGTGACTGATCACATGGCTATTTTGACGTCACGATAGGTCCTGCATCTCTGCTGGCAGTGCCGGTCACCGGGAGGATTCAGCGATCATCGGATGGAATAGCGGCAGGAGACAGAGTGCAGAAGGGATCGCGGGGACCGGTAAGTGTTATGGCAATGTTTATTAACTGTTTGTGTACATTTATAATGCATTTTTATGTGTTTGTGATTGCCTCCCATTATAGCCTATTGGTTCGAGTTCGGTTCGTCGAACGTTCGACGAACCGAACTCGAACGGGACCCCCGTTCGGCGAACCGACCTCGAGCCGAACCGCGACCGGTTCGCTCATCTCTAGTCACCAATCTACAATTTACGTAATGCGGGCCTTTTAGGCCCCTGTGCAAATAATATCGAGAAACTCACATAAATAACTTTTATAAGTTTATTTCAAAATTGCAAAATAAGATATGAATAATGCACAACATTTTAATTCAAATTTTTTGCAGAAACACCAAAAAAACATTTTTCTCCAAACTTCAAACAAAGATATGAAAAACAGACAAAGGTATATAAATCTAGAGTAAACTAGGTGCAGCTACATTTCTAACTTTTTCTTTTCAATTTTATTGGTTTTCTGAACAATTTTCATGTTATCTTTTCATGTTAGGTCCTGCATGAATGTTCTTTACAGACATTTTCCCCACAAGTGGTACAATATCGCTCAGTTTTTCTCTCTAAGTTTCTTGGACAAATGAAACAACGCTTTTGTTCTTTTTCTCCTGGCCCTGAATATCCTGAAACTGTACGCCACACCATCTCATTGCTTTTTTAGTTTGCTTTGGCAAACATTTCATGTTGCTTCGCTCCATCATGGGACGCATTACAAGTTCATGGCAAAGGTCCTTCAAGAATAGGCATCTCCTGTCCTTCCTCCTTGCATAGAATTCTGGATAAGGTTCTGTATAAATAATGAATGAATTCAGGGATGCTATATCAAGCATATTTGAAAAAAATTACTACAGGCCAAAGTCTTGTTTGCCTCTTGCATGAATATTCTCCCACCATTTCATCCATTTTGTCTACACCTTTTTTAGTTTTATTATAATGCAGGATCATTTCTGGTTTAAATTTCCTGTCATTGCTGTCAATACTGCAATCATGATTCATGGTACTGAGGAAAATAACAGATTTCTCCTTCTTCTCTTTGTAAGATACCAGTGTCGCTTTGTTGTTGAAACCAAAGACACTCTCATAAAGTGCTCGCTGTGGATTTTGTTTCATTGCTTGAGGTATTTCTTGTCGGTTTGGCTTCATAGTACCAACAAGTGTAATAGCTTTTTCAAGCAGAAAATTGCCAGTGAAACATTGGTAAAATAATTGTCCATGGTAATGTTTCTACCTGAATTGTATATTGGTACAACAAGTTTTTTCCCAATCTCAGACACTTGATCGTTCTGTACTGGTGCTTCAACTTCTTTGCCACTGTAGATAAGCCCAATTATGCCATAATAATTTTCAGAATCACACATCCAGAATATTTTTATTCTATACTTGGCTGGTTTACTGGGCATGTATTGTATGAATTGAAACGTCCTTTGAAGGGTAGACGTTGCTCATCAACTGTAACATTTGTAGTAGTATTGTAAAGTTTGGTGCAATTTTTGATAAATATGTCCCAGATATAACTGATATGGGCTAATTTGTCTGTTTGGAACCTCGTTGCACGAGTTCACTTATCATCAATAGAATGTTTCTTTTAATTTCCTCATATCTATCCACTGCCGTTGTTGCTTTATAATGTGGATCAAAAAATTGGTCCGTCCAGAAATAATTCTCTGATTGGAACATCATACGATTTTGACTCTCTATTAGCAGTAAAAGTCCAATATATGCATAAAGTTCCTCTTTTGAGTTATTTTTTTACAGAAGCGATACGTCTTCCTTCTAGGTTTTAACATAAAAGGACCCCTTCTGAAATATTGTCAGAAAAAAATGTACAGAATACGTCTTTAAGGGAAAAGTACCTGGGACTTCCCACAGCTCCTTGAGCATATCTCACAATATTACACCACGTTCCAAATTATTATGCAAATGATATTTTTCTCTGATTTTCCTAAATGGTCGGTGAAAATGACAGTCAGTCTAATAATAGTCATCACACGTTAGAGTATACATCGAATTTTATTGAAGAAATCAATGATAACAGTATAATCTTCAAATTTAAAAAGAAACTCAAAATTCACTGTTCCAAATTATTAGTAGAGTTTCTAAACATTTTATATGTTTTAAAGAACTGAAAATGCTTATTTATGGAATTTGCAGCATTAGGAGGTCACATTCACTGAAATAAAAAACTATTTAAATCCAAAACATCCTAACAGGCCAAGTTACTTGTTAACATAGGAACCCTTCTTTGATATCACCTTCACAATTCTTGCATCCATTGCACTTGTGAGTTTTTGGAGAGTTTCTGCTTGATTTTCTTTGCATGATGTCAGAATAGCCTCCCAGAACTGCTGTTTTGATGTGAACTGCATAGATCTTTTGCTTGATGATACTCCAATGTGTCTCTATAGGGTTGAGGTCAGGGGAAAATGGTGGCCACACCATGAGTTTATCTCCTTTTATGCCCATAGCAGCCAATGACACAGATGTATTATTTGCAGCATGATATAGTGCATTGTCATGCATGAAGATGATTTTGCTTCTGAAAGCACGTTTCTGCTTTTTGCACAATGGTAGAAAGTTGTCAGTTAGAAACTCTATATACTTTGCAGAGGTAATTTTCACACCTTCAGGAACCCTAAAGGGGCCTACCAGATGTCTCCCCATGATTCTGGCCCAAAACATGACTCCTCCACCTCCTTGCTGACGTCGCAGCCTTGTTGGGACATGGTGGCCATCCACCAACTATCCACTACTCCATCCATCTGTACCATCCAGGGTTGCTCGACACTCATCAGTAAACAGGACTGTTTGAAAATTAGTCTTTATGTATGTCTTGGCCCACTGCAACCATTTCTGCTTGTAAGCACTGGTTAGGGGTGGCCGAATAGTAAGTTTATGCACCACAGCAAGCCTTTAAGGATCCTACACCTTGGGCTTCAAATATCTGTTTGCTGGTTTGTAATGGCTTTTTATCAGCTGCACTCTTAATCCGATGGACTTGCCTAGCAGAAACCTTCCTCATTCTGCCTTTATCAGCACGAACACGCATGTGCGCTGAATAAGCCACAAATCTCTTCACAGTACGGTGATCATACTTAAGCTTTCGTAAAATATCTAATGTTTTCATCCCTTCTCTATTTCATGCTTTTCGGCAGAAGAGAGATACTTTTTTTTCCCATGTTACTGTAGCCTGCTTAATATTGTGGAACATCCAGTTTTCCTTTTATTGGGATCACCTGGCAAACTAATTATTACAGGTATCTAAGATTGATTTCAGTGATCCAAAGAACCCTGAGACACAATACCATCAATGAGTTTCATTGAAGAAAAAAAAAATTAATCGTTATAACACTTAAATCCAGTTTGTATAATAATTTGGAACATGGTGTATGTATTGGAGTACGTTTGACTAATGAAGGATTACTGTCCCAAAAAACATTCGCTTTGGATGTTCTACTTATCTTTTCTTCAGGATCCACTGGATCCACTTCTTCATCATCAGAAGAATCACTGGATGAGGATGTTTGATTAGCTGGTGGCAGATACTCCTCATCAGACAAAGATAATTCACTTTCATAATCACTTTGAAACATAATTGCTTCAATATCTTGGTCAGTCAGATGCTTGGAAGAAGACTGTGCCATTGCTGACTAGATGTTAGCAAACTAAAATAAAAAACAATGAACACAATCAAGGGTGTCCACTATTTGCTTGTGTGTGACACACTGCAGGGGTAAAGTGCCCCCTTCCTCCTCTCACCCACAGCCGCTCTTACCTTTTTTACTTTCTTTTAGGTGGTGTGCAATTCTCTGGATTTTTGTGACTCACAAGCTCCACCCTTTGCATGCTTCTTATAGAAACAAAAAGACTGAAATTGAGTCAGACTTTTTCCCAATATCATATCATCTCAGGTCCTTCAGCAATTAGCTCACAGTGTATACTGTCCTCAGTACTCTAAACAAAAAACATTTTTTTGCCAGCTCACTGAACCACAGCAAATGTGAAGTCTGGAGGAATCCAATCAATCCGGGGCGGTGCAGGGAACTTGATTCCAGAAAATCACCACAGAAAAGTAACTCTTAGGGGCACTTTGCACACTACGACATCACAAGCCGATGATGCGATGCCGTGCGCGATAGTCCCCGTCCCCGTCGCAGCTGCAATATCATGGTGATAGCTGCCATAGCGAACATTATCGCTACGTCAGCTTCACATGCACTCACCTGCCCTGCAACGTCGCTCTGGCCGGCAAACCGCCTCCTTATTAAGGGGGGCGGGGTCGTGCGGCATTATAGCGACGTCACACGGCAGGCGGCCAATAGAAGCGGAGGGGCAGAGATGAGCGGGACGTAAACATTCCGCCCACCTCCTTACTTCCGCATAGATGGCGTGAGCCGCAGGACGCAGGTAGAAGATGTTCTTCACTCCTGTGGCTTCACACACAGCGATGTGTGCTGCCGCAGGAACGAGGAACAACATCGTAACATCGGTATTTCCCAATTCATGGAAATGCCGGACCCTACACCGATGATACAATAACGACGCTTTTGCGCTCGTTAATCGTATCAAAAAGGATTTACACACTACGATATCGACTGCGACGCCGGATGTGCGTCACTTTCGATTTGACCCCACAGACATCGCAGCTGCGATGTTGTAGTGTGCAAAGTGCCCCTTAGGCTAAGTTGCACACGTTGCATTCTTTTCCGCAGCGTGTAAGTCACTGCATGTGCGTCTCAGAACGCAGCTGAAAAGCTGCGTTCTGAGATGCATTGTTACTGCAGAATTCATGCGTTCTGGATGCTTGCTCTGACTTGGCAGAGTGGGAAAAGCATCCAGAACGCACATTTTGACAGTGCGGTCCCACTCGGCTCTGCTGCATCCCCATAAACTTGCAGAAGAGTCGAGTGGGACCGCACTGTCAAAAAGAGCATGGCTGGCTGCGAGACAGAGCCGAAAGGGAATTTCAAAACTTTTCTCAACTTGTGCCACCACAATGCTGATTTCAATATCAGTGTTGAATGGAATTTTTTTGGTACCATAGGTACCATAGGTAAAATTCGTTTTTTTTAAAGTTTGTCATCATATGTGGGTTTGAATATTTCCACAAATACATATGCTTTGACCGTGATATTGCAGCAATGCAAAGTCATGTAGATGTTTGGTGTACAGGGCAAAGCACCAGTTACTATTGGTTTTTGATCTTGAGTTAAATATGGGCAAAGATAGGCATACATTTTATGCGACATGTTTTACAAGCTACTTTGACACAAAATTGCAGCCAAAATATTGTTTTGTCATAGCCGGTAATAATTGTATCGTGTTTAGCAGCAAAAGTTGAGCTAATATGCCAAATTTCAGCATCACAGCCAGTATAGAACTCTAATGGCTATCTGCCAAAGTTTGCAAAATCCTCTTAGCTGAAGCCGCAGGCTTGGTGGGACCTCCAGTGAAAGGTCAACAGTGCCCAATGTATTTGAGATCTGACCCTAAAAATTTACAGAACCTCTTTTCAAACATACATGTACATCCTTATAAATTTTCAGCAAAATCGGAGAAGGTCGAGTGGGGACTGTGGAGACACGGGGCTCAGTGGGTGCTCTCGTCCACTAAAACCCGCCGCCTTTAGAAAGACAGCGTGGCTCAGGGCTCATCCCAACTGAACGCCGGCCTCCTTAATCGTGGGTGTAACACTAATCAGACAACACAGGGTGAGGGAACCACAATAATTAGACTTTATTGGATTCCCCAAACAATTAATGGCACATAACACATAACCAGCAAAAACACACAAATGTAACAGGCAACAGAGTCTCACCCTTTCGCTGGCTCACCAGGGATTTAGAATGTCCTTGCCTCAGAGGTTCCAGGGCCGCTTACGCCAATCCAGCAGCACCCCGCTTTTGCCGGGCACCCACCGAGAAAGGAATAATGCCAGATTTAGGAAGCTGTCTGAGGTCTGCAAAGTCTGTAACAGGTGACTGAACTGTCCCAACCTGAGTGTCCTCCTTAGGTAGTCCTGGTTTGATGTTACAATCCTGGCAGCTGGAGTCGAAATCCCTAGGCTGTGGATATGGTCTCCAACCGGAACCGGAGTCCCTAGATTGAAGCCATAAGATATCCTGATCCTCTAGTCATCTCCGAAGAGCTTAGACTGGATCCATCAGCATCCATCAACAACCTGGTGGCTTAAAGAAATCCCTTTTATAGCCACAGCCTTCCACTTGGATACACTGCGTCCTCATCGATTAGTTGGACAAGATCGGCTGTCCCATTGGATAAATCTCAAGCTGCATGGACAATGTTCATCCAAATGATGTTTACAGAAAGACTGAGGGTATACATGTAGTCTGGGAGTCACTGACTAGACAATGGCTACTAAGGTAATCACATTAGCAATACACAACTACAATACAATGATTACTGGAAAAGTCTAGAGAACAATACGTCTGGCTTTCAGTGGCCAACACAATTACATGAGTCCAAAAGAGTCTTGTAGAAACAATGAGGGACTTATCCCCCGTCTATAAACAATCTATCATCCAGTCTGGCTGAATTTTAAGAAACTTTAACCCATGAGAGTCCATGTCGTCACATTCCTCCCCCTTCTTAATATTAGCCAGACATGATAGGCTTCCGATCATCCTTCTCCTCTTGACGGCATTGTCCTTTTTAATGGTGAGGTCAGCAACAGAGGCTTGCATCTATACACCTCCCCCTGATTACCTCCCCCAAGTTGAGCAGCCATATTGTGGACAAGCACTAAGGTGGGGTCCATGAGTTGGGCCTGCACAAATCTCCCACTATCAATCCTCCCCCAGTCAATAGCCATAGTGGGGTTAGGCTTACTCACGGTTCTTGGCTCAGAAGTGGATGATGGAGACCGGGAATGCAAACCATCCCTGGAAAAGATGTTAGAAAGATCCACATCAGGGTCCTGCTTGGCTTGGAGGTGGGTGATGGCTGCTTCAAACTGACTGGATAGTCCTTGTCCTAGGTCATTCTCCAAAATGACTGGTGTGAGCAGGTAATTCACAAGCCCCACTTTCACTTCCCTTTGAGTGGTATCCGAAACAACAGGCTTGGTGGGGCCATGTATGAACCCCACTTCAACTTCCTCCTGGCTAGTCCCCGAAACAACAGGTGTGGGGAGGCTGTCCATAAACTCCATATGGACCTCTTCCTGGTCAGACCCCAAAGTAACTGGTGTGGGGACGGTGTCCATAAGCTCCACATCAGCCTTGCTCTGATTAGTCTCCTCAATGACAGGTATAGAGAGACTGTTCACAAGTCTCACATCAACCTCTCCCTGGTCCTTTCCCGAAATAACTGGTGTGGGGACGGTGTCCATAAGCTCCACATCAGCCTTGCTCTGATTAGTCTCCACAATGACAGGTGTGGGGAGGCTGTTCACAAGTCTCACATCAACCTCTCCCTGGTCCTTTCCCGAAATAACTGGTGTGGGGACAATGTCCATAAGCTCCACATCAGCCTTGCTCTGGTCAGTCTCCACAATGACAGGTATGGGGAGGCTGTTCACAATCCCCACATCGATCACTTCCTGGTTGGTCCCCAAAATACCAGGTGTGGGGAGGCTGTCCACAAGCTCCACCTCGACCTCTCTCTGGTCGGTCCTTAGGTCCAACTGCACACATGCCAGAGGAATGTCTGAGCGCTGGCCCTCAGCCAGGGAGATGGATAATTGGGAATCTAGTACAGGGTCTTTTGGGGAAACAATAACTGGGTTTACCAGGGTAATGGAGGAACCAGTGTCTCGTAGTCCCTGGCTCTTGACCGGCTGAGCTGGTAGATAGGCTCCAAGCATGCGGCCTCGGTTTTGGAGACAATCTTTATCTATATGTCCATGGCGCCCACATGTATAACAGCGCCATAGATTGGGCGAGTCACAGGCCCTGTTTGTAGTCCTTTGTTTTGGCGCAGCTTCTGCTGGGTAGCGGAACCATCTTTCTCGACCGGCTGGTGCTAGCAGTACGGCAGCTGGAATCCCATAAACATATACCAGAACATAAGCCCTCTCTTCTCTTGAGGATCTAGGCCCCAATGCATCCAACAACGCTGTGGCTTGGGCCATTTTGGACAAAGTTGATTCCCGATTGTCGCTAGATCCATGATGCGGCACATAGTTTAAATCCTCTGGGTCAATATCGGCGGGATCCTCATCGTCCTCTGCATCATTCTGGGCATCCCAACGGACTAATTTCTGGATCAAGTCTGACCGAGTCTCAGAGTTCCAGTAGATAATCTAAATGGCAATGCCGTGGCGAGCCTCTCCCTTTCGACCCGGGGAACAAAAAAGGGAAGAATTAGGGATTTATTTGCATTAAGTTTGTAGAATGAAACAGCAGAAAATTCCTTAAGAACTGATAAAACATTAATTAAAGAACCTTGTACTTCTGAACAGGAAATAATTATATCATCAGCATACAGTCCCACAACATGCTCAACTTTACCTACTGACACCCCCACAATACCCTTATGCATCCGAATGTACTCTGCTAGAGGCTCCACCACCATAGCAAAAATTACCAGGGAAAGGGGGAACCCCTGGCGGGCACCATTGGATATTAGAAGCTGCGCGAGGCAAACCCTGAGGCGAGGACCTTGGCATTAGGGTTAGAGTACAGGGAGAGAATTGCTGTTAATATTGTCCTCTGAAATTCAAATTTCTCCAAAACACTTGCAGCACCCTGGGATATGTTACCCCAGGGATCTGCAGGATCCTAAGGCTTTCTGGAACACCCTCTGCTGACAACCCACACCTCACACACAGGTAGGGGCACATTCCCTGAGACCTGGGTGCAGCATGTAGAGGGTTAACAGTGGTCATATGTGAGAACCAATCCCTTAGCTGTTAGCCTGGGAAAGGAGTGTGGCTTGTGGGAAGCAGCAGGTGTTGCTAGGCAGAGTTGGGAGAGAGGAAAAACAACAGTTGAAGGAGTGACAGTTGAAAGGAGCCAGAGAGTGAGAGGGGTGGGAGGATTGTGAGAAGACCCCCAAAAGGCGACTAGGAGGTAGTAGCCTGAGGGTAGATAGATCCCAGGCACTACGCACGAGGGGGTACTGGACCCCAGAGTAGACGACAGCTCCAGGCGGTCTGCTGATCCAGCCGTGTGTGGTGACTTCCAGGGTACCACACCACCCATAGGCTCAGGGACACAGCCTCATATATAAGACCCGGGAGAGGGCACAGAGAAGTAGCCTACCCCACAAGGGACCGCGAGGCCTGTCATACTGGGCCCAGAAAAACAAAGGAGCGGAGCGCCGCAGGTCACCAACAGCTTCAGGCAAGGGGAACACCAGCTCTGCATGTGCACGGAGGGCTCAACTGGGACTCACGTCAGCACCGGGACAAAGGAAAGTCGGTTAACCAGCCGTACCAACCTGCACTTGCAACATCAAGTGAGTAAATACCAATTAATCTGCAAGAACTGTGTCGTGTTTATTACTGGCGCATCACAAGGCGCAGCACACTTACATGGGACTTAAGCCCCTACTGGCGGAGGGCGCGAACACACTTGCTGCTATACCATCTGTCCCTAAAACCACAGCAGCGGCGGGACATCTTATTACCGCAACCCGCCAGTGGCATCACAAGTGACATATAAAATAACCCTGTTACCGAGCGCCCCCAGGTAACGGAACCGGGCACGGCCACCTGTGACAGTGATCCCCATTATCCACCACCTGGAACTGAGTATCCCAAGGGCCTGGGGTGTGGCAGCGCTCTACAAATTGGCGTCACGAACAGGATGCAAACTAGGCCCAGCAACTCTGGGTGCAGTGTGCCTTAAACCGTTGAAAATTGTATATAAACTTTGTCGCCATTTTGCCTCAGTAAAAATTACTGCGCCATCACTCTGGCTGTAAAAGAGCGCAAAGTTTGAAAAAGTGCGCAGGAAAACCTGGCTCCGCCCCCCACAGGGAATCTGCAGAGAAGCCAAACACTGAGCAGTAACCTGACTTCAGGAGCTCCTGAGCCGCTCGGGATCCCCATACAGAAGGTTGCTGAAATTAACCAAGGGGGACTAAAATGGAAGCGCAAGAGAACGGAGACACTGCCAGACCGAGTCGGAGCACAGACGCTGCGGCGGTGGCACCGATCATGCCACTCATGCTACCCTACCTCCCAGGCGCGACCTGGATGCCCCAGTACAATGGCAAATTGGATACATTAGTCGGGTTCAAAAAGAAAATAACTAATTCAATGGACATGTATCCCTTAACCGGCAAGCAAAGGGCGTCCATTATACTGGGTCAGCTTAAAGGGGCAGCGGAGCTAGAAGCAGAAACTTGGTCAGATGCTGAACGCGAGTCAATAACCACCATCTTTGACAAATTGAAACTTGCATTTGAGACCCGCACTGAGGCAGAACTGCGGATGGAGTTCTACAACTGCAGAAAGAAACCGCAGGATAACATCAGGGACTATGCCCTGAGACTCCAAGCAGCAATAAGGACATTAAAACATGTCAATCCTCTCAGTGCCAGAGAGGAAAACTGGATGCTAAGGGAGCAGTTGTCATCAGAGGACCGCAAGCAACTGCGCCTGTGGTCCCTTGAACATGCTGATGCGGACTTTGCAACTCTAAAAGATCGGGCTATCAAGGCGTTGCAGCCCCCGGCAACCTCAGACTCTACCCTGACGGTGCTACCTGCCAGTGTCCCTTCCTTGGAAGTGGAAACTGCCTCCTCTACTCCAGCAAAGGCCAATGGGCAGGTTGCGACCCCTAGTACACCATAGGACCTGCGTTACCAAGTGCAGCGACTCAGCGAGGACGTAGCAAAGATCCTCAAAGCCATGCAGCTTGGTCCAGAGCCCAAGCCACCAGACCGTATCCTGCTTGCTGACTCCCCTGAGGACGTCCCGTGGATGAGGAACCGGAGGAGTCCCCCACTGCAAGGAAGACCCACTGATCGCTATTGTTCTTCAGGTCAACCCATCTGCCGGCATTGCGGTAAAACAGGCTATCTTGCAAGAAGGTGTCCTTTAAATATGCAACCCCTGGGGCCAAGGGCCAATACCCAGGTGTAAGTCGACAAGGCCCAATGGAATGGCGTGATCGGTATGTGGGAGGACGTCCGATTCTGTCCATTACCTTGGATGGGATCCCCACTTCTGCACTGTTAGACACCGGTTCACAGGTAACCACCATTCCCTATGAGCTGTACTGCCGATTCTGGTGTGATGAAGAACTCACCCGACCTGATCCAAGCCTCACCATATATGCTGTAAACGGGTTACCGGTAGAGCAGATAGGATTTAAAGAAGTAACCATAAAGGTGTGGAGGGTGGAACTTAGTGGTCAGGGATTGATTGTTATTAAAACTGATGCAAATGATAGAAATCCCCATGTGATCCTAGGTACCAATGTCATCGAAAATTGTTTGGGAGAAGTATTGTTCTTGCTCCAACAGATCGCCAAGACTGCCGATGCCAGGCAGCAGAGGGTTCTGCAGAAAGAGATTAAAGCCCTCTTGCTAAAACGACAGGTAAACCAGTCTGGTGGAGAACTGGGTAGTGTGTGGGTAATGGATTCTAACCCCATTGTGTTACCTCCAAGAAGTGAAATGATGGTGTGGTGTCAGGCATCCATAGGTCCTAGAGGGCGAGATTACCAGGCAGTGGTAGAGCCCGTGTACTCAGGGGACTGGTCCACAATCCTGACAGCCAGGGGGTAGTCAATGTACACAAAGGGAGAGTTCCTGTACGTATATTAAAATGTGGGGATGAGGAAGCCAAATTGCCCAGGTACGCTACCATTAGTAAATTGTTTACCATCACTGAAAATGCCATTCAAGCAACAGAACCACTTGCCCCAACAGACCTGGCAGATGAGCAATTAGCAAACTGGTGCCAGGAACTCCATGTTGGTACCGACTCCACGCCTTCTTAACAGAAGCAAGGAGTATACCGGGTTGTGCAGGAATATGAACCAGTCTTCAGTAAGCATCCATTGGATTTCGGGAGAATTAAAGGGGTACAACACCATATCCCCATTGGGAACCATCCTCCCATCAGAGAGCTATACAGACCTGTACCACCAAAACACTATCAGACTGCCAAAGAAATGCTACATGACATGAAGGAGGCTGGGGTTATCCGAGATAATTGTAGCCCTTGGGCAGCTCCCCTAGTCTTAGTGAGAAAAAAGATGGCACCATGCGGATGTGTGTAGATTACAGGCAGATAAATCGCATTACACATAAAGATGCTTACCCATTACCCCGCATAGAAGAGTCCCTAGCTGCACTCAAGACTGCTAACTACTTTTCCACCTTAGACCTTACTAGTGGGTATTGGCAGGTCTCTGTAGCAGAGGAAGACCGGGAGAAGACTGCATTTGCCACCCCGATGGGCCTGTGCGAGTTCAACGGTATGGCGTTTGGACTCTGTAACGCACCTGGAACCTTCCAGCGCCTGATGGACTGTTGTCTGGGGCATCTGAACTTTGAAACTGTACTACTCTATTTAGATGATGCCATTGTGTTCTCCAAGTCCTACGAAGACCATCTGGAATATCTGGCTGCGGTGTTTGAAGCACTATCCAAGTACGGCATGAAGCTGAAACCATCCAAGTGCCATCTCCTTAAACCCAAGGTTCAGTATCTGGGACACATAGTCAGTGATGAGGGAGTCGCGCCAGATCGAGACAAGATAAAAGTCATCAAGAGCTGGCCAAAACCAACTACTATCAAAGAGGTATGTCAGTTCCTGGGCCTGGTAGGATACTACCGAAGATTCATCAAAGGTTACACCAAGATGGCTGCACCCTTGCAAGACCTCCTGGTTGGTCAACCCAAGAAAGGCAAGAAGTCTGATCCTCAATTCGAATGGGGTGAAAAAGAAGAAAGTTCCTTCAAACAAATGAAGTGGGCTCTGACGGGGGAAGAAATTCTTGCTTATCCAGACTACAACTTACCCTTTGTGCTGTACACAGACGCCAGCAACGTGGGATTAGGAGCAGTGTTGTCACAAGTCCAGAATGGGAGAGAGCGAGTAATTTCCTATGCTAGCAGGAAGCTTCGGCCTACTGAGAGAAATCCGGAAAATTACAGCTCTTTCAAGTTGGAGTTGCTGGCCATGGTCTGGGCTATCACTGAGAGGTTCAAGCACTATCTAGCAGCCACTAAGTTCACAGTGTTCACTGACAACAATCCTCTTACCCATCTAGACACAGCAAAGTTGGTTGCATTAGAACAACACCGGGCAGCTCGGTTATCCAACTATGACTTTACCATCAAATACAGAGCTGGACGTAACAACAAAAATGCAGATGCACTGTCAAGAATGCCCCATTTGCAAGAAGAGGGAGAAGACATAGATGAGCTAGAAGAGATAGAGTTACCTGCCTTCCATCGCAAGAGAACATGCCAATGTCAACAAACTGGTTCTAGACCAAAAGAGGCAACTTTGAAACCCTTATCACATTTTAGTTGGAAAGAGACACAGGACAGTGATCCCGCTGTCAGCTTAATCAAGAGACTGGTAAGCCAAACCAATTCTCGTCTTGCACCAGAGGCTCCACAAGAAGCCCAACATCTGTGGAAGAACAGAAATAAGTTGTTTATCCACCGGGGAATACTCTGTAGACGATTCATCAATCCAAAAACTCACGAGATGAGGTGGCAAGTGATAATACCAAAAAGAGACGTCCCAATAGTGTTAGAAGCGTACCACAACGACGCCGGACACTTTGGTTGGAAGAAACTTGAGATTAGAGTTGAGCGCGGTTCGTGGTTCGTGGTTCTCCAGTTCGCGGCTCGAGTGATTTTGGGGCATGTTCTAGATCGAACTAGAACTCGAGCTTTTTGCAAAAGCTCGGTAGTTCTAGAAACGTTCGAGAACGGTTCTAGCAGCCAAAAAACAGCTAAATCATAGCTTGGTTTCTGCTGTAATAGTGTAAGTCACTCTGTGAATCAAACTATTATCACATTTCAGTGTATAGTGTGCGTGAACAGCGCCTTCAGATCACTGCTGTTTCTATAATGGCGATCGCCATTTTTTTTTTTTTTTTTTCTTGTCTTCCTTCCCTAAGCGCGCGCGTCTTGTGGGGCGGGCCAGCATGTCAGCCAATCCCAGACACACACACAGCTAAGTGGACTTTGAGCCAGAGAAGCAACGGCATGTGTGATAGGATCTGCATGTCACATGTCCCTGCATTATAAAACCGGACATTTTCTTCACGGACGCCATTATCTGCCTTCTGCGTCTTTGGTGTCAGACATCACTGTCGCAGCTCCGTCTTCCTGAGTCCTATAGCCGATACAGCTGTATGCGCTGCATACACAGCGTTAGACAGCTTAGGGAGAGCACTTTATAGCAGTCCTTTTAAGGGCTCCAACCGGCAGGGTCAGAGAGCCATAGGTGACAGGTCCTGCAAACAGCAACAGCGTCTGTGTAGCCCAGGTCAGGGATTTCCTACCTGCATTTCACCATTAGGAGGGAATAGAAAGGCAGGCTTCCATTCCTCTACCCAGAGCACCACAATCCTGCCACTGTACCCTCTTGTCCTCTGCACACTCCAACTGATAACTAAGCCATTATACTAGCAAACACTCAGTGTACCTAGTGGCATCCTATACGTGGCTATTGGACTTTGCTATAGTCCCACTAGTGCAAAGACATTTGCAGAGCGCGTCTGCCTGCATTGCACACTACAACTCATTCTAACCAAGCCATTATACTAGCAAACACTCAGTGTACCTAGTGGCATCCTATACGTGGCTATTGGACTTTGCTATAGTCCCACTAGTGCAAAGACATTTGCAGAGCGCGTCTGCCTGCATTGCACACTACAACTCATTCTAACCAAGCCATTATACTAGCAAACACTCAGTGTACCTAGTGGCATCCTATACGTGGCTATTGGACTTTGCTATAGTCCCACTAGTGCAAAGACATTTGCAGAGCGCGTCTGCCTGCATTGCACACTCCAACTCATTAAAACCAAGCCATTATACTAGCAAACACTCAGTGTACCTAGTGGCATCCTATACGTGGCTATTGGACTTTGCTATAGTCCCACTAGTGCAAAGACATTTGCATAGCGCGTCTGCCTGCATTGCACACTCAAACTCATTTTAACTAAGCCATTATACTAGCAAACACTCAGTGTACCTAGTGGCATCCTATACGTGGCTATTGGACTTTGCTATAGTCCCACTAGTGCAAAGATATTAGCAGAGCACATCTGCCTGCATTGCACACTCCAACTTTTTTAAACTAAGCAATTTTACTAGCAAACACTCAGTGTACCTAGTGGCATCCTAAACGTGGCTATTGGACTTTGCTATAGTCCCACTAGTGCAAAGACATTTGCAGAGCACGTCTGCCTGCATTGCACACTACAACTCATTGTTACTAAGCCATTATACTAGCAAACACTCATTGTACCTAGTTGTATCCTAAACGTGGCTATTGTACTTTTGTCTATTCACAGTATTGGAACGATATTTGCAGCACGTCTGCCTGCATTGCACACTCTAACTTTTTTAAACTCAGCCATTTATAGTAGCAAACACTCAGTGTACCTAGTTGTATCCTAAACGTGGCTATTGTACTTTTGTCAATTCACAGTATTGGAACGTTATTTGCAGCACGTCTGCCTGCATTGCACACTCAAACTTTTTTAAACTCAGCCATTTATAGTAGCAAACACTCAGTGTACCTAGTTGTATCCTAAACGTGGCTATTGTACTTTTGTCTATTCACAGTATTGGAACGATATTTGCAGCACGTCTGCCTGCATTGCACACTCTAACTTTTTTAAACTCAGCCATTATACTAGCAAACACTCAGTGTACCTAGTGGCATCCTATACGTGGCTATTGGACTTTGCTATAGTCCCACTAGTGCAAAGACATTAGCAGAGCACATCTGCCTGCATTGCACACTACAACTCATTCTAACCAAGCCATTATACTAGCAAACACTCAGTGTACCTAGTGGCATCCTATACGTGGCTATTGGACTTTGCTATAGTCCCACTAGTGCAAAGACATTTGCAGAGCGCGTCTGCCTGCATTGCACACTCCAACTCATTAAAACCAAGCCATTATACTAGCAAACACTCAGTGTACCTAGTGGCATCCTATACGTGGCTATTGGACTTTGCTATAGTCCCACTAGTGCAAAGACATTTGCATAGCGCGTCTGCCTGCATTGCACACTCAAACTCATTTTAACTAAGCCATTATACTAGCAAACACTCAGTGTACCTAGTGGCATCCTATACGTGGCTATTGGACTTTGCTATAGTCCCACTAGTGCAAAGATATTAGCAGAGCACATCTGCCTGCATTGCACACTCCAACTTTTTTAAACTAAGCAATTTTACTAGCAAACACTCAGTGTACCTAGTGGCATCCTAAACGTGGCTATTGGACTTTGCTATAGTCCCACTAGTGCAAAGACATTTGCAGAGCACGTCTGCCTGCATTGCACACTACAACTCATTGTTACTAAGCCATTATACTAGCAAACACTCAGTGTACCTAGTTGTATCCTAAACGTGGCTATTGTACTTTTGTCTATTCACAGTATTGGAACGATATTTGCAGCACGTCTGCCTGCATTGCACACTCTAACTTTTTTAAACTCAGCCATTTATAGTAGCAAACACTCAGTGTACCTAGTTGTATCCTAAACGTGGCTATTGTACTTTTGTCTATTCACAGTATTGGAACGATATTTGCAGCACGTCTGCCTGCATTGCACACTCTAACTTTTTTAAACTCAGCCATTATACTAGCAAACACTCAGTGTACCTAGTTGTATCCTAAACGTGGCTATTGTACTTTTGTCAATTCACAGTATTGGAACGTTATTTGCAGCACGTCTGCCTGCATTGCACACTCAAACTTTTTTAAACTCAGCCATTTATAGTAGCAAACACTCAGTGTACCTAGTTGTATCCTAAACGTGGCTATTGTACTTTTGTCAATTCACAGTATTGGAACGTTATTTGCAGCACGTCTGCCTGCATTGCACACTCAAACTTTTTTAAACTCAGCCATTTATAGTAGCAAACACTCAGTGTACCTAGTTGTATCCTAAACGTGGCTATTGTACTTTTGTCTATTCACAGTATTGGAACGTTATTTGCAGCACGTCTGCCTGCATTGCACACTCTAACTTTTTTAAACTCAGCCATTATACTAGCAAACACTCAGTGTACCTAGTTGTATCCTAAACGTGGCTATTTTACTTTTGTCTATTCACAGTATTGGAACGATATTTGCAGCACGTCTGCCTGCATTGCACACTCTAACTTTTTTAAACTCAGCCATTATACTAGCAAACACTCACTGTACCTAGTTGTATCCTAAACGTGGCTATTGTACTTTTGTCAATTCACAGTATTGGAACGTTATTTGCAGCACGTCTGCCTGCATTGCACACTCAAACTTTTTTAAACTCAGCCATTTATAGTAGCAAACACTCAGTGTACCTAGTTGTATCCTAAACGTGGCTATTGTACTTTTGTCAATTCACAGTATTGGAACGTTATTTGCAGCACGTCTGCCTGCATTGCACACTCAAACTTTTTTAAACTCAGCCATTTATAGTAGCAAACACTCAGTGTACCTAGTTGTATCCTAAACGTGGCTATTGTACTTTTGTCTATTCACAGTATTGGAACGTTATTTGCAGCACGTCTGCCTGCATTGCACACTCAAACTTTTTTAAACTCAGCCATTTATAGTAGCAAACACTCAGTGTACCTAGTTGTATCCTAAACGTGGCTATTGTACTTTTGTCTATTCACAGTATTGGAACGTTATTTGCAGCACGTCTGCCTGCATTGCACACTCAAACTTTTTTAAACTCAGCCATTTATAGTAGCAAACACTCAGTGTACCTAGTTGTATCCTAAACGTGGCTATTGTACTTTTGTCAATTCACAGTATTGGAACGTTATTTGCAGCACGTCTGCCTGCATTGCACACTCAAACTTTTTTAAACTCAGCCATTTATAGTAGCAAACACTCAGTGTACCTAGTTGTATCCTAAACGTGGCTATTGTACTTTTGTCTATTCACAGTATTGGAACGTTATTTGCAGCACGTCTGCCTGCATTGCACACTCTAACTTTTTTAAACTCAGCCATTATACTAGCAAACACTCAGTGTACCTAGTTGTATCCTAAACGTGGCTATTTTACTTTTGTCTATTCACAGTATTGGAACGATATTTGCAGCACGTCTGCCTGCATTGCACACTCTAACTTTTTTAAACTCAGCCATTATACTAGCAAACACTCACTGTACCTAGTTGTATCCTAAACGTGGCTATTGTACTTTTGTCAATTCACAGTATTGGAACGTTATTTGCAGCACGTCTGCCTGCATTGCACACTCAAACTTTTTTAAACTCAGCCATTTATAGTAGCAAACACTCAGTGTACCTAGTTGTATCCTAAACGTGGCTATTGTACTTTTGTCAATTCACAGTATTGGAACGTTATTTGCAGCACGTCTGCCTGCATTGCACACTCAAACTTTTTTAAACTCAGCCATTTATAGTAGCAAACACTCAGTGTACCTAGTTGTATCCTAAACGTGGCTATTGTACTTTTGTCTATTCACAGTATTGGAACGTTATTTGCAGCACGTCTGCCTGCATTGCACACTCTAACTTTTTTAAACTCAGCCATTATACTAGCAAACACTCACTGTACCTAGTTGTATCCTAAACGTGGCTATTGTACTTTTGTCAATTCACAGTATTGGAACGTTATTTGCAGCACGTCTGCCTGCATTGCACACTCAAACTTTTTTAAACTCAGCCATTATACTAGCAAACACTCACTGTACCTAGTTGTATCCTAAACGTGGCTATTGTACTTTTGTCAATTCACAGTATTGGAACGTTATTTGCAGCACGTCTGCCTGCATTGCACACTCAAACTTTTTTAAACTCAGCCATTATACTAGCAAACACTCACTGTACCTAGTTGTATCCTAAACGTGGCTATTGTACTTTTGTCAATTCACAGTATTGGAACGTTATTTGCAGCACGTCTGCCTGCATTGCACACTCAAACTTTTTTAAACTCAGCCATTATACTAGCAAACACTCACTGTACCTAGTTGTATCCTAAACGTGGCTATTGTACTTTTGTCAATTCACAGTATTGGAACGTTATTTGCAGCACGTCTGCCTGCATTGCACACTCAAACTTTTTTAAACTCAGCCATTTATAGTAGCAAACACTCAGTGTACCTAGTTGTATCCTAAACGTGGCTATTGTACTTTTGTCTATTCACAGTATTGGAACGTTATTTGCAGCACGTCTGCCTGCATTGCACACTCAAACTTTTTTAAACTCAGCCATTATACTAGCAAACACTCACTGTACCTAGTTGTATCCTAAACGTGGCTATTGTACTTTTGTCAATTCACAGTATTGGAACGTTATTTGCAGCACGTCTGCCTGCATTGCACACTCAAACTTTTTTAAACTCAGCCATTATACTAGCAAACACTCACTGTACCTAGTTGTATCCTAAACGTGGCTATTGTACTTTTGTCAATTCACAGTATTGGAACGTTATTTGCAGCACGTCTGCCTGCATTGCACACTCAAACTTTTTTAAACTCAGCCATTTATAGTAGCAAACACTCAGTGTACCTAGTTGTATCCTAAACGTGGCTATTGTACTTTTGTCTATTCACAGTATTGGAACGTTATTTGCAGCACGTCTGCCTGCATTGCACACTCAAACTTTTTTAAACTCAGCCATTATACTAGCAAACACTCACTGTACCTAGTTGTATCCTAAACGTGGCTATTGTACTTTTGTCAATTCACAGTATTGGAACGATATTTGCAGGACATCTGCCTGCATTGCACACTCAAACTTTTTTAAACTCAGCCATTATACTAGCAAACACTCACTGTACCTAGTTGTATCCTAAACGTGGCTATTGTACTTTTGTCTATTCACACTACTGCAAATCTATGTGCAGCACCTCTGCATGACAACCTCGTGCTCTGTTTTTAATAAGCTATAATGATAGCACAAAATACTGCCATTTTGTGGCATCATAGAACTGGCTGTTGTATTCCATTAGTGCCCCACTGGTGACAAGCTATTTCTAGCACCTCTACATCACACCCTCATGCACATTTAGCTACGCTAATGTTATAGCAAACTCATGGAATTCATTGCTGCATTTCATAATTCGGAGGGATAGAAAGTCAGGCTTCCTTTAGCTTTTCCTTCTGTTCATAGACAGCATCTCCAAGACAAATTTCCCCTCCACGTCTAAGTGTGGAGAGGCAGCTAGTGCGCATGCGTGTGCCGATGTACCCCAGCTGCAGCATAATTACAGTGTTTCGCCTAGTGAGTATGCTCAGCCTGACTGTGCCATTCCTGACGCTAAGTCTTCATTTCGGGATACAGCGCATGCTCCCACACTAAGTGTGAAAAATCTCTTTGCACAGGTGCTTGCATTCTGTGCCGGGTCTAAGTCCTGTTTTGTGCCTAGACACCATGCTAAAGCTGATAGTCTTTTTTCAGAGACTGTATTTCATGCTACTGAGCATGCTCAGGCACTTCCTGCATCAGAGACTAGGTCCGGTAATGAACTCTTTGGCCCTGGCCCTGATGTGGGGGTCCCATATAGACCACAGGGCATCAGGTGTCCTCCCAAATGGCTTGCAGAGGCCCACACCTATGACTTGTCACCGCATTATTGATGGTCAGACGATGACTGGTGAGGTGTTTGGGTCATGGCAGCCATGAGGTCATCATTGAAGTTGCGTTTCCAAATAGGACGCTAGTTATGCCACTCATGACGTGTCACTCTGCTTTTGTCTCCAGGAGGTGCATTGTGGTTCACCCTGGTTTGGGGCGGACCCAGGTTATAAAAGGGGCTGGAGCCAACAAGGAGGTGCGCAGTCTTCTATTATGCTCCGAAAGAGCACACCTCCATGTGTTGAACCCATTGCGGCTTTAGGCCAGAGGTAGGCAGGGATAGGGTGGTGGATGCAGGCCACCACCACAGTTGGTAACGCAGAACGGTTAAGACCAGCTCCTGTCCTAACAGTCCTGCTTGTGCAGCCCAGTGGCATTAACAGGCCTGCTGCTGCTGATGCGCCTGCTGTCCACAGGTGTGGCCCCTACGCACACGGTCAGCGTACTCAATGGCCCCTGTGTTGTTAACAGGGAGTTCCTGGGCTGGGTGGGCATGTGGACCCTGTGACGCTAACAGGGCTCACAGTCTCCAGATCCGAATGGCGTCTAACTCGGTTCAGGCTACTATTAGTTTCATAGCCACACAGCTCTGTATCCTCCACCAAACCTTCAAGTTGCCAACCTCTCCTTTTCCAACTGGGAGCACGGTGGACACTGACTGCTGAAGGTGATATATACCTTTCTCTTTCTTTTCTTATTAATTTTTGTTATATAGCGGTCACAGATTATATACCACTTTATCCAAATCTGCCAGTCCCACTGTAACAGATGTTGTTTCTTCAGCAAATGTTACAGTTGTTTAACCACCAAATCCACGGACCAAAATTTTTTTCCCCTTTCCAACACACCTGTTCCCCTTTCCAACAGCATCTGTCCTTTTTCAACTCATTTTGGGATATGACCAAAAGTGCAACTGTGCAGGGACACCGTACTCAACGCCATCTCAGCACAGCAGCCATCCCTCGGTCCCTCCGATGTGGACAAGTAAAAGACCATTTCCTCCTATCCATGACAAAGTGTTGAGATTCACTCTGTGCAGCACTGGTGTTTAGTGGAAAAGTAGATCTAAGATTGCGTACCACATTCTGCAGATACTCCTGTATACGTGCGTCTATTTCTATGGCAGGAATTAGTTCGCCAAATTTTGTCTTGTACCGGGGATCTAACAGTGTGGCAACCCAGTATTCAGGATTACTTCAAATTCATACAATCCGAGGGTCATGTAGGTAGTGCAGCAAGAAGGCGCTCATGTGTCTTGTGCATCCAGGAGGACCAAGTCCTTGGTGTGTTGGTGGCAGAGAGGTGAGAATCGTGCATCCTTCCTCTGCCCTCTACCCACAACCTCGCACAACCGAAATGTGAGCAAGCTCTCACTCATCTGCTGAGTCTTCCATGCCCATCGCCAGTTCGTCCTCCATTTCTTCATGGGCTCCTGCACTTTCATCAACACTTTTTGCTGATACTATGCGCCCTTGTTAATCCCTCTCCCTCACCATGACTGCCGCATAGGTGCCGCTGACCATCTGGACCTCGTAGATCTTGTTATCCCTTCCGCATATGACTCCTCCTGTACTTCCTCCCCTTCCTCTTGTCCCAACACCTGACTCCGAATAATAATTACAGTGTGCTCCATCATGTAGATGACCAGAATTGTCACGCTGAGAATGACATTGCCAGTGCTAAACATCTTCGTCGACATTTCAAAACTGTGTAGCAGGGTGCATAGGTCCTTGATCTGACACCACTCCAGCAGCGTGATCTGCACCACCTCTGGATCAACTTATCCCAGGCTATATGTCTTACCGTATTTCAGCAGGGCTCTGCGGTGCTGCCACACACGCTGCAACATGTGCAGATTCCAATTCCTGCGTGTCGGAACATCGCATTTCCGGCGTTTAACTGCCAGACCCTAAGACTTCCGGAGTGATGAAAGTTGTTGAGCTGCTGTGTGCGCACGATGGAAGTGAGCACATAGCGAGCGTGCCCGCTGCACAAGGCCATGTAGGCCGTGATGGTGTTTTAAAAATTGCTGGAGAATTCGGATCAACACGTGAGCCATAAAAGGCACGTGTGTCACATTGCCCTGAGGATGGCCCGCAGCCAGGTTTGCATCATTGCCGCACACGGCTGTTAAGTCACCAACGGAGTCCGCTCCGTCAATTTGTACTCCGGTCGCCAGGTGACAACGTGTTCCTTTCATGAATAGTGCTGATGATGGGAGAGTAGTCGATGCCAGCGGCGCAGGTGGACGCAGGTTATGCTCACCCACTGGGCTGCATTACCTTGACAGATGCAGAATCTCTGGCTGAATGTAGCTGGTGGGTATCTCACAGATGAAATACCATCATTCAGCTACAACCAATGGGAAGACACCACACCCTTTTTTATGCCCATCCTGTCTGCAGACCACTGCCAGACATAGCTATGAACCTCTGGTTAATTTTACCCCCAGTTCAGTTTTATGATTTTGTGTGCTTGTTACCTGACTACTTTTCCTGCTTGCTGTTTATGTACCTTGTTGGCCGATACGCATTTCACCTCTGCTTGTTTTCTGATTAAGTCCTGGCCGTCCCATTCTGTTCCTGTTCCTCAATTAATGTTTTGACCCTGCCTGACTACTATTCTCTGTAATAGCGTTGTGACTCACATTTCCCATACATTTCAAAGTAAAACTTTGACCGCCTGATGGCATTGAGCTCTGCTGCCAGCATAGTAAGGAGGTGTGTGGTAGTCCTTGTGCGCAGTTGCAAGGAAGGGTGGCCTGACCACACAGGGTTTGCGCAAAGGTAGAGGACCCACACGAGGTTGAAGAGGCAGAAGCAGTGTATTAACTTCTACATACAGAACAAGGATTGAAACAACTCGTGGGGACGGCAAGACTTGTACAGCAGACCCTTCTCCATCTCTCACCATAGTTTGCCAGTGCCCAGTCAGTGACATGTAATGACCCTGTCTATGCTTACTGGTCCAAGTATCTGTGTTGAAATGCACCCTGTCGCACACAGATTTTCTCAAGGAAGTGGTGATGTTGTGTGCGACATGCCGGTGTAGCGCGGGCATGCTTTTCTTGGAGAAGCAGTGGTGATTGGGCATCTGGTACTGGGGCACAGCGACAGACATAAGGTCTGTAAAATCCTGTGTGTCCACTACGCGTAAAGGCAGCATTTCGGTAGCCAACAGCTTACAGAGGGATAGAGTCAACCACTTAGCTTTGTCATGGGTCGCAGTAAGTGGCCTTTTATTTGACCACATCTGAGGGACAGAGATCTGGCTGCTGTCTGTAGACGGTGTTGAGTAGGGTGTCCCTGGAAAAATGCAGGTTTGTGAGAAAAGTGCAGGCGGAGACATGATGTTGGCTTCATCTTGCCTTCAGATCTGTTCATCTTGTATCATTTTTAAAAAACACAGCAAGCAAGGGTTACTCCAAGCGGAGTCTCCCTTTTTTTCCAAAAATTGGGCCCCACACAGACACCTTATCAGTGGCAGCACTTGTGCCCTAGTTGCAAACAGGATGTTTTGATTTGCATCAAGCACATTCCAAATCCACAAGCATTTACTCTCCCCAGGATGACACAGGGGTAGTAAATTCCTTCTGGATCCATGACTTGTTCATTTTGATGAACGTCAGTCTGTCCACATTGTCACTGGACAGACGCGTGCGCTTATCTGTCAGCACACACCCAGCAGCACTGAAGACACGTTCAGAGACAACGCTGGCAGCTGGACACGACAAAATCTTCGAGGCGTAACTGGAGAGCTCTTGACATTTTTCTAGATTTGAAGCCCAAAAGGAGCAAGGCTCCATTTGCAAAGTCATTGCATCGATGTTCATTTGGAGATACTCCTGTATCATCCTCTCCATCCGTTGACTATGTGTCAGACTTGTTGTCTCTGGTGGCCTTGCAAAGGAGGGTCTAAAAAAATTATGAAAAGATTCCATAAAATTGCTGTTACCAGCACCAGATACGGTCCTACTGGTACGGGTAGACTGTTGAAGATGACGAGGCCGTCCCATGTTTGTCAAGTTACAACTGGGAGAATCACTCCCTTCACCTGCACGGTTGTTTGGTGGAAAAGCCGAGCTAAGATCGAGTAACAGCTTCTGCTGATACTCCTGCATACGTGCGTCCCTTTCTATGGGTGGAATTATGTCACAAAATTTGGACTTGTCCCGGGGATCTAATAGTGTGGCAAGCCAGTAGTCATCATCACTTCTAATTTTGACAATACGAGGGTCATGTTGGAGGTAGTGCAACAAGAAGGCACTCATGTGTCTTGCGCAGCCATGCGCACCAAGTCCACGCTGTGTTTGTGGCATAGAGGTGCTAACCGTTCTTTCTTCCTCTGTCATCTCCCCCCAACCTCTTTCAACTGAAATTTGACCAAGGTCCCCCTCATCTGCTGAGTCTTCCATGTCCATGGACAGTTCGTCCTCCATATCTTCATGTCCTCCTGCACCTTCCTCAACATCTCACCTGCTACCATGCGCCCTTGTTGATCCCTGTCCCCCATGGTCCCATGCCTGCCGCGTTGGTGATGATGAACGTCTGGACCTTGGTGATGTTGTTGTGTCTTGCGCATATGAATCCTCCTGTAGTTCCTCCCCTTCCTGTTGTCCCACCCCCTGACTACGAATAGTGTTTAGCGTGTGCTCCAGCATGTAAATGACTGTAATCGTCATGCTGATAATGGCATTGTCAGCGCTAAACATATTCGTCGCCATGTCGAAACTGTGCAGAAGGGTGCATAGGTCCTTGATCTGAGATCACTCCATCAGGGTGATCTGCCCCACTTCTGCATCTCGTTGGCCCAGGCTATACATCATGACGTATTGCACCAGGGCTCGCCGGTGCTGCCACAGTCGCTGTAACATGTGGAGAGTTGAATTCCAGCGTGTCGCCACATCGCATTTCAGGCGATGAACCGGCAGGCCGAAAGACTTCTGGAGCGATGCAAGTCGCTCAGGTGCGGCGGTTGAACGGCGGAAGTGAGCACTGCAGACAGTTTCCGTGCCCTGGTCAGAAGGCCATCTAGGCCGGGATAGTGTGTTAAAAATTGCTGGACAACAAGGTTAAACACGTGAGCCATACAAGGCACGTGTGTCACCTTGCCCAGGCGAAGGGCCGCACCCAGGTTTGCAGCATTGTCGCACACGGCCTTACCAGGCTGCAGGTTGAGTGGAGACAACCATTTATCAAAATCAGTCTCCAGAGCTGCCCACAACTCAGTCGCTGTGTGACTCCTATTTCAAAGACATGTCAAGCTAAAGACCGCCTGATGCCGTTGCGCTCTGCTACCAGCATAGTAATGAGGGGTGCGTGATTCCTTCTGCGCAGTGAGAACGCTGGTGGCCTGACCAGGCAGGCTTGGGGCGGAGGTGGAGGACCCAGATGAGGTGGAGGATGCAGAAGCAGTGGCGGAACTTGGACAGACAGAGGATTGACACACAAGTCGTGGGGACGGCAAGACTTGTGCAGCAGACCCTTCACCATCTATCACCATAGTTACCCAGTGGCCAGTCAGCGACATGTAACGTCCCTGTCCATGCTTACTGGTCCAAGTATCGGTGGTGAAATGCACCCGTTCACACACAGAGTTTCTCAAGGAAGCGGTGATGTTGTGTGCGACATGCTGGTGTAGCGCGGGCACACCTTTCTTAGAGAAGTAGTGGCGACTAGGCATCTGGTACTGGGGCACAGCGACAGACATAAGGTCTCTAAAATCCTGTGTGTCCACTAGGCGGAAAGGCAGCATTTCTGTAGTCAACAGCTTACAGAGGGATAGAGTCAACCTCTTCGCTTTGTCATGGGTCGCAGGAAGTGGCCTTTTATTTGACCACATCTGAGGGACAGAGATCTGGCTGCTGTGTGTAGACGGTGTTGAGTCGGGTGTCCCTGGAAAAATGCAGCTTTGTGAGGAAAGTGCAGGCGGAGACATGATGTTGCCTTCATCCAAAGTTGGTGCTATCGATGTCTGAGAGAGCTGTACACACTCACTTGTTTCCCCTTCCAAACCAACTGACGACCTACCAAGCAAACTGCCTGTTGCGGTTACAGTGGTGGAAGTTGTGGGTGGAAAAACAGGTGTGACAGCTGTCCCCACAGTCCTAGAAGATGACGAGCGCGCGGATGCACTGGAAGGGGCAGGCGGTGGATGGTTCGCTCCGCTAGGCCGCATTGCAGCACGGTGAGCTTCCCATCGGGCCATATGATATTTATTCATGTGACGATTCATGGAAGAAGTTGTCAAACTGCTGAGGTTTTGACCTCTACTAAGAGAACCATGACAAATTTTACAGATCACATAATTTGGGCGATCTTTTTCTATGTCAAAAAAGGACCTGGCTAGGCAAGGCTTAGAGGCCATGCGACCTGTTGATCCACCCCGAATAATGCTCAGAGGCAGAGTGGTGGCTGAGGATGCAGTTGTAGACGTGCTACCAGTGCTCCGACTGTGTCCAGGAAGGCGCCAGGTTACTTCGACGTCGGTTGCATCCTCCTCCACCGCCTCTGTTGACCTCCTCGAGTGTCTGACTGTGGGTTGACAGTAGGTGTGATCTAGAACTTAATCATCAATTGTTGTGTTTGCACTCCCCTACCCCTCAGACCGAGTTTCTTCTTGCCCTGACCGAATATTTAAGTTGTCATCCCAATCGGGTATCTGCGTCTCATCTTCATCAGTATGTTCCTCATTGCCTATAACCACAGTTGTTGGAAAGGCAGCATTTTGGTAGCCAACAGTTTGCATATGATGAAAGTCAACCTCCAAGCCATTTCATGCCCTTCTAAAAGCATGTAAAACACAGCGAGGGGACTCCAACCACAGTCTCCCTCGTTGCCACTAACTGGGCCACACACACCCCACTTGACTGGCATCGGTTGAGCCCCCTTTTGAAAAAGAAAAAGATGCTTTGCATGAAGCACTCTCAAAAATACGCGTGCCTTTCCCGTCCCCTGGCTGACCCAGGGGAAGAAAAGTCCTCTGAGAGCCATGACTTGTTCATCTTGGTTCTTTTAGAGACACAGCGAGGGGACTCCAACCACAGTCTCCCTCGTTGCCACTAACTGGGCCACACACACCCCACTTGACTGGCATCGGTTGAGCCCCCTTTTGAAAAAGAAAAAGATGCTTTGCATGAAGCACTCTCAAAAATACGCGTGCCTTTCCCGTCCCCTGGCTGACCCAGGGGAAGAAAAGTCCTCTGAGAGCCATGACTTGTTCATCTTGGTTCTTTTAGAGACACAGCGAGGGGACTCCAACCACAGTCTCCCTCGTTGCCACTAACTGGGCCACACACACCCCACTTGACTGGCATCGGTTGACCCCCCCTTTTGACAAAGAAAAAGATGCTTTGCATGAAGCACTCTCAAAAATACGCGTGCCTTTCCCGTCCCCTGGCTGACCCAGGGGAAGAAAAGTCCTCTGAGAGCCATGACTTGTTCATCTTGGTTCTTTTAGAGACACAGCGAGGGGACTCCAACCACAGTCTCCCTCGTTGCCACTAACTGGGCCACACACACCCCACTTGACTGGCATCGGTTGACCCCCCCTTTTGACAAAGAAAAAGATGCTTTGCATGAAGCACTCTCAAAAATACGCGTGCCTTTCCCGTCCCCTGGCTGACCCAGGGGAAGAAAAGTCCTCTGAGAGCCATGACTTGTTCATCTTGGTTCTTTTAGAGACACAGCGAGGGGACTCCAACCACAGTCTCCCTCGTTGCCACTAACTGGGCCACACACACCCCACTTGACTGGCATCGGTTGACCCCCCCTTTTGACAAAGAAAAAGATGCTTTGCATGAAGCACTCTCAAAAATACGCGTGCCTTTCCCGTCCCCTGGCTGACCCAGGGGAAGAAAAGTCCTCTGAGAGCCATGACTTGTTCATCTTGGTTCTTTTAGAGACACAGCGAGGGGACTCCAACCACAGTCTCCCTCGTTGCCACTAACTGGGCCACACACACCCCACTTGACTGGCATCGGTTGACCCCCCCTTTTGACAAAGAAAAAGATGCTTTGCATGAAGCACTCTCAAAAATACGCGTGCCTTTCCCGTCCCCTGGCTGACCCAGGGGAAGAAAAGTCCTCTGAGAGCCATGACTTGTTCATCTTGGTTCTTTTAGAGACACAGCGAGGGGACTCCAACCACAGTCTCCCTCGTTGCCACTAACTGGGCCACACACACCCCACTTGACTGGCATCGGTTGACCCCCCCTTTTGACAAAGAAAAAGATGCTTTGCATGAAGCACTCTCAAAAATACGCGTGCCTTTCCCGTCCCCTGGCTGACCCAGGGGAAGAAAAGTCCTCTGAGAGCCATGACTTGTTCATCTTGGTTCTTTTAGAGACACAGCGAGGGGACTCCAACCACAGTCTCCCTCGTTGCCACTAACTGGGCCACACACACCCCACTTGACTGGCATCGGTTGAGCCCCCTTTTGAAAAAGAAAAAGATGCTTTGCATGAAGCACTCTCAAAAATACGCGTGCCTTTCCCGTCCCCTGGCTGACCCAGGGGAAGAAAAGTCCTCTGAGAGCCATGACTTGTTCATCTTGGTTCTTTTAGAGACACAGCGAGGGGACTCCAACCACAGTCTCCCTCGTTGCCACTAACTGGGCCACACACACCCCACTTGACTGGCATCGGTTGACCCCCCCTTTTGACAAAGAAAAAGATGCTTTGCATGAAGCACTCTCAAAAATACGCGTGCCTTTCCCGTCCCCTGGCTGACCCAGGGGAAGAAAAGTCCTCTGAGAGCCATGACTTGTTCATCTTGGTTCTTTTAGAGACACAGCGAGGGGACTCCAACCACAGTCTCCCTCGTTGCCACTAACTGGGCCACACACACCCCACTTGACTGGCATCGGTTGAGCCCCCTTTTGAAAAAGAAAAAGATGCTTTGCATGAAGCACTCTCAAAAATACGCGTGCCTTTCCCGTCCCCTGGCTGACCCAGGGGAAGAAAAGTCCTCTGAGAGCCATGACTTGTTCATCTTGGTTCTTTTAGAGACACAGCGAGGGGACTCCAACCACAGTCTCCCTCGTTGCCACTAACTGGGCCACACACACCCCACTTGACTGGCATCGGTTGAGCCCCCCTTTTGACAAAGAAAAAGATGCTTTGCATGAAGCACTCTCAAAAATACGCGTGCCTTTCGCCTCCCCTGGCTGACCCAGGGGAAGAAAAGTCCTCTGAGAGCCAGGTCCACATTGTCAGTGGACAGACACGTGTGCTTATCTGCCAGCAGACCCCCAGCAGCACTGAAGACAGGTTCCGAGAGAACGCTGGCTGCAGGACACGACAAGATCCTCAAGGCGTACGTGGCGAGCTCAGGCAATTTATCCAGATTGGAAGCCTAAAATGAGCAGGGCTCAAGTTGCACAATAATGGAATCGATGTTTCTTTGCATATACTCATATATCTGTGTGTCTCCCTCTTTTTCCTTGTCCAGCTGTTTTGTTTTCACATGAGTATATGTCCTTGTCACTTTCCCATGTGTTTGTGTTATGTTGTGAGTTGTTTGTCACCTTTTGGACACCTTTCAGGGTGTTTTCTAGGTGTTTTACTGTGTTTGTGATTGCCTGCCATTGTTTCCTATGGGCTCGAGTTCGGTTCGTCGAACGTTCGACGAGCCGAACTCGAGCCAGACCCCCCGTTCGGCGAACCGCCTCGAGCCGAACCGGGACCGGTTCGCTCATCTCTACTTGAGATATTACTCCGTGAAAGATTCTACTGGGTTGGAATGAGATCTTCTATCGAAAACTGGTGTAGAAATTGTGGTCCATGTGCTTTAAGAAGAAAAGACAGAGATAGTCAAAGAGCACCACTGCAGCCTATTGTTGCCAAACAACCTCTAGAACTAGTCGCCTTAGCCCATGTGAAGTTAACACCGAGTACCAAAGGTTATACTTATGCCCTTACCATTGTAGACCACTATTCAAGATTCCTTGTAGTAGTGCCAGTCATGGACCTAACAGCACAAACAGCAGCAAAAGCGTTTCAAGCCTACTTTTGCCGACCTCATGGTTATCCAGAGCAAGTAATTGCAGATCAAGGACCAGCGTTTGAAGCAGAAGTTTTTCAAGAGTTCTGTAATATGTATGGCTGTAAAAAGATTCGTACAACATCCTATCACCCTCAAGGAAATGGAATGTGTGAGAAAATGAATCAGATCGTCATTGATATGCTAAAGACCCTACCACTGGAAGATAGGAACAAATGGCCAGAAAAATTGCCTGACCTAGTGGATATGTATAACAACATCCCCGTAGGGTCTACAAACTTCACCCCAGCTTATCTTATGCGAGCAAGACCAGGAAGATTACCCGTCGACTTAGACATGGGAGTTCTAAACCCTGAAGACCATCCAGAAAGTGATTGGAATACAGCTCGTCAAGCTCAATACATGAAGGTTCAAGAATGTGTTGAAGGGAATTAAGGCCAAAGTAGGGAAAAACAAGAAAGAGATTACAACAAAAACACAAAAGCTGTACCATTGACACCTGGAGAAAGGGTACTAAAAAGAAAAAGAAGATTTCACAAACTTGATGATCAATGGGAAGAAGAACCTTACATTGTCCAAACATCTAACTTTGACAACAAAAAAGTCTGTATTATTAGCAAAGATGAAGGAAAAACATCAACAGCTGTTTCTAGAGACCATTTAAAGAAATGCCCAGAACAGTTAGCACCAAAAGAAAATACAGAAAGAATTGTAAATCTACCTCAACCTGAGCCAAAGAAGAAAATGATCCATACTGTATTAGGAGATTTCCCAGAAGATTGGCTGCAATACAATGGAGCCATAGTCATACCTTGTATCACCTTTCCACAAGTACCAGAAGAAGCTGTACCAAGACAAGAAGAACTTGTACCAGTGCAAGAACCAGAAGAAATCTCAGGGGAAGTTGAACCAGAACGTTCTGCAAACATTGACCTTGTCAATCCTACAGTAAGGGTAAGAACACGTAGATACTTACCAAGTCAACCTACCATACCAAGTGTAGTACAAAACACAGACAACATTGACACACCAGCGTTGCGTAGGTCAAACAGAAGCAACATTGGTCATCCCCCATCCAGACTAGGAGAGTGGGAATACTACTAAAGATGGTCATTAAATACATATTAACTGTATGTAAAATATAAATAATGTATATTAATCATGTTGACCCTACAGAGACTGACCTGTATGGACTTTTGGGTCACTAACAACTGTTCGTAATGTTTGTTTAAGAACTGTGCCTCCCTTTGGGAAGAATCCAGGTTTTTCTCCATCCTTTGTTTTTATGGACCTAAGCCACAGGACTGGTGTGTCACAAAAACATTTGTATATAGTTGCACACTTGGTGTTTTTCATTGGGATTACCCAGGAACTGAACTTTTCTTTCCAACACCCTAAAAGGAGAGCTGGAAGTTGCAGGGAGGGTCTGCAGCGGAGCAGGCTGAGACCCCCATCACCATCATAACCGGTGATGTCCTCCCTAGTGTTACGGGGGGACCGGCAGATTAGGACCAGGGGGTATATATCCTAATCGCCAGTTGGGGCCCACCGTGCTCCAGATGACAATGGAGCTGCTGGCACCTGAGGGTTAGGCGGAGACTATAGAGCTGGATGGCTCTGAGATAACCCAGGAACTCTGGGAACCGGTCATGTGTGTTGGGACACGTCAGAACGGACGACAACCCGATTAGCGTTTTGGTGCACCTAGCGCTACACCAACCATGTGTGCAGGAAACACGTCAGGCCGGGTGGTAACCAGGTAGCGTTGACCGGAAGACCGCCACGAAAGCGCCCTGTCAGCCACGTGTGTAGGACACGTCAGGCCGAGCGGTCCTCCGATTAGCGTTTCTGGCCACCTCTCGACTGGCCACGTGTGTGTAGGACACGTCAGGCCAGATAGGTACACCAGTAGCGTTGATCGGGAAGCCGAGGAAAATAAGGAACACCCTGTTAACTCCACAGGGGTCCTGGAGTACGCTCTCCGTGCGCGTAGGGGGCACAACCGGACAGGTGGCGCAGCAGGTGCGTTGTCCGTGTGCGTAGGGGGCACAATCGGACAGGAAGCACAGCAGCCGCAGCCCAGTTAACGCCACTGGGCTGCTATAGCAAGACTGGAACGGCAGGAGGGAAGCACGGCGCCTGACCCTGATGTGCCGAGCCACGAATCTTGGCGTGACAGGCACCGTTCGCCTAACCCTACCTACCGCTTCCTAACATAGGCTTATGCCGCAATGAGGCTCTAACATGGAGGTGTGCTCTGACTGAGCAAAAGTGAAGACTGCGCACCTCCACGTTGTCTCCAGCCCCTTTTATAACCTGGGTCCGCCCCCAAACCCAGGGTGGAACCACCAAGGTCCAATAGCAGAGTGCCATGCCATCAGTGACGTCACATGCGACCTATCCGGAACCGCCACGTCATTGATGACCTCATGGCAGCCACGCCCCAAACACTTCACCAGTCATCGTCTGACGACCAATACTGAGGTGCCAGATCATAGGGGCGGGCCTCTGCGAGCCAGTCCGGAGTTGCCACGTCATCAGGACACCTGACACCCTCTGCCCTATCAGGGCCTGCCACCTCACGGACATGCTCAGTGAGGTCCTTACCGGACCTAGCCTCTGATGCACTAAGTGCCTGAGCATGCTCAGTAGCCTGAGCCACAGGCTTAGAAAGCAGACTATCAGTTTGAGCATGCTCAGTAGGCACATCCCAGAACTTAGACACAGCACGAAGTCCAAGTACCTGTGCAAAGAGGCTGTTAGGGTTAATTGTGGGAGCATGCTCAGTAGCCTGAACTGAGGACTTAGTCTCAGACATAACACAAACAGGCTGAGCATGCTCACTAGGCAAAACACCGGGCTTAGACTCTGGCTGGGGTAAATCGGCGCACGCATGCGCACTAGCCGCCTCTCCACACTTAGACGTGGTGGAAGGAACAGCCAACTGGACGACCCGAGGCACGGCCAAGAACGGCAGCCGGCGCCTGGGCGCATCAGGAACCGCAGCAGGCTGCTTGCGGCTATGGCGGCGCCGGTTTGTAACAGTACCCCCCCCTCTAGCGGCCCTCCCACTCGAATGGTCTATAGTTGCCACAGATACCACTGAGCGACGGGCGGAAGATGGAGATATGCAGTGGGAGCTACAAGACTCGCTCCACCGCGTAATCACCCCAGACGACCAGTCGATATGTGGGGAATGCCGCTTCAACCAAGGAATACCCAGCAGAATATCATCTGCACCCTTAGGGAGAACCAGAAATGAAATGGTCTCCCTATGCCCAGATGACATGGCAAGGGTAATGGGCATTGTCCGCTGGTGAATTACCTTAGGCAACAAGGACCCATCCACCACACGGACTCTCACTGGCCTTGGCATTTGCACCAGCGGGATGGCATGCCGCCGGGCAAAAGAGGAGGATATGAAACTATCCCCAGCACCTGTGTCCACACTTGCCCTTGTGGACCATGTTGACCCCTTAAAGGAAATGGACGCAGGAAACGTCACCCTAATGAATGACGCAGAGTCCAGTCTACCTCCAGCTATGGTCACCAATCGTGGTCGCTTATCCTGACGCTTTGGGCAACGGTTGGCATAATGACCATACTGCCCACAAGCGAAACAGGAAATGCCCTTGCGACTCGAAGACCTAGCAACACCAACCCTAGAGATGTCCATAGGGACAGAGATATCCTCCAAGGGAGGTGCAGTAGGAGAGACCACTACAGTGGCTGAACGACCCTCTGACCTGCGCTCCAGCTGACGTTCGGAGGTCCGCAGGTCAATGCGTGTAGCCAGAGTCATGAGGCCCTCAAGGGTAGTTGATACCTCACGCGACGCTAATGCGTCCTTCACGTGCGAGGCTAATCCCCTCCAGAACAGTGGAATGAGAGTCCTCTCTGACCACCCCAGTTCTGCAGCAAGTGTCGGGAAACTCACAGTATATTGACTTGAGGAGGTACGCCCCTGCTCCAAAGTCAGTAGCTGTAGGGCCGAGTCGTGAGTGACCTGAGGCCCCAGGAACACTTGTCGCAAGGAGTCCAAAAACTCCTTAGAGTCCTGTACTACGGGGTCATTCCTCTCCCACAATGGTGTAGCCCACTACAGTGCTCTATCAGAGAGCAAGGAGATGATAAACCCCACCTTCGACCTCTCTGTAGGAAACCGTGCAGCCAACAGCTCTAGATGGACTGAGCACTGGTTCACGAATCCCCTACATGCCTTGCTGTTCCCCGGAAACTTGTTGGGCAGCGAGAGGTGAGGGAGGGTAGGAGTAGGCTTGGTGACGGACACCATTGCAGCCGCTTGAGCCACCACCTCATCCATATCAGCAGCAAGAGCAGACTTCTCCAGAGACCTCACTCTGGCATCAAGCTGCAGCATGAACTGACGTAGCTGCTCCATCTCCTCCATGCCAGCCAGACCCTGGCGCAGTCTTACTGTTACGGGGGGACCGGCAGATTAGGACCAGGGGGTATATATCCTAATCGCCAGTCGAGGCCCACCGTGCTCCAGATGACAATGGAGCTGCTGGCACCTGAGGGTTAGGCGGAGACTATAGAGCTGGATGGCTCTGAGATAACCCAGGAACTCTGGGAACCGGTCACGTGTGTTGGGACACGTCAGACCGGATGACAACCCGATTAGCGTTTTGGTGCCCCTAGCGCTACACCAACCACGTGTGCAGGAAACACGTCAGGCCGGGTGGTAACCAGGTAGCGTTGACCGGAAGACCGCCACGAAAGCGCCCTGTAGGACACGTCAGGCCGAGCTGTCCTCCGATTAGCGTTTCTGGCCACCTCTCGACTGGCCACGTGTGTGTAGGACATGTCAGGCCAGATAGGTACACCAGTAGCGTTGACCGGGAAGCCGAGGAAAATAAGGAACACCCTGTTAACTCCACAGGGGTCCTGGAGTATGCTGTCCGTGCGCGTAGGGGGCACAACCGGACAGGTAGCGCAGCAGGTGCGTTGTCCGTGTGCGTAGGGGGCACAATCGGGCAGGTGGCGCAGCAGGTGCGTTGTCCATGTGCGTAGGGGGCACAATCAGACAGGTGGCGCAGCAGGTGCGTTGTCCGTGTGCGTAGGGGGCACAATCGGACAGGAAGCACAGCAGCCGCAGCCCAGTTAACGCCACTGGGCTGCTAAAGCAAGACTGGAATGGCAGGAGGGAAGCACGGCGCCTGACCCTGATGTGCCGAGCCACGAATCTTGGCGTGACAGGCACCGTTCGCCTAACCCTACCTACCACTTCCCAACATAGGCTTATGCTGCAATGAGGCTCTAAGATGGAGGTGTGCTCTGACTGAGCAAAAGTGAAGACTGTGCACCTCCATGTTGTCTCCAGCCCCTTTTATAACCTGGGTCCGCCCCCAAACCCAGGGTGGAACCACCAAGGTCCAATAGCAGAGTGCCATGTCATCAGTGACGTCACATGCGACCTATCCGGAACCGCCACGTCATTGATGACCTCATGGCAGCCACGCCCCCAAACACTTCACCAGTCATCATCTGACGACCAATACTGAGGTGCCAGATCATAGGGGCGGGCCTCTGCGAGCCAGTCCGGAGTTGCCACGTCATCAGGACACCTGACACCCTCTGCCCTATCAGGGCCTGCCACCTCACGGACATGCTCAGTGAGGTCCTTACCGGACCTAGCCTCTGATGCACTAAGTGCCTGAGCATGCTTAGTAGCCTGAGCCACAGGCTTAGAAAGCAGACTATCAGTTTGAGCATGCTCAGTAGGCACATCCCAGAACTTAGACACAGCACGAAGTCCAAGTACCTGTGCAAAGAGGCTGTTAGGGTTAATTGTGGGAGCATGCTCAGTAGCCTGAACTGAGGACTTAGACTCAGACATAACACAAACAGGCTGAGCATGCTCACTAGGCAAAACACCGGGCTTAGACTCTGGCTGAGGTAAATCGGCGCACGCATGCGCACTAGCCGCCTCTCCACACTTAGACGTGGTGGAAGGAACAGCCAACTGGACGACCCGAGGCACGGCCAAGAACGGCAGCCGGCGCCTGGGTGCAACAAGAACCGCAGCAGGCTGCTTGCGGCTATGGCGGCGCCGGTTCGTCACACCTAGGACAGTCCCCACAGGGAACAGTCACCAGGACGTTTGGAGAGGTCCACCGTATAGTGGCCACAGAGACTGCGGGTGGTGGGAAAAAAAGTGTACAGAGTACTAACCTGTTACAAATGTATATTTGTTATTTATTGCTGTTTTAAAAATAATATATATTTTGCAGATTTTCTTGTTTTGCAGCCCGCGGACGTGCTGGTCTTAACCAAGGGGGAATGCAGCACCCTGAGATATGTTACCCCAGTGATCTGCAGGATCCTAAGACTTTCTGGAACACCCTCTGCTGACAACCCACACCTCACACACAGGTAGGGGCACATTCCCTGAGACCTGGGCGCAGCATTTAGAGGGTTAACAGTGGTCATATGTGAGAACCAATCCCTTAGCTGTTAGCCTGGGAAAGGGGTGTGGCTTGTGGGAAGCAGCAGGTGTTGCTAGGCAGAGTTGGGAGAGAGGAAAAACAACAGTTGAAGGAGTGACAGTTGAAAGGAGCCAGAGAGTGAGAGGGGTGTGAGGATTGTGAGGAGACCCCCAAAAGGCAACTAGGAGGTAGTAGCCTGAGGGTAGATAGATCCCAGGCACTACACACGAGGGGGTACTGGACCCCAGAGTAGATGACAGCTCCAGGCGGTCTGCTGATCCAGCCGTGTGTGGTGACTTCCAGGGTACCACACCACCCATATGCTCAGGGACACAGCCTCATATATAGGACCTGGGAGAGGGCACAGAGAAGTAGCCTACCCCACAAGGGACTGCGAGGCCTGTCATACTGGGCCCAGAAAAACAAAGGAGCGGAGCGCCGCAGGTCACCAACAGCTTCAGGCAAGGGGAACACCAGCTCTGCATGTGCACGGAGGGCTCAACTGGGACTCGTGTCAGCACCGGGACAAAGGAAAGTCGGTTAACCAGCCGTTCCAACCTGCACTTGCAACATCAAGTGAGTAAATACCAATTAATCTGCAAGAACTGTGTCGTGTTTATTACTGGCGCACCACAAGGCACAGCACACCTACATGGGACTTAAGCCCCTACTGGCGGAGGGCGCGAACACACTTGCTGCTATACCATCAGTCCCTAAAACCACAGCAGCGGCGGGACATCTTATTACCGCAACTCGCCAGTGGCGTCACAAGGGACATATAAAATAACCCTGTTACCGAGCGCCCCCAGGTAACGGAACCAGGCACGGCCACCTGTGACAGTGATCCCCATTATCCACCACCCGGAACCGAGTATCCCAAGGGCCTGGGGTGTGGCAGCGCTCTACACACTCCTTAGGAACCCCCAGTGCACCCTGTCGAACGCTTTTTCCGAGTCTAGGGACAGGAGAACACTGGGGACCTTCCTATTCTCTATCACAGCTATAAGGTCTATCAATCGTCTGGTCCCATCTTTAGCCTGCCTTCCGCCTACAAACCCCACCTGATCTGGCGCTATCAAGGAGGGAAGGCCATGTAGATGGGAGGCCAAAATTTTTGCATAGATTTTAAGATCACAGTTGAGCAGCGATATAGGGTGGAAGTTACCTGGAGAAGTGGGGGGCTTCCCAGGTTTAGGGAGAGTAGTAATTATGGCTTCTAAGTTGGAAGGGGTGACCGAGGAGTTATTTTGCCAATATGTAAATGTCCTGCGCATATAAGGGCCCAGGATATCCACAAACTGTCTATAATATGAATTAGAAAAGCCGTCTGGGCCTGGAGCAGAATGTGTTTTAGTAGATTTGACCGTTTTTTGGATTTCTTCTAGAGAAAAAGGGGCATTTAGAATCTCCAGATCCGCTTCAGTCAGGCTTGGCAGCTGTAATTTTTCCAGGACGGCATTAATTGCTGCCTCTGTTGGCTGCGGAGTGTTCGGGTCATCTTTTAAATTGCAAAGGCCTTGGTAGTAGTCTGCAAAGGCATTTGCAATATGGATAGGATTTTTGATTATGGAGCCCTACGGGGTTTGCAAAAATTCAATTCTGGACCTCATTTCCCAGCTTTTAACCCTCCTTGCTAAAATGGATCCGGCTCTATCTCCCAAAGAGTAATGTTTGATTTTTAAAGCTCTAAGATTTTTTTCATATTTAGAGATAAGAATTTGCCTTAGTTGTGACCTCAGCTCTTTTAATTGGGCCAAACGCGAGGGTAGGGGGGCAGTTCTATTTAGGGATTGGATCTGGGCAAGAATATTCGCTGTCAACTGTTCTCTTTTCTTTTTTTCCATAGCAGCAATTTTAATACAAATTCCCCTAATTACCGCCTTATGAGAGGACCAAAGGATCTCATCCGAAACTGAATTGTTATAATTCAGGAGGATATAATCTGATAACCCCTCAGTTATTTCTTATATAACATGCTGTTTGGAGAGTAAGAAATCATTTATTTTCCATCTATGAAAGATTGGGGAATTATGGCGCTCATTAATTGTTAGGGAGACGGACGCATGGTCGGACCATGATATGACTCCTATTTGAGATTCTGTGCATTCTGCAAGGAGGCTACTATCCACCAAAAAATATAAGAGGTGTATCTAGCTGAATAATACGTGTAGTCCCTTTCTTCAGCATGGGTGTATCTCCAAATATCATGTAAGTAATGCTGTGTTATAAGCTGGCCAATTTCTTTTCTGTGGGCAGTACTAGTGGAACAGTCTAGCTGTTTTGAAACAGGGACATTGAAATCTCCGCAGATCACTTTATGGCCCACTGCCACTTGGTCTAAGTTTTTTAGGAATTTCCACAAAAATCCGATTTGTCTTATATTAGGAGCATAAACCCCGGCCAGAATATACTTCACATTGTTCAGGGAGCACACTAAAATCAGGAACCTGCCCTCTACGTCAGAATGCACATAGTCTAGCTTAAAGGCCACAGTATGCTTTATAAAAATACTAACCCCAGCCCGTTTTTTACTGAAGTTAGCATGAAAACTATGAGGGAACAACCAATTGTTGAGCCTGAAATTGTCTACTGCAACAAGATGAGTCTCCTGGATGCATAGAATATCACAATTTGTCTTGTGGACCTCTTTCCATAACATGTTACGCTTGGCCGGGGAGCTTAACCCCTTAGTGTTCAACGACAAGAACTTTAACCCCATTACAGTTTGTTTAGAATATTCATGTTACCAGAAGGAAGTGAAGGAGGTGAGGGAGGGGAGGGAGGGAAGAGGAGGGGGAGTGGGAGTGGGGAGGGGGGAATATCAGGATAAGTAAAAGGAAAAGAGCAGTAAATTGCAAGAATAACATGTAGAAAACAGGACTTAAAACCAAAATACAGTAAACCTGAACAGTCAAATACACAGCTTTATCAGAAAAGCTGTTTCACCACCACCACAAAGGGGGGTAGCTGGTGGCTGAAAATGAGACTGAGCCACTTGGGGGCACCTGGTAACAATAAAAAAAAAAGAAACAACAGACCAGGAGCTTGAGCAACGGTGAGCTGGCTCTTTACATCAGGATTGGATCTATTCCTCTGAGATCTTTGCCATGTGGGAATTACCCTGTGAGCGGCTTGCAGCCCCAAGTTGTGGGAGAATGTTCCAGGATTCCATCAATTTTGCTAGTTGGGATGGAGACCGACAAACATGGAGGCACCATTATATGAAACTGAAAGACTGACTGGGAAGCCCCATCGGTATTTTATTCCAGCATCTCTGAGAGCTTTGGTAAGTGGAGCATATTCCCTTCTTTTTGCAAGTGTCCCTGCAGATAGATCCGGGAAGACCACAAGGGCGGCATACTTTTGGGGTAGATCCGGCTGTCTTCTCAGGGCTTGTAAGAAGGCTTCTTTAGACTTGAAAAAAATGAAGTCGGGCTACGGTATCTCGTGGGATGTCAGCTCCAAGCGATCTGGGCTTAAGCACCCTGTGAACCCGATCCACCATGAGGCTGGCTGACTCAGCCTCAGGGAGCACCACAGATAACAGGCCCTGCAGATATTCTGGCAACTTTCCATCACATACCGACTCGGGGATTCCGCGGATCCTCACATTGTTACGGCAGGACCGATCCTCCAAATCAGTAACTTTAGCTTGTAGGCTGTTAACGTGATCCTCTAAAGCAGAGAGGGCATCTATAAGATCATTATGGGATTTGGTCAGCTCTGCCATCTTAGATTCTAAGTGAGCCATTCTGTCCCCTATAGCCGTTATGTCTCCTTGGATCCCCGGCAGCATACCTCTCAGATCCTCCTGTAAAGAAGATCTCAGTGCAACCAGCAGGCTTTGCATTGTTTTCTTCATCAGCGGGATGTTTGTGGGGTCTGGCGCCATGTCAGAGGCCGCCGCTGAGGCTCTTCTGGAGGAACGAGAAGAAGTGGAAGCAGGGGAAGGTGTCATCTTTCCCTTCACCACGCTGCCGTCTCTGAGGAAGAAATCTTTGTTTGGCTGGGGATGGACGTTTTGCAGCTTTCCCTTTTGGTCATCTTGTTCCCTGGGGACTCGCAAATGAAACCTTCACCACAGGTCATGAGAGAAGGAGGAATGAATCTGTTTGAGCCGGTTTAAGAGCAGCTTGCACAGGAGCTCAGGAGTTATGCAGTCAGCACCATCAGCAGTCAGGCCATGCCCCCTCGATAACACCAAATTTGACACACCTGCTGCCCAATCACATTTCAGACCTTGTAACACCAATTTGTCACATGTCACCGGGAAGTAAAAAAGCTAACTGGGCACAATTTGTTCATTTTCACTTAGTGGTGTACTCACTTTTGTTGACAGAGGTTTTTGACATTAATGGCTGTTGAGTTAGAGGGCACACCAAATTTACACTGTTAAGCCTGCTTTACACGTTGCAATGTATCTTACAATGTGTCGGCGGGGTCACGTCGTAAGTGACGCACATCCGGCATTGTAAGTACATTGCAGTGTGTGACACGTACGTGCGATTGCGATTGAATGTTAAAACGTTCATCGCATACACATTGTACCTGTCTCTAGAATTGCAGGTTAGATTGCTCATCGTACCCGAGGTAGCACACATCGCAGTGTGTGACACCCCGGGAACGATGAACAGATCTTACCTACGTCCTGCGGCTCCTGGCCCACAATGCGGAAGGAAGGTGGTGGGCGGGATGTTTACGTCCCACTTAGCTCCGTCCCTCTGCTTCTATTGGCCGGCTGCCGTGTGACATCGCTGTGACGCCGAACGTCCCTCCCACTCCAGGATGTGGACGTTCGCCGCCCACAGTGAGGTTGTATGGACGGGTAAGTACGTGTGATGGGGTTATTCGTATGTGTGGCACGTTCAACAAATTGAACGTGCCACACATACGATGGGGGCATTGCAAATCGCATACGAAATCGTATGCGAAATTGCAACGTGTAAAGCAGGCTTTATTGAAGCTATTCACTGACTACATTGTATGAAAGTGTCATAGCTTCAGTATTCTCCAATTAAAAAATATAATAAAATGCTTACAAAAATGTCAGGGATGTATTCACTTTTGTAATATGTATATTGCAAACGTCAAAGAATAATTAGAGAGTATATTATAAATAATATAAAATCTTGCTTCAGTTTAATAAAGACTGAACATTTTTGTACTAAACTTTATATGTTGATTGTATTCTGTCTCCCGGGCCCATGATCTATTTTACCTACTGATTAGGAATTCTCCAAAATACATGCTACATGGATCAGATGCAAATTGCTATGACACAGCCATTGTCATTAATAATTATATTCAGCATATATAAGAACAAAGTGTCCTGAAGAGATTATGTAGTCCCCAGGAACCCCATGATATCAATAATCATCCACTCTATCTGGAAATACATGAAGAAGTGCTGTACAAGTTTACATCCACAGAAGATCTGTGGTTAGTTCTGCAAGATATTTAGAACAATATCTCTGCTGAATTCCTTCAAAAATTGTGTGCCTCGAAATTTACCTAAAGGAATTGTCTCTTTAATGCTATTTTGAAAGCAAAGGGTGGTCACACCAAATATTGTTTTGCTTTAGATTTCTCTTTTGTTCATTCACTTTGCATCATGTTAATTCATTTAAATAAACATACCCTTGTATTTTTGCAAGCATTCTTACTTTCAGTATATTTCCATTCTGGCTTAAGACTTTTACACAGTACTGTACATCCAAACACAAACATGCTATTCTATCCATCTGAACCTCCTTTAAAAAGGCTTCCTTTACATCAAGTTAGTAATGGAGTTGCTAATGTTAGTTATTTTGGTATTTATAATGAGTGAAAAATCTCTAGTCCTACTTTATTAACCTGTAGAATTTTTCATTGGATCCTTTTTAACCTTCCTCATTTCTTGTCCTACCAACCTTTACAATGCCGTGTTACAATGTAGTAATTTCCTACAATATTTTCTGGATGAAATCACTGCATAGTACAGAACAACTGCTTCAAAAAGAAACATTTCAGTTCCTCTAATTAGACATTTATAGTGTTTAGATTGCAGAAAAATGGGTCTTTTTTGCTGTTATTTTTTTAAATGTATTTATTTTTTTAATAAATAAGGATTTTGGCACTACTATGCTTTCTATAACTTAGGTTCAAACAGACATGCACTTTTTTTTAATACTTTATTTAATTACAGAAATAAAGAATGTTTATATACAGTAACTTAATATAATTTAGACTACATTGATGTTATTATGTTATACACATTGCTTTTTATTCTTTGCTCATAATTATGTTTGGCTGTTTGAATCATATCTCTATTTATCATAGAAGGATTAAACTGACTTATGGAAGAGATGTAACACCTGGAATTAATTGCCAATTAACAAGAAAAATATTTTATGCATATTCAACTGCACAAAAAATACTTATCTGTCATTTTATTGTAGTAATGTATCTCCAGGATTTCAATTGGACTTTTGCATACCACTTTGCATTATGGTGGTTATTGTTTTCTAATATTATTGCCCAATTAAAAAAAAAAAATCAAAACAAATAATTTTATTAATTTTATTCCTGAGTCAATGTAAATTTGATTATTATAGACACAATATGTTCAAAATAAATGTTCTACTAATGGGATGTGTTAGGGTACTTTTCCACTTGCATACAGCTTCCAATGCGAGAGCATCGGAAGCAATATGCTAATGATCCTCTGCTGTGAGTGTCAGCCGAGGGTCATGTGACTGTGATGCGATCTTGCGATTGTATCACAACTGTGGAGAAGAGGGAGGGAACACTTTCTCCCCATCTCCCCCACTGTCTTTCTCTTCGTATATTACATGCGAGTGCAGTGTGCTGTTTCACAAGCTCCCATAGGCTTGCATGGGGGTGCGTGAGCCAAGAATCGTTGCCAAACGCAGCATGCTACGATTCATTCTGCATGCCGCTGTAGCATAAGAACTTAATCGCAGATGGACCCTTCCCCATAGTTTGGTGTGAGTTCAGTCCGATGTTTTATAGGATCGCACTCGCACATGAAAATCGCAAGTGGAACAGTACCCTTATACTTTGAAGGAAGGGTCCTTACTAAAGATGAGTCAACCTGTACTGAAAAGTTCAGGGTTCATAACAAACACTTGGTGTCCGGGGCTCGAACCCAAACACAATCTTTTAAAATAAGTCAGTTTCCGCGTTTGGGTGCTGTTTGTCTGCTAATCACTCGATTGAGCAGCAGATGCTTTGGTATGCTCAGTACTTGGCCCAGTGAGAGAAGCTTGCAGTCTATGAATGGTTCTCACTAGGGGTCAAAATATTTTTTTTCAGATGCTGTGTGTCCAAAGAAAAAAAAATTCCCGCCTGCCCAAATCCTGAAATGCTCTATTTATCACTAGCTGTATGTGGAAGAAATGCCCAATTATTGACTTCCATTATACTCATCACTGAAGATGAGTCCATTAGTTTGGGTCCCCATTTTCTTATATGGGGGATTTGGAGTTTGGGAACAAGTTCAGGTAAAGTCTGAGTTCCAAAACAAACTTGTAACTAAAGTCCGACAGAACCCAGAAAACCTGGACATACAGGGTCTGCTCATCTTTAGTCCTTACAGCAAAGACTAAAATTCTGCTTGTAGGTGTTTGTCTTTTTGGATGTTTACCCCCTTGGCCAAATTTCTTGTTACATCTGTTTGAGGATATTTGGGAGAATTTTGTAAAAACAATATCCAGAAAATAAATGAATGCAGTTATTTAACTGTGCATGTCTGTCTTTGTACACCGGTTTACTAGTGCAATAAGACACAACAAATGCCACATTAAGTGTCTTTTTTGAAATTGCTGGCTTTTTAGACAAGAAATTTGTTAAATAAATAGAAAAAAAAAAATATTTAAAAAAAAAAAATCTAGATATATAATTGTGCATGTTTTTTTCACACCTGTTGTACTAGTACAATTTTATTCCTGCACAGACTGTTGCTGTATTTTGCTTTTTAGATGTTTATTTACCTAAATATGATTTCTTGTGACTTTTTTTATAGCAAGGGGTGAAAAACCAGGGTCAAAACGATTGTCTTCATTTGCCACTAGAAAACATGTTAGTGGGAGGAAGTGGACAACATGGTAGAATATATGGTACCACACTCATTTCATTCGCAGCAGGATGATGTTAATATTGACAGTGACATCATCAGTTTGCATCAGTCATCTACACAGTCCTCAGAGTTGATGGAGCACACAATTCATCCTTAACTGTATTTGTAGCTCTCAGCTGTGGCGGTAGGGGCACTGGCAGCCAAGGTGGCACTCTGAATCAGGGCAAACCTAGACATGAAATTCACATTGTGTGGAAATTAGCTCAGGTCACTCTTAACCAAGTCAGGGATGATGAATATTATTATTGTGTGGTGGACAAGTTCTCAAAACCAGATTGGATTGATGAGTGAGGTGATGTCATCGGAAGAGAAGGGTGGTGGCATCAGTAATAAGAGCAGAGCCAATGTTCAGCCAAAATATCTTCTAGAGATAGATTTACTCCTTCTGTTGTCAGTTCGAGAGCATGTAATACCACAACGGCTATTGGTGGAGGAGACCCAACAGCAAATAAGCGTTTGTGGTGGTGTTAGTGGTGGCAATTCTCAGTGCACACATCTCCAGTGTGGGAATTATTTTTTATTCCCCTGGCCAGTAAATCTTTTGCAGTGTGCATGTTCTACAGAAATAAAAGAAGTCATTGACATTCAGACTTGAATAGAGCAAGAACTAACGCTAATCTCAAGCTGTCATTTTACCCCTTCTCTTTGCCTTTGTCTTCCTGTAGTCAGGTTGCATTCTCCAGTAGTGCCTGTTCATTATCATCATTATCCTAAACTACTGTCTTCCGTATGCCTCTTCCTTTTCGATTGTGTCAGATGTATGCATACCCAGGAAAAATGTGTTGAATCATCAGTAGAGGGAAACTCCTACATAATGTATGATTAATAATGTGGATTGTATTGTCTTTTGCAAAATGATGGCATTGAAAATATAAAAACCCCTATTATTTGGTGAAAAATCTATAATTTCTTTGTTCTCTCACATGGCAGAAACTCTGGAAGGCTCCTTGAAATTAACACTGTACTGAATGGTGCATTTCAAAGCCAACAAGAGCAATAATGGCCTGGAACTTTGCATTACTTTCATGGCTTCTTGAGTCAATGTTTTGAACAGTGGTGAAACACTACCGTACATGGGCAAGGTATTTGCTGGCGACATCTCCACCCCAAGTGACATTTATGCTCTTTTACTTCCTCCTCAATGGATATCTTCTTATTCTCAATAGCAATAGCAGCAGAGTAAAACACTGTATTAAACTGACTGTTTACTAACTGGACAAGTTAGTAAATAATGCCCAAAACATGATGGCTGACTTGAGTTTGTAAAACATTGTCATTGCATGGCACATGTCCTTAATTTCATTGTACCCAAAAGGTCGGAAAAAAATGTATAGCAAAAATTCCAAACAATTTTGTAAAATTTTACATATCATAATTATAGTTTTTAGTGAATGTAAGAAGTTTACATAAATCAAACATACACAGTTATTTTTGTACATTTTTTTTACATTTTTTTTCAACAAAATTCAAACTTTTCCAACAAATAATAGACTTGGAAAAGATAGATACTGTAGGTACATGTCCAAAAGACTAGCAACTGCAAAATTACACTATATTAGTTTACAATTTATCAAATTAAAGATTCACATCAAAACAATTGAAAAAAAAAAAGTTTGTTTCCAATATGCACACTTTGGGAGGTGGAGCATTGCAGTTGAATTTTTGAATTTTTCGGAATTTCCTTTTGTATTTTTATAAATCAATTCCTCCCCTCTTCATAAAAATTATTACACAAGAAATGCAAAAACTCAGTACTGTCATTCATGATAAGCAAGCTCACCATTTCACAGTGATTTCAGATTTTTTTTCTGCATACTTTATTATTCTGTCTTACTACTTTTTTATTGCATCACATATGAAAAAAAATAAATGTGTAATTGTAATTTAATTGCAACGAGACAGAAGCCAGTTACACACAATCACCAAACAATCACACCATACCTGACACTGCTTCTGGCACCAGTCCTATCTCTCTCTCTCTCAACTATCAATTGAATGTCTGCATTATTCATTGACTACTACTCTCATCTTCCTAACTGCTACAGTTATTCAACATATTAGTGTTTAGAATATTTGTCCACTGTTTTCTCTTTCTGTCTTTATTATTGAGCTGTGAGATCTGATGTCCTCTGACTATCCTAAATAACCCTAAAATGGCTGCTGCATTCCCTGCCACTGCTTTTATACAGGCTATGATAGCCTATCCATCTGTCCTTATTGGCTGCTGTATATCTTGTGATGTGATAGCTGCAAGGCATTATGGGAAACCCATGAATTTGTCAAGAAGTCACGTCAGTCTCCTGTGACATTTGCAATCTTCTGTAATATGTTAAAAGATACAGAGTATTTTGTGGGCTGTTAGCACAAATTGACTCATAAATTACTCAAATTTGCCAGGATGGGAAAATGTTAACATTTTTCTTAAATTGCATCTCAGCAAATTGATTTGATACTCTGTATTGGCTACAGATCATGACTGATGACTGCAGCAGGACAGAACAGACAGTAAAGGGTACTTTACACTCAGCGATCTCGCTAGGAAGATCGCAAGCGATCGTACCTGCCCTTGTCGGTTGTGCGACACGTGCAAATCGCTGCCCGTGCCGCACAACCTTGCTTACCCCCGTCACACGCACTTACCTGTCCTGTGATGTCGCTCTGGCCGGCGATCCGCCTCCTTTCTAAGGAGGCAGTTCGTGTGGCGTCATAGCGACGTCACATGGCAGGCATCCAATAGAAGCGGAGGGGTGGAGATGAGCGGGACGTAACATCCCGGCCACCTCCTTCCTCATTGCCGGTGGAGGCAGGTAAAGAGATGTTCGTCATTCCTGCGGTGTCACACACAGCAATGTGTGGTGCCGCAGGAACAAGGAACAACATCGCTAATAAGCAGAGAATGATTTTTAGTTTCAGGACGACCTCTTCGCGGCAAACGATTTTGACCGCTTTTGCGATCGTTTAAGGTCGCTCGTACTTGTCACACACTGCGATATTGTTAATCACGCCGGATGTGCTTCACAAACACCGTGACCCCGACGATAATTAATTAACAATATTGCAGTGTGTAAAGCCCCCTTTAGGCTCTGCTAGGTACTAGACACACTTGTCATGAAGTATCTGAATAATTATGAGATTGCAGTAGTTATGAAAATTTGCATCTTATGCTGAATTTTGAGAAGTCCCTTGTTATGTTAATTGTGTTGAGTTATTTAATTTTTTCTTCTTTAATTGGTTCATTCCATGTAACAGAAGATTGGAAAATTTGCAAAGGGGTTGAATAATTTTGATTGCAGGAATGAAGACAATAATAACACTTTTGGCTATGTGCACACAAAAATGATGTGTTTTGCAATAGAGAATTCTTTGGGATATGCTATGTCTACACTTTGTGCACAACTATTAGGCATTTTGATATTATTGATGAGTAACTTTATCTTTGAACTGCTACAGTGCTGTCTATCAATTCAAAGGTTAATATACCTGAATCTAATATAAAAAGCTGAGTGTATATATGTGTGTATGTGTGTATGTCCGCTAAAATAATCTGCACTGTCACATTTACAATCACAAAATTTTGCACAATCACTTCATTTTACTCAGGGATCATCATCGGAAAATGTAACCCAACACTCTAAAGTTATTTGCCAAAAAAAACTGCTTACATTAAAGTCAATGGAGCTGGTAACAGGTCTGTTACTATAGACTCTTATTATGGACAGAGAAAGAGACACACAGAGAGACCCACACACACAGAAAGAGACACACACACATAAAGAGACACTCATACAGAGACACACAGAGACACACACAGTCAGAGACACATACACAGAAAGATGCATACAGAGAAAGAAACACATAAACACAGAAAGACACAAACAGAAAGATACATACAGAAAGAGACACACATAAAGACACACATACACATAGAAAGAGACACACAGAAACACACACCCAGAAAAAGACACAGAGAAAGAGGCACACACACAGAAAGAGAAAAACGCACAGAGACACACACACTGAAAGAGACACACATAGAGACACAGACAAAAAGAGACACTTACACAGAAAGAAACACACACAAAAAGAGACTCACGGAAAGATGCATACCCTGAAAGAGACACACACAGAAAGAGACACACACAGAAACTGTTTGGATGTTTGAGGTAATATGTTAGCTGTTTTGACAGTTACCTTGGATATTTATCAGGCAGCCTATAGCAACCAATTACAGGTACCCTTCTATTTTGTTGCAGGTCAAGGAGCTCTAATTGGTTGCTATAAGCAAAGAAGGACATTCTTAGTATAAGACAGCTTATGTGTGAGTTAATATGATTTTTGGTGGGGATGCTTAGCTAACACTGTTGTAAAAGCTGAAGTAAGTCACATGACCATACCTGTATACTAATTATGTGGGGTCTAATGAGGCAATATATTGTCTGTTTTGACAGTTAGCCTGTATACTTATCAGGTGACCTTTAGCAACCAATCTCAGGTATGGTCCTATTTTGTTACAGGACAAGGAGCTCTGATTGGTTGCTATAGGCAATGAAGGACATTCTTAGTATAAGACAGCTTATGTGTCAGTTAATATGATTTCAGTGGCGAGAGGGAGAGTGGGAGAGAGATAGAGAGAGTGAGGTAGAGAGAAGGAAAGGGAGATTGGGAGAGTGGGAGATAGGGCAAGAGGGAGAGTGGGCAAAAGGGAGAGTTGGAAAGAGAGACTTAGTTACCATCCTGAGCAACACCAGGTTGTCCAGCTAGAAGTTAATAAACTCAAAATGAGGTTTTGTTTTTCTTAGAATATCAAATGTGCGTATAATTATTGGCCAAATATTAGAGTCCAACTTATTATGCAACAAAATTAAAAATGTAAATTTTCCAATCTCAATTGTTTTTTTATCTGTTAAAGCAAGAATAAGACTAGGTTCACACACTGCGTTTTTTTGACGCTGCGTTTTTGTGCGTTTTTTGCGGCAAAAAACGCACAAAAACGCACCCGCGTAAAAAAAAACGCGGCAAAAAACGCACGCGTTTTGCCGCGATTTGGTGCGTTGTTTTGCTGCGTTTTGCTGCGTTTTTGCTCACTGCGTCTTTATGCGTTTTTTATCAGTGAACAAAAAAAAAAAGTCTGATGTAATTTACTTCTTCAATGTGTTCTTCATTCTCCACTAGTGTATGCAGAAGAGCAGACAGCTGCAGAACTACAAGGCTCAGCATACTCCATCCAATAGTTTATGCAGGAGAGCAGACAGCAGCTGCAGAACTACAAGGCTCAGCATGCTCCATCCAGGACTGTATGCTTGAGGGAGAGTCAGGGGGAGCAGACCTACAAGGCTCAGCATCCTCCATCCAATAGTGTATGCAGGAGAGCAGACAGCAGCTGTCGAACTACAAGGCTCAGCATCCTCCATCCAATAGTGTATGCAGGAGAGCAGACAGCTGCTGTCGAACTACAATAAAGTGACGAAGACCTTGCATCACCTCTTGTAGGTGCTCAGGAGAAAATTAGACTAGCATTGGAGGTTAACTCCGGCACACTACCACTTTCCCATATGCCCAAAAAAGAGAGGAATACAGTTGTTGGATGTCAAAAATCCTTTTCTCTTATTTTATTTAGTGCCAAAAAGTGAAAAAGTGCTGTACAATTGTCCGCCAGGAATCGACGTTTCGGCTAGCAAGCCTTCATCAGGTCGGACAGGCTGAATATATTATTTACAAGTGAGAAAACAAAACAAAAGAAAAGAGATCAATTAATAACATTGAATCGGTATGTTCGTCTGGGTACAATAGGCAAAATTTAGGAACAATAAAGGAGATCATGGGTGATTACAAAAACATAGGAGCAAGGGTACATCATACAGATATTGTAACATTGAAACACTGTGTACTCAAATACATGGGACCTCAAAGTTGTGGTGGTAAAATCACAAGGTAGCAGGGTGGAGGTGAGACACAGGTATTTGTGGAGTGACCGCACAGGGTGCATGGTAAGGATGCTCACCTAGGTTTATAATGAGATGGTAACGTAGTATAGATGCAGAGTAGTTGCAAAAATGTAGAGCCCTCCGTTTGGAGATAGCTGAGGGAAAAAGGTAAAAGGGGTGAGGGAAATTTTATTGGCAGAAGAAAAGGAGCACAAAGGAAAAGAACAGAAAATACTGATCACTTGGACATACCCTGCGCCAGAAGCCGTAAAAAGCCCCGGGAGATGTGTGGTATGTTGGGTCCTAAGAGGTTGTTGGATAAGGACCAGGGAGATTTGAAATAGAGGGCACTAGGTCTACCTATAAGGGTAAGATAAAATGTGGACTGATCAACTGGGCTAGGGAGTGTATATGCACTGGTAGGTGCTCCTATTTAAAAGGTAAAATGATGGTTACCTTGATGGTCAGCTATACCTCTTAGATCTCTTGGTATATTGGGTCAAGATGGCGACCATGTGTGTCCCAGGTGAATGGCAGTTCCTGCAGTGGGATGTTAATATCTATGGTTCCAATAAGACACCGGGTTAACAAAGCTACCGTAGCCATATGAAGATAGTCAGTATGGTAAAATACAATATTACCTATTAGCTCTGGTAGTATAGCCTGGAGAGGGATCGCTGCGGCTAAAAGTATATCTGTCAGTGACTTATGCGGAATAAAACAGACGTCCCAGGTTCGTGTGTAAAAATCAGGACGGTATGCCTGATCGGGAATCTGTGGCATCAAAAGGATAACATGAGAACAGTACTATCAACAATATGGAGTAAAGACTTAGTAACAGAAAGAGATTACCAGGAGTTACCTAGTGATTTGTTGGGTAAGGTACTTTTGTAGAGGTTACCTAAAAAGGGGAGCTAATGTAATGAGGAGTCAGAGTCCAGGGTTCATCCTGGTGATCAAGGTAATGAGACTAACTGCCGCTTATAGCTGTATAGAAAAGAATTGGAGAAAGATTAAGTAAGAAAGAAAGAGTATGGAATAGAGAGGGAGATGAGAAAGAAAAGGAAGAAAAGGTAGAAAAGGTTACCTAGTGACTCTGAGGGATATGGCATGGAGGGAGGTCCGTTGGCCCAGGAGAGAGTCAAATCTAGCTAACAAGGAAGAAAGGAGGGGAATTAGTAAAATAAAGGATGGTAAGTTTGTATAATACATTGGTGGTATGAGTGTAGTAATGTCTAAGTGAGCCACCTTACCAAGCGCCAGTGGTGCCGCAGAGCTGGATCGCACGTCCTGTGGAGTGAAAGGAATGGAGGAGAAGCGTCTATTTGACCACGAGCGTGCTGTGACGTAACTTCCGGTTTTCGTGCGGAATGGTGTATGCTGGGAACCGGCGTCCTGCGCACGCGCAGGGGAATTCCAATGGTGGAGGTGGTGAGTGCGTCACTGCCGCTCGGTGGAACGCGGTAGTGGAGCCTTGGAACGCACATGTGACAAGCATGTGATAGTGGGGGCGTAACAGTGAGTCACATGACCGTGTTGGTAGTGGATCCGGACCCGATTTACATGTTGCAGTGCAGGAGTGAGTGACATGCTGGTTTATCACTGTCACGCAGTGGTATTAGTTCTGTGAAGCAGAAAGAAGGAGTTAGAATACAATGTGGCACAATAATCACATATTTAATCATATATTTAATATCGTATGTACACTGTGGTTGATAAAATGGGATAATGATGAGAACGCAGTCAATACATAGAATTTCACATCATAGGGAAAGCAATGGATCGACGGTTTGATTTGGCATAACTATATATATCACCGATAAGAGGTGAATCGGAGATAGAAACTCGGGATGCCTAAGATGGACTATGCATATGTGTGACAAGGTGTACATCCAATAAGGATATGTTAATGGTAATATCGATACAATTGGTTCTTTTTCTCCTAATGTAAAGGGGAGGCGAAGGGGGAAAAAGGGAGGGAAAAGAGAAGTCCCACAACAGATGTGAGAATGGACCTATGTTATATGATGGGACCATGCTCCAGTATAACATTATGGTCATCCGTGGATATTACTATGAAGGCACTATGGAATCAATATAGAGTGATATTCTCATATATGCTCCGAACCACAACAACAATAGAAGTCAAAAAACTTGTTCATATCTCCGGTTCAAACCATGGGGCTCAAGGGTACCAAGAGTGTGGATCCATCTAGCTTCCTTCTCCCGAAGGAGTTTAACCCTGTCGCCACCTCTGCGACTAGTGCCAACCAGATCAATGACCTGAAACCTCAACTGTGAGATCCTATGACCTGCTGTTATGAAGTGGAGGGGAATGGGAAGTAAGGTACGACCACACCTAATGTCCGACTTATGTTTGTTGATGCGGTCTCGGATATGCTGGGTGGTCTCTCCAACATATCCGAGACCGCAAGAACACTTGATGAGATAAACTACGAAAGAACTGTTACAAGTAAAGAAATCCCTAATTGGGAAGGCTCTACCAGTTCTGGGGTGTGTGAAAGAACTACCCTTAGTGATATTCGAGCATTGGGCACATCTTAGACATGGGAAGGTGCCAAACTGCGGGTTACTGAGGAACCTCTGTCTGGGAACGTGATGACAGGGGCCTATATCCGCTCGAACCAATTTATCCCTGATGTTTGGGGATTTTTTGTAACAAAAAAGTGGTGGTGTCTTGAATTCACTAATTTGAGGATAAGAGAGGCCAAGGAGTGGCCAATGCTTCAGAATGATTCTCTTGACCATTGGAGAGAAGGGGTGAAATGTATTAATAAGGGCCATACGGTCTGATTGTGTTTGCGGCCTGTGGGATCCGGGTCTCGTATTGGTCGCTATGTTATCAGGGTAGCCCCTCTGCCTAAACTTGTTGGTCATCTCAACATGTCTTGTCCTACGTATGTCGTTGTCACTTACGATCCGATCCACTCTCGTATGTTGACTGATTGGCAAGGAATTTTTAGTGTGTTTTGGGTGGTTGCTGGTATAATGGAGAAGACTGTTTTTATCCGTGGGCTTGGTATAGATGTCGGTCGTAATGGTACCATCCCTATTTTTGATGACCCAACAATCTAGGAAGTTGATCTTCTCAGTACTATGGTGAATGGAAAAGGTCAAGCCTGGTTGGAAGGTGTTGATCTCTCCGTAAAACGTGAGTAGGGAGTCTAGATCGCCATCCCAAATCAGGAAGACATCATCTATGTATCTCCGCCAGATCAACGCATGGCGTATGATCTGAGGGTGAGAATGTATATACCTGTCTTCGAATGCGGTCATAAAGATGTTAGCGTAGGGGGGCGCGACGTTAGAGCCCATCGCGGTCCCCCTACGCTGTACATAAAATTGATCCTGAAATAGGAAAAAGTTCCTTTCCAGGATAATCCTGAGTAAATCAGTACAGAATTCCCTGTTTTCCATTGGTAAGGTGGTGAATTGTTCAAAAAACCATTTAACCGATGTCAGGCCCTCCTCATGGTCAATACTTGTATATAGTGAGTTAACGTCAAGTGTCACCAATATAGATGTATCTGGGATGTGGTGGAGATCCATTAGTACCTCTAAAAAGTGGGACGTGTCCTTGAGATACGACGGGGTAAGGGGAATGAAGGGTGAGAGGATCTTCTCGACTGTGCGGGCCAATGGAGAAAGGACAGAGTCCGTTGAGGCCACTATGGGCCTGCCTGGGGGTCGAGTAAGGTGTTTGTGGACTTTTGGCAATGTATAGAAGACAGGGGTGATTGGATGTGGGTTGCTGAGAAAGTCCCTCAATTTCTGATCAATGACCCCTCGTTCAAAGTGTAGTTGAGCCGTAGTTTTGATGAGAGAGGAAATGTCTGATGTTGGATTGTGGGAGACTGGTTCATAGGTAGATGTGTCAGACAACTGGCCAAGGATTTCCGCAATGTAGTACTGTCGGTCAAGGACCACAATGGCTCCCCCCTTATCTGCCGGCTTGATGATAACCGTCTGATTGTCCCTAAGGTTGTTGAGAGCCCTAGATTCGTCAACTGACAAGTTGTTCCTAACGTGAAATGTACCGGAATGAATCTGTTTGTTCAAGTTATCAATATCATTGGAAACTAATGAAACAAAGGTTTCGACCGGATGATATGATCTGGGGGGCATAAATGAACTTAGTGATTTGAGTTGTAGGGACTTCAGTGAGAAGCAAGGGGGAGAGGCTGTGGAAACCACATCAGTATTTTTAACATGATCAACAGTGTTTACATTGTCAAAATGCACTTTTAGCCGTACAGATCGGAAGAAATGCTCCAGCTCCTTTTGTACAGCAAAGGTGTCATATGCAGGAGTAGGGCTAAACGAAAGCCCCTTCTGTAGAACCAAATGTTCAGCAGGTGATAAATTGTACGAAGAGATGTTATAGACTAAGTTCGTGTTACCTGTGACCTTGTCCATACTCGGTCCTCCCGGTAATTGCGGTTGCTGCCTGTACCCCCTCCTTGTCTTCTTACGGGGGGCCGTCGTTGGCCTAAAAAACTGGGCTGCGGACGCTGGGGGCGGGTATCGAAGTCCGAACTCCCTGAAGATGAGTAGCCTGTGTAACGAGAAGGACGTCGTGAGACAAAGGAGGAGGACTCCCCTGAGCGCCATCGGTAGACGGTCCCCTGGGAGTAGTCCTCCTGATCTCTGAGAAATTTATTGCGCTTCTTAGCCTCTAGAGTCTTCCTGAAGTTGGAGATGTAATCGTCAGTCTCTTTTTTAAGTTGCTCGAGCTCGGTGGCTGGTAGAATTTGTTTCAGCTGTGCTTCAGTTACTGAGATATTAGTGGATAATTGATCAACCTCTTTCTGCAGGAAGTCAATGGTAAGGGTAATGATGTCCATTGAACATTTATTTAATATCGCTTCGAACTTGTCACAGTATTCACTGTTATCAGAAAAAATTGTTGGTCTTAATGTGACCCGCAGGCCCCTTGGAATACGCTTTGTCCGGTGGTACTCAGCCAGAGTGGTCAGGTGGAGATCTAGGGAAGCATGTTTCTGTAGCACCTTCTCCAGGTCCCGTTTCTTGGTTTCCTCTGCTGGTATGTTAAGAAAAGAGCAGGGCTTAGTGACCCTTGATACTATGTTGTTGGATTCATCTTCATTATACGAAAAAGTAGTGAAATTTGATTGCGACATGGGCAGATCCAAAAATTCCTTGTGTGGGAAGTGAGGGAGCTAGGTCAAAAATGAGTTAAGCAATAAAGTGACGAAGACCTTGCATCACCTCTTGTAGGTGCTCAGGAGAAAATTAGACTAGCATTGGAGGTTAACTCCGGCACACTACCACTTTCCCATATGCCCAAAAAAGAGAGGAATACAGTTGTTGGATGTCAAAAATCCTTTTCTCTTATTTTATTTAGTGCCAAAAAGTGAAAAAGTGCTGTACAATTGTCCGCCAGGAATCGACGTTTCGGCTAGCAAGCCTTCATCAGGTCGGACAGGCTGAATATATTATTTACAAGTGAGAAAACAAAACAAAAGAAAAGAGATCAATTAATAACATTGAATCGGTATGTTCGTCTGGGTACAATAGGCAAAATTTAGGAACAATAAAGGAGATCATGGGTGATTACAAAAACATAGGAGCAAGGGTACATCATACAGATATTGTAACATTGAAACACTGTGTACTCAAATACATGGGACCTCAAAGTTGTGGTGGTAATATCACAAGGTAGCAGGGTGAAGGTGAGACACAGGTATTTGTGGAGTGACCGCACAGGGTGCATGGTAAGGATGCTCACCTAGGTTTATAATGAGATGGTAACGTAGTATAGATGCAGAGTAGTTGCAAAAATGTAGAGCCCTCCGTTTGGAGATAGCTGAGGGAAAAAGGTAAAAGGGGTGAGGGAAATTTTATTGGCAGAAGAAAAGGAGCACAAAGGAAAAGAACAGAAAATACTGATCACTTGGACATACCCTGCGCCAGAAGCCGTAAAAAGCCCCGGGAGATGTGTGGTATGTTGGGTCCTAAGAGGTTGTTGGATAAGGACCAGGGAGATTTGAAATAGAGGGCACTAGGTCTACCTATAAGGGTAAGATAAAATGTGGACTGATCAACTGGGCTAGGGAGTGTATATGCACTGGTAGGTGCTCCTATTTAAAAGGTAAAATGATGGTTACCTTGATGGTCAGCTATACCTCTTAGATCTCTTGGTATATTGGGTCAAGATGGCGACCATGTGTGTCCCAGGTGAATGGCAGTTCCTGCAGTGGGATGTTAATATCTATGGTTCCAATAAGACACCGGGTTAACAAAGCTACCGTAGCCATATGAAGATAGTCAGTATGGTAAAATACAATATTACCTATTAGCTCTGGTAGTATAGCCTGGAGAGGGATCGCTGCGGCTAAAAGTATATCTGTCAGTGACTTATGCGGAATAAAACAGACGTCCCAGGTTCGTGTGTAAAAATCAGGACGGTATGCCTGATCGGGAATCTGTGGCATCAAAAGGATAACATGAGAACAGTATTATCAACAATATGGAGTAAAGACTTAGTAACAGAAAGAGATTACCAGGAGTTACCTAGTGATTTGTTGGGTAAGGTACTTTTGTAGAGGTTACCTAAAAAGGGGAGCTAATGTAATGAGGAGTCAGAGTCCAGGGTTCATCCTGGTGATCAAGGTAATGAGACTAACTGCCGCTTATAGCTGTATAGAAAAGAATTGGAGAAAGATTAAGTAAGAAAGAAAGAGTATGGAATAGAGAGGGAGATGAGAAAGAAAAGGAAGAAAAGGTAGAAAAGGTTACCTAGTGACTCTGAGGGATATGGCATGGAGGGAGGTCCGTTGGCCCAGGAGAGAGTCAAATCTAGCTAACAAGGAAGAAAGGAGGGGAATTAGTAAAATAAAGGATGGTAAGTTTGTATAATACATTGGTGGTATGAGTGTAGTAATGTCTAAGTGAGCCACCTTACCAAGCGCCAGTGGTGCCGCAGAGCTGGATCGCATGTCCTGTGGAGTGAAAGGAATGGAGGAGAAGCGTCTATTTGACCACGAGCGTGCTGTGACGTAACTTCCGGTTTTCGTGCGGAATGGTGTATGCTGGGAACCGGCGTCCTGCGCACGCGCAGGGGAATTCCAATGGTGGAGGTGGTGAGTGCGTCACTGCCGCTCGGTGGAACGCGGTAGTGGAGCCTTGGAACGCACATGTGACAAGCATGTGATAGTGGGGGCGTAACAGTGAGTCACATGACCGTGTTGGTAGTGGATCCGGACCCGATTTACATGTTGCAGTGCAGGAGTGAGTGACATGCTGGTTTATCACTGTCACGCAGTGGTATTAGTTCTGTGAAGCAGAAAGAAGGAGTTAGAATACAATGTGGCACAATAATCACATATTTAATCATATATTTAATATCGTATGTACACTGTGGTTGATAAAATGGGATAATGATGAGAACGCAGTCAATACATAGAATTTCACATCATAGGGAAAGCAATGGATCGACGGTTTGATTTGGCATAACTTTATATATCACCGATAAGAGGTGAATCGGAGATAGAAACTCGGGATGCCTAAGATGGACTATGCATATGTGTGACAAGGTGTACATCCAATAAGGATATGTTAATGGTAATATCGATACAATTGGTTCTTTTTCTCCTAATGTAAAGGGGAGGCGAAGGGGGAAAAAGGGAGGGAAAAGACTAGGTTCACACACTGCGTTTTTTTGACGCTGCGTTTTTGTGCGTTTTTTGCGGCAAAAACCGCACAAAAACGCACCCGCGTAAAAAAACGCGGCAAAAAACGCACGCGTTTTGCCGCGATTTGGTGCGTTGTTTTGCTGCGTTTTGCTCCGTTTTTGCTCACTGCGTCTTTATGCGTTTTTTATCAGTGAACAAAAAAAAAGGTCTGATGTAATTTACTTCTTCAATGTGTTCTTCATTCTCCACTAGTGTATGCAGAAGAGCAGACAGCTGCAGAACTACAAGGCTCAGCATACTCCATCCAATAGTTTATGCAGGAGAGCAGACAGCAGCTGCAGAACTACAAGGCTCAGCATGCTCCATCCAGGACTGTATGCTTGAGGGAGAGTCAGGGGGAGCAGACCTACAAGGCTCAGCATCCTCCATCCAATAGTGTATGCAGGAGAGCAGACAGCAGCTGTCGAACTACAAGGCTCAGCATCCTCCATCCAATAGTGTATGCAGGAGAGCAGACAGCTGCTGTCGAACTACAAGGCTCAGCATCCTCCTTCCAGGATTGTATGCAGGATTTCTTTGCCCCCCCCAAACAAAAAAAATGACGTGGGCTTCGCCATATTTTTGTATGCTAGCCGGGTACAGCAGGCAGGTACGGGCTGCCCCCAACCCCCAGCTACCTATTTGTACCCGGCTGGGAACCAAAAATATAGGGAAGCCCTTTTTTTTTTAATTATTTCATGAATTTCATGAAATAATTTAAAAAAAAAATGACTTGAGCTTCGCCCAATTTTTGAGTCCAGCCGGGTACAACTAGGCAGCTGGGGATTGGATTCCACAGTGCAGGGTGCCCATGCTTTCTGGGCACCCCCGCTGTGAATTGCAGTCCCGCAGCCACCCCAGAAAATGGCGCTTTCATAGAAGCGCCATCTTCTGGCGCTGTATCCAACTCTTCCAGCTGCCCTGATGCCGGGTGGCTCGCTGGGTAATAATGGGGTTAGGGCTAGCTGTATAGCTGGCCCTAAGCCCGAAATTCATGGTGTCACGCCAATATTAGACATGGCCACCATGAATTTCTAGTAAAGATAAAAAAAAAACACAACACACAGAAAAATATTTTTATCAGAAATAAAACACAACACAATTAGTGACTCCATCTTTATTGAAATAAAGAACCCCCCCTCCGCAGTAATCCTGGGTCAGGGTCCCGCTCTGTCCAATCTGGATCCAATATCATCTGATGGATTTGCTGGAAGGCAAAGCGATCAGATGATGTGTCAGGTTCTAGGGGCTGAAGCACATCACATATCAGCTGATTGTTTAAAAGCCGATTATACAATCAGCTGATGCATCGGTGCAAAAAAAAAAAAAAATACTCACTTATGTGCTGATTACCGGCAGCTCCTGGAGCGATGGGGCGGGAGTCTGATCCTGTCCGATCGCTGCAGCAGCTGCCGGTAATCAGGGATGAAGTCTCCTGACGCATCCGCTGATAACCGGCTGGGCGCCGGCGTCAGCCCAAGACTTACGATCAGCTGATGCGTCAGGTGACTGCATCAGGTGATCCAGCGCCAGGTCCTGCATCCTGCAGGCATACATACCCGGGGAGACTGCACACACCCGGAGCGGCGGTACCGGTAGGAGGATCTGGGAGCGGGCATGGCACCGGGACCCTGCAGACAAGTGAGTATAACTTTTTTTTTTTCTACTGTTCACTTTTGTTTTCGCAGCCGCTTCCACCTCCCGCCCAGACATGGCGCCGCACGGCAGCATACATGCCCAGGACGGGAGGTGGAAGCGGCGGTGACGGTACCGGGAGGATTCACGCTTCTGTGTTTACTGACAGAAGGAATCCTCTTCCTGAACACGTCACTTTACTACCCACCTCCTGTGTTTATAGCTGCGTTTTTGGTCTTAGAAACGCACCAAAACGCACCAAAACGCAGCTATTTGCGTTTCTCATTGCGTCTTTCAACATCCCTTTGCACTCAATGGATGAAAAGCACAGTGAAAAACGCGGGAATAATTGACATGCTGCGTTTTTGTGGCACCACAAAAACGCAGCTGAAAAAAAACGCTGTGTGCAGACAGCAAAAATGAAAACTCATAGACTTTGCTGGGGAAGCAAAGTCATGCAGTTTTCTGAGCAAAAACGCACCCGAAAACTGTGCAAAAATGCCACGAAAAACGCACTGTGTGAACTTACCCTAATGACAAATAGCAACCTTTTTTCACCAACAAAAGCTTTTCAACCATGGAATCTTTCAGTTTCTCAAACTGAATATAAACTTTTTGTTTCAGGAGTAGCAACCACAAGCTTCAAGACACTGTACAGAAAGGTGACTGTTTTCCTTCATACTAAATCTCACATTTATGAAAGGCCCACAAGTTCTCAATAACTATTATGTTAGGGGACAAATGGGGCCATTTTACTATTCTTTCATATTTAAGATCTTTACAGGCTAGACAGGTAATGGAATACTTTAATGTGTGTAATTATAGATATTTGAAGTAACCCAGGTGTCACGCCGCGCTTATCACCAATTCAAGTCCAAAATAAATTTTTCCATGTTTTTATTGTATTAGCTCGTGTTACATCACCGCCGGAGTCTACTGCAGCGACTTATGCTCCGATCGCCAGGCGACGCTGTGTTCCTGCTGTGGATGTTGCTGGTGATGGGAGAGGAGTCGATGACAGCGGCACCGGTGGGCGCAGGCTCCGATCATCCACTGGGCTGGGTTATCTTGGGATCTGCAGTACCGCTGGCTGACTATGGATGGCATGTGTCTTCCAGCTGAAGTTGCCAGCGTTCAGATACAGCCAATGGGAGGACACCACACCCTTCTTATTCCCCCTCCTGTCACATGACCACTGCCAGAGATAGTTCTGATTTTCCTGGCTCCTGTTACGTCCTATTCTGTTTGGTTATTCCTGTGTGCTGACTTCTGCGTGTTTTCTGACTACCCTCCTGCCTACTGTTTTTGTACCTCGCTGCCCGATCCGGATTTGACCTATGCTACGTTTGCTGACTACGTCATTGCCTGCCGATTCTGTCCCTGTTCCGCAATTCCTGGTTTGACCCTGCCTGACTACTACTCTCATCGGACTTCAGCCTTCCACAGGTAGTGATCACCCAGGCCCTTTGTAATCCCAAATCCCTGTATAGGGGTTAAAGGGTTTCAGGGTTCTGGGGGTTCTGCTTGGTGAGTGGCTTCCCTCTAGCCTCCCCATTGCAGCCCATCTGAGTCTGTGGATCCAGGCATGCATTACAGCTCGGTACAGGTTGATGCGTTTTAGGGGTCGCAGCCCCCTTCCTCAGGACATATATCAGTGACAAGGCTAATACATTATCAGGAGAGATAAGCCGATATATACACTCATAGGACCTCCCTCTATTTTAAAAGTTGGCGTGATCCTTATCAGTCCATAAAAATGGTGATAGCATACAAGTAAAAATAATCCAAAAACCTAATATCAAGACATTGTAATGCTTATTTGTGAAATTACAGGAAGGGATTAAAAACATTAAAAACAGAATTAAGAGATTTAGCAAAAAAAAACATAAAATCAATTGCAAGGTCGGAAAAACGGTCTAGAAATCAGGCAAATATGATACTCAAATCGAGGAATTTGATGGCTGAATTACCTATGTCTCTATTTTGCTTTTCAGGTGAAGGAGGAAGAAAGAGAAAATTACAGAAAAAAACCTCAAAAGTTCGTGCAACCACCTGAATCAATAGATAAAGGAAAAAATGACGATACATTTATGTACCAGTGTAGAACCAGAATGAATAAAATCAATAAATTGTTGTAGTGAGTGCATTCGTATTATTCATTAAGTGTTGAAATGATAATGAAATAAAATAGTAATGAAAGGGTTAATATAAATATAGAGATGGAATGTGTGTCAAACATTACAAATATAAAAACAAGGGGTTAATATATGTATATTAAAAATATATATAAAAAAGGGGGGTTTGAAAAATATTATTAAATGGTAAATATAAGTGTGGGATTGGAATGTTCATGTAATAGAATAACGGTGTACAGGTGTATGTCGGAACCACTGCACCATCAGGAAAGGTGTTACAAAAAAGTAACCAAAAACTATAAATAGTTACATCATGAAAAAGATGTGGGATGTTAAATTATACAAGGGGAAAAATGAATTTGGTAAAAAATCATTTAAATTTATTAAATTACTTGAAAAAATGGGGTACCGCATAGTGGAGAACAGTGTCATAGGTGAAAAGAGTTTTTCTGCACTGGGCATGTGCCAGTAAGGTTACCATAGTTCAGAACCATGGGAACAAGACTCATAACGCATGCTTGCCAGGAGAAATGCCATCAACATTATCAGATGGGTAACAAAGGTTCAGGACTGTGGGAAAATTTATTTTTCGCATGCTTTAAGCCTTAGATGTATCTGGGCATGGAGAAGAGTATTTAACTACCTAGAAAATGTTTATAGGATGTGGAAAAGATAGGGAGACAAGAAATTTTATAAAAAAAAAGGGGGGTTATAAAATCACGGAGACCTGATAAATTATGATAAAATAAAATGCATATAAATTAAAATAATAATAATAATATATATATATATATATATGTTTTATAAGAATATATACAATAAAAGCCTAAATAAATTATATAACAATTGAAGTATACTTGTCTTAAAAATAAAACTGTAAAAGGAATGTTAATAGAATGAAATGTCGATAAAATAAATCCGTAATCTCATTTAACCCCGCAGGTTTCAGAGTGTTTAGTTTGTATATCCAATAGGTTTCTTTCTTGCTGAGTACCTCTAACCGATTGGGAATATTAGCAGGGATTTGATCAATGGGGGTGTTTTTCAGAGTAATGTATTTATTATGAAAAATAGCACAATGTCTAGACAGCCCATGTTGTAGAAAAATAATTTTTATGTTATGCCTATGTGAGTTTAGTCGATTATGCAAGGCTTGTGTAGTTCTACAGACATATTGTTTCCCGCAATCACAGCCTATCTGATAAACAACAAAATGTGATTGACATGTAAGTCGGGTTTTGATCGGGAAGACCTCGGTACAAGAAAGTGAAGTAAAATTGAAGCTCTTATGCTGTACGCATTTGCAACAGGGACATTTGTTTATATAACACTTAAATGAGCCTGCTAGAGCTGTAGATTTTTATTTTACCCCTGCCCCCCTCAGTCTACTTGGGGCTATAATATTTCTCACGGTAGGTGCTCTACGGAATGTGATTTTCGGTCATTTTGTAGAATTTTCCAGTGTTTCAATAGAATTTTCATAATAGAAAGATTGTCAGCACTGAAAGTGGTAATGAAGTTGGAGGCAAAATTACCATTATTGTTGAATATAGACATCTCCGGTTTAGGTTTAACCAAATCCACTTGTTTCAGGCTTTTAGTGCATTTGTATGCCTTTTTCAAAAAGGACTTAGGGTATTTTTTTATCTAAAAATCTATTTTTCAATTAGCCTGCAGTTTTAAATCATCTTGGGTGTAATTTTTCTGATCCTTTTATATTAATGCAGTGGAATGTTAGTCAACCCTTTATTATAATGTTCACTATAAAAGTGGATGTAACAATTACTGTCCAATTTCTTAAAGAACGTTCTAGTGATAATTTGTTCATTACAATGAATTATGATTAAATCCAAAAAGTCAATCCTGATCTCATCAATAACCGGTGTGAAAATGAATCCCCACTCATTACTTTTTACAAATTCAAGGAAAGTGTTGATATTGTTGTCCCTATTGTCCCATATGAAGAAGAGATTGTCTATATATCTCTTGTATATGATAATGTATTTGGCAAAAATGGAGTTATAGATATAAATTAGTTCAAAGATCCCCATAAAAAGGTTTGCATACGTACTGTAGGTGCGACTTTCCATCCCATAGCTGTCCCAAGCTGCTGGTGGTACATCTTATCCAGGAAAGTAAAGAAATTGTTATGCAGAATAAAATTCATTCCTTGTAGGATGAAGTTTTTTTGTTTAGGGGGTAGCCTATAATCAATTTCAACAAATTGTGAGAAGCATATTAAACCCAAATCATGGGGTATATTGGTATACAGAGAAGAAAAATCCATTGAGATAAACAAATAATAATCTCTCCTAGGAATATCCTTTATTAATTGAATTAATTGTGATGAATCCCTCAGATGGCTTTTAAAATTTAATACATGAGGTTGCATTATCTGATCTATATATGATGCCAAATTTGAAGTGAGTGTATTAATCCCCGAAATGATAGGTCTTCCTGGAGGGTAAGTAAGGCTTTTATGGATTTTCGGTAAATGATACTGTAGATAAATGAAAGATCATGGAAATAAAATTTATATTTACGTACTTAATTACAAAACAAAGTAAAGCTGTCACTAAAAAAGACTTGAGTGTATGAATAGGTGACATATAATATTTCCGGTTATATGCATATTCTGTGATTGGCCGTTGATCAAAGGAACTAGTCTGATTACCGTATGTTGAGTCGGAAAAGACTTTTTCCCCAACATGGAGCTTAGTATTTGCCCTATGTTGTTTTTGCCTTCCTATGGATCAACATGTTAGTTTTTAGGTTGAACCCAAAGATATTAAGTCTACTTTCTGCCTTAAAACTATGAAACTATGAGTCTTTCAAGCATTTCTTGAGCAATTTTTTTGGTGTTTTAGAAGCAGACTTGCTTCAGATGACTCCTGAAAATATTCCATGGGCACATACTATCATGTGCTATGATCTGGTCCCCGTGGATGATCACAAAAATCCCATAATCAGAAAAACCACAAGAGTAGTTGGAACCTGAGCTGACCACAATCCCCTGTCAGTCAGACCACACTAGAAGTAGCCGTAGAGCGTTCCTAAACACACCTAGATGCCACGTCACAGCCGGAGAATTGTACCACACCTTACAGATAGAAATGAGGAAACCTATCTTGCCTCAGAGTAGTCCCCAAAGGAATATGAAGCCCCCAACATATAATGCCAATGGTGATGTAAGAAAACACAATACACAGATAGGAAATATAGATTAGCAAAGGCGAGGCCAGACTTACTAGATAGAACAGGACAGGACAGATAACTGATTGCGATCAGTGCAAAAACCCTGTGGAAAAATACCAATCTCCTGATAAAAAAATACAGAAACCATATGGAGTCTTCCCCACTATATCAGGTACTCTTGTAAATAATGGGAGAAACAAAATATCAAAAAATAACAGAAGAAATACAAAAGTGCAAATAATCAAATAGAACAGGGAGAATCTCCCTTTTCTTGCAGTGGGACCTGCAGAGGGAGAACCCTCATGCTCATCAAAACAGAAAGACAATTCCTCTCCTGCAAGAAAACAGACTTTAAGCAAAACTAAAATAAAAACAAACACCCTTAGGTGTGGATCAGGCAATAAAGCAAATAACTTGCAACTTATCTGGAAAGGGACAGGCACAGGAAAAATAGAAGGACAACTCCAAGCCAATTCAGAGACTGAAAAACAACAAAAATAACCGGCCCCAGCCAGCAGACACTGCTCTACTATATAACCTAGGCTGATCTGCAATTGGCTTCCCAAACTCCCAATTAACTCCCACACCTGTTGAGGCACAGACAGCTTAATCCCCAGTCCTGACCACCAGAGGGATCTCCATATCATCACCCCCTAGGATGACATTCACAACAGTCATGGCTTAAAGTGTTGGCAAACTTGTTATTTTTCCAGGAAATTAAGTATTTCCCATAGAAAGTTATTTAAATTACCCATGTTTTGTTATACACATGTTTCTTTTGTTGGTAGGTATTGGAACAATTAAAAAAAAAACAACATAGAAACAAAAGGCGAATTGGACATAACCCAACAGAACATAACACAAAACCCCAAAAATGTGTTTGAAAAAAATTATTGGCACCTTTCCAAAATTGTGGGTATTCATTTTTGTTTCAAGCAGGTGATGCTTTTTCAACTCACCTGTGGCATCTAGCAGATGTGGGCAATATGATAGTCACACCTGCAACCATATAAAAAAGTGAAAAGTGACTCAGTTTTTGCATTGTGAGTCTGTGTGTACCACACTTAGCATGGAGAACAAAAATAAGAGAAGAGAATTGTCTGAGGACTTGAGAACCAAACAAAAAATCAACAAACTCAAGGTTACAAGTCCATCTCTAGGGATCTTTAGATCCATGCTGCTCAAGAGAATCAAGAAATTTACAACAAATGGCACTGTAGTTATTCTCCCTGGACGTGAACGGCAGAAATAAATTGATGAAAGGTTGCAATGCAGGATAGTCAGGATGGAGGATAAGCATCCTCAATCAAAGTCTAAAGAAATTCAAGTTGTCCTGCAGGTTCAGAGTGCATCAATGTCAGTGCTTCAATGCAGTGCTAACTATTGAGTACAGTGGCTCAGTGGTTAGCACTGCAGTCTTGCAGTGCTGGGGTCCTGGGTTCAAATCCCACCAAGGACAACATCTGCAAGGAGTTTGCATGTTCTCCCCATGTTTGGGTGGGTTTCCTCCGGGTACTCTGGTTTCCTTCCACACTCCAAAAACATACTCATAGAGAACCTAGATAGTGAGCCGCAATGGGGACAGTGTTGCCATTGTATGTAAAGCACTGTGGAATTCACAGCGCTATATAAATGAATAAATATTATTATATTATTAATATTATAATGTCAACACAAACTACCAATCTACATTGGAATTAAATAAAACTCTATTGCAGGAGACCAAAGAGGCCCCCAGTGCTGACACCGAGACATACAAAAGCTAGACTGCAGTTTGCCAAAATGTATGTAATTCAGCCATAATCCTTCTGCAAAAGCATCTTGTAGAGAGATGAGAACAAGATAGAGCTTTTTAGTAAAGCACGTCATTCTACTATTTACCAAAAATGGATTGAGGCCTAAAAACAAAAGAACACAGTACATATAGTCAAATATAGTGGAGGTTCAAAGATGTTTTGGGGTTGTTTTATTACGTCAGCATTATGACTGTGTGAAATGCATCATAAATCTCAAGATTACCAAAGGATTTTGGGTCTCAATGTAGTGCTCAAAGTCAGAAAGCTGTGTTTGCATCCTAGCAGGACAGTGACCCCAAACATACTTCAAAAAACACTTAAAAACAGATGAAAATAGAGCTGAAGAGTTCTCAAGTGGCCAGCATTGAGTCCGGATCTAAATTCCATTGAACAACTGTGGAGAGATCCTGAAGCTGCTGTTGGAAGAAGGCACCCTTCAAATATGAGAGACCTGAAGCAGTTTGCAAAAGAAGAGTGGTCCAAAATTCCAGTTAAGGAGTACAAGAAGCTTGCTGATGGTAATAGGAAGAAACTTTTTTTCAGATATTTATTCCAGAGCTTGTACAGCCAAATATTAATTTGAGGGTGCCAACAATTTTTTCAGGGCTATTTATGGAGATTTTTTTTAAAAAAAAAGTGCGTCCAATTTGCTATTTTTTCCTTTTTTTGTATTGTTGTAATACACACAAAAGAAATAAACCTATGGAACAAAACATGTAATTGCAATAACTTTATTGAAGAAATACTTCATTTTCTGAAACAGTTTTTTTTGTGTGTTTGGTGCCAATACTTTCGGCCACGACTGTACCACATACTTTTTAAGTTGTCCAAGAAGGTGAATATTGTCAAAGAAGGTCACAAAGCTCCAAATAGCAAATGCCAAGAAATGTAAGATCCATCATTTATCTGTTATACTCCCTTACTCTCACCCCATTGAAATCTTCTGACTTCCGATCTTTCCAAGATCTCTATAGTCGTTACATCTTAGATGGATTGAAATGGGAAAGCTAAAAAAGAAAGAATTTTTAAAATCTTATAATTAACTTATCATATAAAAATGGAAGCTTTGCTAAGGCAATAATAAACTAAAATTGAATATATAATACACTATAGTGGGGTTTCAAATTTACACTCTCAAAGTTACCTCACACAATCATATATGTGTTGTATTAATATTCAAAACTAAACTCCTATTGTAACTTGTTTAATTTTTCCTTTGAAAAGGCACAGATATAATGTACAATATTTGGGAAAAATGCCAAAACACAACAGGGTAACCATCTGTACCAGGCATATTTCCAGATTGAAGAAAGGGCAATTCAACTGAACTACTGTATATTCATTGTACAACAGGCATCTGGTTTCCAAAACAGTAAATTCATTAGTGTGATATGACAAAGCTATAAATTAAAAAAACATATTTATTATAAATATCCTTCTGATTTTGGCATTGCATTTTACATTTTGCCATGTACTGTGCGTGCCCATGCAGAATAATGTTCCCGTTCTTCACAATTAACCAGATCTTTCCTAAAGTATTTACATTAATTGTTACAATAATTTAAGATAAAAAATATTGTAACTGCAACTAATACATATTTCTAAGTCATACAATTCTATCAAGAAAACAGCAAGGCATGCTTTGTTACTTGATCAAACTAATAGTTGATGACTGACTATGCTGATATTGATCGTGTTTTCATGACAGCACACAACGTAGCAATGCATTTATAGTATAGATTCAAAGGCATTCCATGCACCAACAGAAGGGCCATCTTAATACAGAATTGGACTTTATTATGTCATATTAATAAGTATTACACATCCAAATAGCAAGAATCCATAATATTGCCATGTTTAGATGATTTGCAAGTGAGTCCACTACACTCTTACAAACATTAAGAATTATTGTCACCTCAACCCACTGTTTCTAATAAATTGTCCAGGACTTAGATATCCTTTGTTGGTTGCTATGGATTACCATTGACCCTGTTTCACCTGAGATGCCACATGGTTACTCAAGATGTCTTTTTATTATGCAAATACAATTATTCAACTCTATGTTATGCCATGTGATGCAATATATGCTGGTAACTACCGGTCATGCACTGTTGCTAGGTAGTACTGTGCCTTTTCTTTCAAGGATGCCTTAATGTTATCATGTAATGGATACAAACCTCCTTTTGCTTATCATTGCTATTTATTATGTAGATGCTAACACTAAAAAGTATCAATTTTGCAGCAACATTGAAATAAATGATGAGCATGAACAGTGACATCAGACCAAGTGCCTCATATTCTACAAAATAATTGTCTAAAGTTTCAATGAGTAGTGGTAGTAGAGTCTGATTGATAGTCGATAACAGTTGATAACTGTGTGTGAAGAGTATAACCACACCAGAGGTTGTGAAGGTGCTGATATACTGTGCGCGTGGGATTCATACACAGTAATGATTAGAGATGAGAGATCCCGCCAAGGATCGGACCGTTTCAGGATCGCTGAACCCACCTAAGATCGCCGATTGAATCGGTGATCCTAGCTGATCTGATCTTCAATCGTATCCAAACCCAATAAATTCAATGAGAGGTGATGTGAAGTGATGTGGTGTAAAATGGTATAGTGGAACTGTAAAAGAAAGAAAAAAAGGAGTTAAAGCAAGACATACTATCCTTAGTGAAGGAAAACTCCTTCACAATATCCACCAAAGTGAAAAAGAATCTCTAGAAAGTAGGCGTTTCAGTATCTAAGTCTGCAATAAATAGAAGACTTCATGGGAGCAAATATAGAGGCTTTACCACAAAGTGCAAACCCTTAATCAGCCTTAAAAATAGAAAGACCAGATTAGACTTTGTCAAAAAGCATTTAAAGAAGCCAACCCAGTTCTGGAAAAGCATTGCATGAACAGATGAAACTAATATCAATCTGTACTAAAATGGTGGAAAGCAAAAAGTATGCACAAAGCTTGGAATAGCTCATGATCCAAAGCACACCACGTCCTATGTGAAACATAGTGGAGGCAGTCTGGTGGCATGGGCATGTATGGCGTACAATGACACTGGGTCACTAGTGTTTATTAATGATATAACTGAAGACAGAAGCAGGCAAATTAATTCTGAAGTGTACAGGGCTGTACTTTATATCCAGATTCAACCAAATGCAACAAGGTTGATTGGATGGCACTTCACAGTACAGATTGACAATGACCCAAAATATACCGCAAAAGCAATCCAGGAGGTTTTTTTTAAGGCAAAGAAGTGGAATACTCTTTAATGGCCAACTCAATCACCAGATCTCAACCCCACTGGGCATGTATTTCACATACTTAACACAAAACTTAAGGCAAAAAGACCCACAAACAAGTAACAACTGAAGCCAGCTGCAATAAAGCCTCAGCAAAGTATCACAATGGAGGAAACCCAGCATTTGGTAACATTCATGGATTCCAGACTTCAGGCAGTCATTGCCTGTAAAGGATTCTCTTAGAATTTTATGGTAAAGTAAATTTGTCCAATTACTTTTGAATTTCTGAAATCAAGAGGCTTTGTACAAAAATGGTTGAAATTCCTAAAGGTTTCACAGCATATTTTTGTTTAACCTGTTTAATTAAACTTGAAAGTCTACATCTACACTTCAATTGAATCTCAGTTGTTTCATTTTAAAGCAAATATAGCAGCATACAGAGGCCAAATCATGAATATTTAGTCGCTGTCCAAATATTTCTGGACGCAACAGTAAGAGGGATGTCATGCAGCATTTTTATTAATTACTTATATAAATAATTGTGTGGTCCCTTCCAATTTTGATACCCAGTTATGATAAAGTCAACAGCTGGAGCTGGGCTTCTCAGGTTGGGGAAACCCATGGTTATTTGGCTCCCCAAGCCTAAAAATAGCAGCCTGCAGCTTCTCAGAATTGTCACATCCATTAGATGCGACAATCCCAGCACTTTTCCGGTTCATCCCTGTAATGGCAAGCCACCCACTAAGCAGGACCCGAGGTACCCCTAAACCCTTTAACTCCTATACAGGCATCTGGAATTACTGCAGGGTCCAGGTGTTCACTGCCTTAAGGTAGACTGCAGTCCAGAGATGGGGATAGTCACTAGGCAGGGTCAAAAACAGAAGGTCAGTGAGGTACAAAATAGGAAGGCAGGGGGAATGTCCAGAAAAACAGGCCGAGGTCAAAACCGGGATATCAGGCGAGGTACAAAACAGCAGGCAGGAGGGACCTCAATAACCAAAACCGAGTTCATCCGAGATACAAAGCAAGATGTACAGTACCAGGAAGGATGTGGCTCACAGCAACCCGACTATATCTGGCAAAGATCCAAGAACACCAAAGGGCATAAAAAGGGTGTGGTGCCTTCCTTTACCACCCCCGTATCAGCAGCTGGAACTGCTCGGATCCGGATCTGCGGTGGCTCGAGGGGTCTCCGGCCCTTGGTGTCATGCGGCCACTCTAAATAAAAGGGGGGTAGTATTTACAGGGGACTGTATGGTTAAAGTTTATGACACCTCCCACGGTGTGTGGTAAGGTGGAGTACCACTGCTGCCGTCGGGAGCACCCGGTGATGATGGAATGGCAGCCAGGTGTTTAACCCCTCCATGGGTAGGGGGAATGCCCTGGGGCTCGGTGATGGAGGTGAAGGGATACCGTTAATGAGGTAAAGGTCATTGCGTACTCACTCAGTCCAATAACACTGACACTGACAACTTGTAAGCCAAAGTTCTGAGCACCGCTGCAGCAGGGAGGGAGCATATCTGGATCCCGTGCCCGATGGTGTTGCTTGTTAGCCCATGACCTTTTCCTTGGCACCTTTCTACTGATTGGCCACTATAGTATAGAACTAGTTGGGTCCCGCTCACCCGTATGGCTAACGGAGTGAGCTTGCTCTCAGGGTTCACGCTTGGGATTTTCTGGACTGTAGATTGGGAAAATCCTATCCCCCCCGTTCCGCTAGTACCCGATTTTGGAGCGGGTGGAGAATGAATCTTGAAGGCTCCATCCTCCTCGGGTAAATTACTAGGACGCTTGAAGCTACTTCCCGGCCTAGGGTCCACGTACCCCGTCATTCCCTGGCCCCTGCCCGGAGATGGTACAAGGCTGCCGGCTGCCCTCCTCGGCAGTTCCGTGCCCCTTGTCATGATCCCCTGCGACTGGGGTTCCAGCTCCTACCAGACCCAGACCAACGTCTGCCACCTAGTATTCTCAAGGAGCCCTGCTCCCAACCTCCTCCAACGCTACACCTCTCTCAACTGTCTGCTCCTGACACTCCTGACCCTCCCTAACCAACCCCCCAAGCGGGCGGCCCTATTCCCTTCAGGCTACCCATTGGTGTGTCTGGTGGGTGTGGTGCAGCGTGTTCCTAGGATTTTCATTAGCTTCAAAGGCCAGGGACCCGTAACCAAGGAGGATGTGGATACCGTGCAGAAGGGCAGATTGCACAATATCCTGTGATGACCTGATAGGCAAGGGCGTCACATTCCCATGGGCTGGAAAAACAGCTGATACTAGTTGTAAGGCACACAACCCTTGTCACCCAGCAGTACTGCAAGTTCCAGTCCGACAAAGCCTGGCGAATGTGTGGCGACTACGCCCACCAGAGCCACTGGAACTGACATCTCCCTTATCACCATCACTGCCTGCATTGTGAACAGAGCAGCGCCTGGTTACCGGGGCAGACGTCACCGGAGCAGGCCCTGGAGGAGACGTGACACTTCGCCCACCAGAACCACTGGAACTGGCTTTTACCCTATCACCAGCACTGCCTGCAGTGTGAGCAGAGCAACGTCTGGTGACCGGGGCAGAGATTGCCCTGGTGTGGATGCAATCTAGGTAATACAAAGGGTTAATGACAGCTCACATCTGTTAGTAAGCCCTAGATTAGTAGCAGGAGGCATCAATAAGAACCCCCATTACTAATTTGTAAGTGAAAAGAACACCGAAAAAATCCTTTATTTGAAATAAAATACAAAAATCATCCTCTTTCATTTTTTTATTAACACTAGAAGTCCCAGAAATTTTGAGCTCCCCTGAAGTCCCGAAAGAGGGTCAAATGACATATAATAAATTGAATAGAACTAACTAGAAACTAAATGGCTAAACGCAATGGAAAACAACAGCCTCCAGTGGTGCGACAGTAATGGCCTTAATTCCAGAACAAAAGATTGTTATTATAGGAGGTTAGCTAAAATCCTTCAGGTCATTCGACCCGTCTCTGGGTTCCAAATGTAGAAATGTTAAATGACCCCTCTCTGGGACTTCTAGTGTTAACCCTCAAAACACCCACATTTGGTCCCATGACAATCCCAGATCTGATAGATCCTGTAGTTGCAGCGAGCGGCCACAGAAATTTCCACCCACTGCTGTTGCAGGCAGAGACTGACTTAGCTGCAGCAGTGAGTGGTGAGGTCACTGAGTTTATTTGTGGTCACAGCTGGAGATTCCCATGGTGACCCACTTGTGAGGGCAGGTAAACTTACCTCAGGTGATCTAATTGAACTTAGTGACCTCACCTCAAGGGAACTGAGTTCAACAAGACCTGCATCTCCTGGTAGAAAAACTCTTTTTTTGCCAAGAAATGTAGATTTGGTGTTGAAATTTACATACCATATTCCTGCACCAAATCTGCATCTTCTGCAAAAAAACACATCAAAACAATATGCAGTTTTGATGTGGTATTATTGATGTCATATTTTTTGCCAGTAGATGCAGATTTGTGGAGAAAGGTGGTGTATACAGCAGATTTGTGTAGGAAGTCGGTGTATACATTTTAGTACTAAATCTGCATCTCTTGGCAAAAAATCACACAAAACACTTTTGACAACATTTCGGTGAAATATTCTGCCTGAGATGCAAATTTGGTACTGAAATTTCTGCACCAGATTTCTGCACCATATTTGCATCTCTTGGCAGAAAACCACACAGAAACAGTAGCAAAACTGTTTTTTGTTGGGTTTTTTTTGTAGGAAGATTGCCAAGAGATAAAGATTTGGTGCTGAAATTTATACATCATATTCCAAAACCAAATCTGCATCTGCTGGCAAAATATTATTTATATCAATTACACATAAAGACTGCTTTGCGTTTTGATGTGGTTTTTTTGCCAGAGGACCCAGATTTGGTGGAGGAATATAGTGTATAAATTTCAGCACAAAATCAGCATCTCTTGGCAAAAAAAGCAATTTTTTTGCCAGGAGAGGCAGGTCTGTGAACTCCGTTCACCTAAGGTGAGGTCTCTGAGTTCAATAAGGTCACCTGAGGTCAGTTTACCTGCAGTCATAGGTGGTGTACTGTGGGAACTTCCTGCTATGACTGTAAATAAACAGGGTTATGTTACCGCTCACATCCTAGTCAGTTTCTGCCTGAAGCCACAGTATCATATTCTGTCCCCGCGTGCTGTAACTTCAGTATGTAGCAGAGTCGGGATCTTCCTTTGACCTTGTGTTGATGACATCAGAACTGGGTGTTTAGGGTTAATAAATTGGAGAAAGCAGGTGTGTTTTTGTATTTTATCTCAAATAAGGGATTGTTTGGTGTTTGTGTTTATTTTTTTCACTTACAGTATAAGTAATGGGGGGTCTCATAGATGCCTCCCAATACTAATCTAGAACTTAGTAACAGCTTTGAGGTGTCTTTAACTCCTTATATTTCCCCAAATTCAACTGAACCAGTGCAATCGGGTTAAGCCAGGTAAAGTGGGCAGTTGCAGGCTGATATTTTAAAGGCTGCTTTACACGGTACGACCGATTGTGCAATTTCACAATCGATCGTACCCGCCCCCGTCCTTTTTGGCGGCGATTTGCCCGTGGCGCACAAAGTCGGTAACCCCAGTCACACGTACTTACCTCTCGTGCGACCTCGCTGTGGGTGGCGAACGTCCACTTCCTGGAGTGGGAGGGACGTTCGGCGTCACAGCGACGTCACATGGCCGCCGGCCAATGGAAGCGGAGGGGCGGAGATGAGCGGAACGTAAACATCCCGCCCACCTCCTTCCTTCACATAGCCGGCGGCGGCCGCGTGACGCAGGTGAGCTGCTGTTCATCGTTCCCGAGGTGTCACACGGAGCGGCGTGTGCTACCCTGGAAACGATGAACAACTAAATTAAATGATATTTTGGAACATAGCGAGCAGTACACGACTCACGATTTGTGAGCGATACTGCGTCGATAGGAGGTGTCACACAGGCCGGCATCACCAGCGATGCCGGATGTGCGTCACAAAAACCATGACCCCGACGATCTATCGCACGATAGATTGTCTGGTGTAAAGCAGCCTTTTGGCTTAGGAGCCTAATAACCATCAGCCTCCCCAGCCTGAGAATATCAGCCCCCAGTCGGCTTTATCATGGTGGGTATCAAATTTGGGGGAGACCGCATGTCATTTTTTAAAATTATTTTTTAAATAATTTTTTAAAAAGCCCTCTTATTTTGATACACAGCCAAGATAACCACACAGCTGAGGGCTGAAGCCTACAGTTGTATGATTTATCTGTGCTGGGTCTCACAATATGTGGAAACTCTGCACCAATTTTTTTATTTATTTATTTTTAGACCACTATAGAGAAGCAGAAAGTGTGTCATTTCAAACATGATGTCACACAGGGTGGGGTCATGGTCTGACTGCTATTAATCACAGATGTTGGGACTGCAGGTGGGCAAGGGAAACAGTGGATATGTACGTATAATGCTCATGCTCTAATCTCCATAGCCCCTTCTTCCACCATTTTAAAGCACGATATTCAGATCTCTATATATTTATATGCAAATAAGAAAGCCGCGGAGACACCATCACGTGTTTCTCAACGCTGCCAGGAAACTAGCCAGGTCTTTCACCGGGAAGGAACAACCACGGGAAGGGCAGTCTCCAGTCAAGGAGACCACCTATACCAAACATGGTATCCATCCACAGACAGCCGTTTCGGGGTATTTGCCCCTCATCAGTGTGGAGTGCGGCTTTCTTATTTGCATACTTCCCAGGGGGCATTGCTCTAGAATCACTGCGTTGAGAAACACGTGATGGTGTCTCCGCAGTGGATATGTTGATCTCCCTAAGGTCAACAATGCTTGCTTAAGTAGTCTTTTACTAGGCATTGCCCCCACTAGCCAGATTCCTACTCCACACTGATGAGGGGCAAATACCCCGAAACGGCTGTCTGTGGATGAATACCATGTTTGGTATAGGTGGTCTCCTTGACTGGAGACTGCCCTTCCCGTGGTTGTTCCTTCCCAGTGAAAGACCTGGATAGTTTCCTGGCAGCGTTGAGAAACACGTGAGGGTGTCTCCGCGGCTTTCTTATTTGCATACTTCCCAGGGGGCGTTGCTCTAGAATCACTGCGTTGAGAAACACGTGATGGTGTCTCCGCAGTGGATATGTTGATCTCCCTAAGGTCAACAATGCTTGCTTAAGTAGTCTTTTACTAGGCATTGCCCCCACTAGCCAGATTCCTACTCCACACTGATGAGGGGCAAATACCCCGAAACGGCTGTCTGTGGATGGATACCATGTTTGGTATAGGTGGTCTCCTTGACTGGATACTGCCCTTCCCGTGGTTGTTCCTTCCCGGTGAAAGACCTGGCTAGTTTCCTGGCAGCGTTGAGAAACACATGATGGTGTCTCCGCGGCTTTCTTATTTGCATACTTCCCAGGGGGCGTTGCTCTAGAATCACTGCGTTGAGAAACACGTGATGGTGTCTCCGCAGTGGATATGTTGATCTCCCTAAGGTCAACAATGCTTGCTTAAGTAGTCTTTTACTAGGCATTGCCCCCACTAGCCAGATTCCTACTCCACACTGATGAGGGGCAAATACCCTGAAACGGCTGTCTGTGGATGGATACCATGTTTGGTATAGGTGGTCTCCTTGACTGGAGACTGCCCTTCCCGTGGTTGTTCCTTCCCGGTGAAAGACCTGGCTAGTTTCCTGGCAGCGTTGAGAAACACGTGATGGTGTCTCCGCGGCTTTCTTATTTGCATACTTCCCAGGGGGCGTTGCTCTAGAATCACTGCGTTGAGAAACACGTGATGGTGTCTCCGCAGTGGATATGTTGATCTCCCTAAGGTCAACAATGCTTGCTTAAGTATATATTTATATGGGGATCGACAACCGGGCAGATGTTTGGGATTAAGTCCTGTCCAGAATTGGGTTTTATTTTTAAATCTGGTTAGACCCGTAAATCTCAATCGCTGACAATATTCAACTCCAGTCAGCCAATTAGATGAAGACGTCGAACCACTAGAGTTAACCAAAATCAACACATTATTCCCCTACTCTATTAAAGGTGTCTGGGGAAAATAATAGGTACAGGTATGCATGCATTCAAGTGAGATGAATATCTCTTTAAGGCCCTGTGCGCACGCTGCGGATTTACTGCGGATTTTGACGTGGATTTGCTGCAGAAAATGTTTCTAACATTGCTGCAGTCATTCCCCAGCAAATCCTCTGGGTTTTAAAACATGCTGTGCGCACACTGCATTTTTTTATACCCGCGGATTTACCAGCGGATTTTCTGCTGCGGAATTAATGAGCATGTCACTTCTTTTCTGCAGGTACCTGCAGTTTTTGCCATAGATAATGGTAAAAATCCGCAGGGACCAATCTGTGGAAAATACGCTGGAAATCCGTGGTAAATCTGCGGCAAAACGCGGCAAAACCACATATGGATTTTGCTGTGGTTTTGGTGCGTTTTTTTTACCGCGGGTGTGGGATTCTTTAAGTGCGTCCAGATTTTCCTTAAGAAAAAGACACTTTCTAGTGCGCACATAGCCTCATGGCCCCGTCACACACAGAGATAAATCTTTGGCAGATCTGTGGTTGCAGTGAAATCATGGACATATTGTTTCATTTGTACACAGCCACAAATCTGGCACTGATTGTCCACAATTTCACATCTGCCACAGATCTATCTCTGTGTGTGACAGGGCCTTAAGACTATGCCCCTGATAGTGATTCTGGGACCCAAGTGTGATGTTATCATATAGTATCCTAAAAAGCTGAGATGTATCAAATATGTCCCTGTGTACAATACCATGAGTTAGGCGGGCTTTACACGCTGCAACATCGCTAGCAATTGCAATTTCTAGCGATGTCCAGCGCGATAGCACCCGCCCCCGTCGTACATTCGATATCTGGTGCTTGCTGCCGTAGCGAACATTATCGCTACGGCAGCTTCACACTCACATACCTGGTCGGCGATGTCGCTTTGACCGCCGAACAATCCCTCCTTCAAGTGGGAGGTGCGTTCGGCGTCACAGCGACGTCACCGCTACGTCACTAAGCGACCAGCCAATAGAAGCGTAGGGGCGCAGATGAGCAGGACATAACATCCCGCCAACCTCCTTCCTTCCGCAGTGCCGATGGACGCAGGTAAGGAAATTTTTGTCATTCTTGCGGTTTCACACACAGCGATGCGTGGTGCTGCAGGAACGACAAACAACATCGTATCTGCAGCAATAACGATATTATGGAAATGAATGATGTGACACAGATCAGCGATTTTTTACGCTTTCTGCGCTCGTTCATCGTCGCACCTTGGATTTACACTTTGCGATGTCGCTACCGGTGCCGGATGTGCGTTACTAACGACGTGACCCCGACGATATATCGGTAGCAATGTCGCAACGTGTAAAGCCCACCTTAGATGAAGAAGAGAGCTTTATAGTAAAAACTGACAGTGGTCGCAAGAGTATACTTAAACAAACATAACCCCATACATAATTTGAATGTGGGTACCGCCAGCCCAGGTGAATATAAGAAGTAATCTTCTATTTCTCAATGCTGTAACCTATTTATAAAGTTAATGTCTCTTTTGCCCCATTTGCTACCGCCCTGACAAGGGCAATCCACAGCTGATGCTAGAAGATAACCTGCTCTTTCCTTTAAAGGTAAGGTGTTGCTTTTTCATTTTTGTATTAATAATAGTGATTATGAAATCAAGTATTTTTAAAGGGAACCTGTCACCTAGAATATGCGTTCTGACCTATCAGCAGACGCATGTGTGCCCTAATTACACCTACCTACCCATCCCATCCCTGTGCTGTAAAATTGTATAATATGAAAGTAATAAAAAACGTTTTATTACCTTCATATTTTGTATGTAAATAGCAGGGAATGTGGTCACAGGGGCGGCGCCTTGCCCTATGGACGTCTGCATATTTCCGTGGTATCACGCCCCTGTGGGCGTGATACCATGGAGCGACTTCCCCGTCGCTCATTCTATGCTGCGCGCATTGCAGCAGGCTTCTTTGCTGAGTGTTCAATCACCGGCTCAGACGCGCACTGCGAATGCGCAGTGCGCGTCTGAAACTGACAAGGAGAACCCGGAAGTGAAGCCTGCTGCAACGCTCGTAGGATAGAATGAGCGACGGGGACGTCGCTCCATGGTATCATGCCCACAGGGGCATGATACAACGGAAATATGCAGATGTCCATAGGGCAAGGCGCCGCCCCTGTTACTACATTCCCTGCTGTTTATATACAAAATATGAAGGTAATAAAACGTTTTTTATTATTTTCATATTATACAATTTTACAGCACAGGGATGGGTAGGGAGGTGTAATTAGGGCACACATGCGTCTGCTGATAGGTCAGAACGCATATTCTAGGTGACAGGTTCCCTTTAAAACAAAATTAAATTCACTGTTTATTTAGTTTTGTTTAATTCTAATTTTACTGAAAATAGCCCCCTGGGCTGTCCAGATCACAGCAGAGGGAGGAGATTGGCACCATCTTTGTGGAGCTCAAAGCGTATGCTGTGTGCTGCACTTCCCCCTGTCACCCGGAATGTGTGAGTACTGGGCCTCCACCCACTTTCCCTACCGCCACCGTTACTCTCCCCACACTGCTCTCCCCGCTGCTGCCACTACACCCTCCACCACTACCCTCACCCTTCAGTATACATGGGGATACATGCAGCAGAGCATTGCAAGTGTGGGTGCATGCGGCAGAGCAGTGTGGGTGTGCATGCGTGTGGCAGAGCATTGCATTTGGGCATCCATGCAGCAGAGCATTGTGGCCGTGTATGCATGCGGCAGAGTATTGTGGGCATCCGTGCAGCAGAGCATTGTGGGTGTGCATGCAGCAGAGCATTGCAGACATGTGTGCATGTGGCAGAGCATTGTGAGCAGGCGTGCATGCGGCAGAGCTTTGCGGTCATGCGGGTGGCAGAGCATTGCGGGCGTGTGTGCATTTGGCTAAGCATTGCAGGTGGGTGTGCATGCAGCAGAGCATTGCGGGCATGCATGCGGTAGGGCATTGTGGGCGTGCATTCGGCAGAGCATTGTGGGCGTGCATGCGGCAGAGCATTATGGGTGAGCGGCAGAGTATTGCGTGTGTGCGAGAATGCGGCAGAGCATTGCGAGCGTGCATGCGTGCATACGGTAGAGCATTGTGAATGTGCGTTCATGCGGCAGAGCATTGCGGACATGTGTGCATGCAGCAGAGCATTGAGGACAGGCATACATGCATCAGAGCATTGTGGGCGTGCGTGCAGCAGAGCATTGTGGACAGGCGTCCATGCGGCAGAGCATTGTGGGCGGACGTGCATGCAGTAGAGCATTGTGGTCGTGCGTGCGGCAGAGCATTGCGGGCAGGCGTGCATGCAGCAGAGAATTGTGGGTCTGCATGCGGCAAAGCATTGCAGACATGCATGCGACACAACATTGTGGGCGGGCGTCCATGCAGCAGAGCATTTCTGGCTGGCATGCTGAAGAGCATTGCAGGCAAGCATGCATGCGGCAGAACATTGCTGGTACGGGGCATGCAGAATGCTGTCCTTGGTGACACTTTAGACATATTAGGATCACTTTGCGTCACCATCAAAATGGCTCTGCACTGTGATCCTAAACTTCATCTTCCCTTATACTTTTGGAAACACCCAGATTGGGAAGGGAAGCTTTGACATCACACACAGGAGAGCAGATTCTGCCCACTTTTACTGCAGCTGTAATGTGAGCTAGTTCTACAGTAGCTCTACAGCAGGATTTCAGCAGCTGCTCCCCCTAGTGTTTAAGAGTGGAAAATATTAAACTTTTTAATTTTTTTTTAGATTTTGCTCAATTAAAAACAAATAATATTTAAACAAAACATTAAAACATTAATACTTTACATTTTTTCAGTTATTGATTTTATTTTATTATTTTTTTATGACACCTTCCCTTTAATACATTCTTCATAAATGATTCATCAGGTTACAATATACTTAGGAGGAATAAGGTTCCCTAAGGACTAGGTACTGACTGGGCTAATTCCCAAGAAAAAAAATAAAAATCTCTAGTGAGGAACAAAAAGTTTTCAAAACACGTATGTCGCAGGAGGTAAATTCCTTCAAAGAAGTCAAGAAATAAGCTATACATTTGTTGAGGAGGTCTAAAAAAATAAACAAAATAACTCTGACACTATCCATACTATGCTAATTCTGTGTGCTTACTGTAAAAACGGGCTAACAATTAACTTTTTGATATGTGTATTTTCAAAGCAACATGAGGCAACTGACACCGTTCCAAACAAGCCATATAGTCAGTGCATCAGTCACAAAATCTGCCAAAATATGTGTCAAGGGAAACAGTTTTGAAAATATTGAGAATATGCCAAATACAGAGAACCAGCATTAGAAAGTAGGAACAGAAATCATCAACTGAAAAACCATGACAAGTTCCCACTGGCACTCAACAGGATTCACAACAGTATCCTTAAATAATGGCTTCAAAAGTACTACAAATGCAAAGTTTAAAAGTCATTTCATTGTTGTGAAAACCTTTAGTTTAAATGATTATTGTTCACCGAATAACACAAAAAGATATGGAATTTCTTTGGTCAGTTGAAGAAAATACTGTTACTTTATTATGTATTACTCTCCCATATGCATTAATGGTTATTGGAAATACTTCAGATGAAATGTAAACATCAGGTTATGCATAATGCAAGGCTGCTTTAGGCGATTGTTACAAAGGATTCAAACCAGTGATTTAGTATATAGTAGGCCAGAAATGAAAAAGAATTTATACTGCACGTCTGCAATTTCCGTATGATTCAATCCTTAAGTACAAGTATGATTACACATAACTTTATCTACATTACCGCTTCCATTTATTTTAAACAGATAATGACTAATCAGTGCAAATTCATGGTGTTTGGTTCTCGTCATTGCAAATATATCTAGTAGGGTTAAATCTCCTGCAATTTAGCAGGACAGGTCAAGTCACCAGAATACAGAACCCGCAGAGAACCAAGGTTAGAAGACAAAAGTGGTTTATTACTGCTTCTGACTTCTCCTTTGCCACCTATGTAGTGCTCTGCAAGTGGTATGCAACGATTGAAAGCATTGAAAGGAAATCAAATTCATCTGATCTCCTAAGAGTCAAATTTTGTCAAAAATATAAATATTTGAAAACACCTTCTAAAACAAATAAAAACTAATAAAAAAATAAAAATATTTTTTATTCAAAATTATTTTTATTAGTATAGCTAACAAAAAAATACACCATATTAACTAGGAGAATTCATCTAACAGGTTATTTGGTGTGAACTGTCTACAGTACAGATTTCTAGACTAGTGTCTTAAAAAATAAAAATTACACAGTAAAATTGCGTACTTTTAAAACTACAAGATGCACTTTTTGTCGAGATAACATTTTGCTAAAATGTTATTGTCTGCAGTCAGTAAGGCCAGCAGTGTGAGACCTCCCTGACTGTTTCCTTAAATCACTGGAGACAAGCACTTATGAATGCTCTACCTTATCATTGAGATGACAAAGCAGCTGCACAGTTCTCTCTTGATCATATGTAGTTAGTGCACAGGACAGGCTGAAGAAAAATAAAAGTCACATGTAGATAACAAGTTGATTTTCATTTAGCAGAATAGTCTTGGTTTCCCAAACTAAAGCTGTTCTCCTGCAACTCCACTTGCTACTCTTTTTCTGCAACATATAGAATACATACAGTTGCATCTCAATCAATTAGAATATCATCAAAATGTTAATTTATTTCAGTAATTCAATACAAAAAGGGAAACACATATATTATATAGAGTCATTACAAACAGAGTGATCTATTTCAAGTGTTTATTTCTGTTAATGTTGAGGATTACGGATTAAAGCCAATGAAAACCCCAAAGTCTCAGAAAATAAGAATAATTCCCACAAAATAGCTACAAAGGCTTCCTATGCATTTAAAATTGTCCCTTAGTCTGTTTCAGTAGGCTACACGATCATGGGGAAGACTGCTGACTTGACATGTCCAAAAGGCAGTCATTGACACACTCCACAAGGAGTTTAAGCCACAAAAGGTTATTGATAGAGAAGCTGACTGTTCCTAGAGTGCTGTATCCAAGCATATTATTGGAGAATTGAGTGGAAGGAAAAAGGGTGATAGAAAAAGGTGCACAAGCAACCGGGATAATCACAGCTTTGATAGGATTGTTCAGAAAAGGCCATTCAAAAATTTAGGGGAGATTCACAAGGAGTGGACTGCAGCAGGAGTCAGTGCTTTGAGCACTACCACACACAGATGTATCCAGGACATGGGCTACAACTGTCACATTCCTTGTGTCAAGCCACTCATGACCAATAGACAATGCCAGAAATGTCTTTCCTGGGCCAAAGAGAAAAAGAATTGGACAGCTGCTCCGTGGTCCAAGGTATTGTTTTCAGATGAAACTAAATTTCGCATTTAATTTGGAAACCAAGGTCCCAGAGTCTGGAGGAAGAGTGGAGAGGCCACAATCCAATCTGCTTGAGGTCTAGTGTGAAGTTTCAACAATCAGTGATGGTTTGGGGAGCCATGTCATCTGCTGATGTAGGTCGACTGTGTTTTATCAAGACCAAGGTCAGCACACCCGTCCACCAGGAATTTTAGAACATTTCATTCTTCCCTCTGCCGAAAGCTTTTTGGAGATGGAAATTTCATTTTCCAGTAGGACTTGGCACCTGTCCACATTGCAAAAAGTACCAATACCTGGTTTAATAACCACAGTATCACTGTGCTTGATTGGCCAGCAAATTCGCCTGACCTAAACCCCATAGAGAATTTAGGGGATATTGTAATGAGAAAAATGAGAGACACCAGATCCAACAATGCAGAAAAGCTGAAGGCTACTATCAAAGCAACATGGGCTTCCATAACACCTCAGCAGTGCCACAGGCTGATCTCCTCCATGCCACGCTGCATTGATGCAGTAATTCATGCAAAAGGAGCCCTGACCAAGTATTGAGGCATTTCCTGTACATATTTTTCAATAGGTGCCAACATTTATGAGTTTAAAATAATTTTTTCAGTTGGTCTTATATAATATTTTAATTTTCTGAGATAATGACTTTTGGGTTTTCATTGGCTGTAAGCCATAATCATCATCATTAATAGAAATAAACACTTGAAATAGATCACTCTATTTGCAGTGACTATATATAATATATATGTGTTTCCTTTTTGTATTGAATTACTGAAATAAATTAACTTTTTCATGATATAATTTATTGAGATGCACCTTGTTTGCTGACATTTGTAAACATGAAGGGCATAGGACACTAGTGAGACACAGGATAGTTTGACTTAAAATTTGCAATAGGCAATTCTAACAAGGGATTGCAATAACATAGGCAACAAGAGATGTAGGGAGCCTCTAACTAAATTTTGGGACCATTTAAAAAGATTCTGACTACCCTGATAAAACCTATGCACTCAGTGGAAAGCCTAAAAACAATTCCAAGGACAGTTTGCAATACACGCAGCAAGAGACATAGATGAGGGCCTCTGACTTAATTTTGGGATATTTTTAAAAAGACTCAGACTCATACTCTGGTACACCTTATGCACTCAGTGGAAGGCCTAGCAAGAATTCCAAGAACGAATTGTATATACACACAGCAAGAGATGAAATGGAGGGCCTCTGACTTAATTTTGAGACATTTTTAAAAATATTCAGACTCTTACCATAGTAATAGACATACATTACTGCTATGAAAAACATGCAAAAATTGAGATACTTAGGACACAAAAATGGCCTGTTTTATGTGAGTCAAACAGCCAATGGAAAGGTGACCTCTTTTCTGTTGAGTTCCTACCAAACTAATGCCTCTCTTTGGGTTAAAAAAAACCTACAATTTATGGGCAGAGAGGAACCTGCAAATGGAGAATTAAAATAGCCTAGTGATCAAGAGCAGGAGTGCTCAATCAGAAGGCATAACTCTGTAATCTAAGCCCACAAGAGACGTAGCAGAGAGACTCTGATTCAATTCCTGTACAATTTTAAAAATATTTTGAATCAGAGACTGGTTATTATCTGCCATCCAACCAACAACTTGTTTGCACTGTTTGGCCTTCAGGCATGGTGTCTCGCGCTCTCCTGCAATGTGGGACAGGAAGGTAGGTCTGTGGATGAGTGTGTTTTATGTGGCCCACAATCTCAACCTGTGCATGTGTTATTAGCTGCAGGTCCACTTCTCATCCATTACTGCACTTCTTCTGCAAATTAAATTACATATTAAGCTAATAACTGTATTAATAGAAAATAGAATCCAATATATGGAGCCTGGAGAACGTCTATTGGTTATAAGTTGCAGCAGCAAGCACTGTAAGGAAAGAAACCTTGCCTATATGCATATAATTGTAAACTATCTCATCTTCAGCAGCTAGCCCTACAGTAATAAAGCTTTCTCATAAAGCCTACGCACTAAGTGCAAGGGCTAACAAAAATTAGAAGGAGGCACTGCGATACACTGTGAAAGAGGCATAGAGGAGGGCCATAGAAAACATTTTTTTTACCATTTGGATGGAGTGGGACTCCTACACAGGTGAAGCTGATGCACTAAGTGCAAGGCCTGAAAAAATTAGGAGGAGGAGTAGGTCACAAGAAAGAAGACAGCAAGGACTGTATATCTTTGTTTGGGTGTGCTGTAGCTGTCCTGTTTCAAAAGTCAGCTTATGGGATCACCAGTGAGGTCCTCTGAATTAGGCCTCTTCAGGCCTAATCAAGATCGAGCGCTCAGAGAAAAGACCTGCATTCATGTGAGCATGATCAGTTTTCCGTTTATTCAGCCAAGGTACAGTTTATTTATACCATTTACAGATCAATGTGATATTGCAAAAAAGGCTTCTAACTGGACTTTACAAGTTGATCATATGACCTTTACGTTTTAGCAAAACAAAAAGGTAGAGTCATGCATATGAGATAAGAAGAACATTTAGCAGACAATAATAATCCTTGAGCTTGTTTCTTATTCCGAAGACTCCATAGTGACTATGAACTAACACCAGATATACTTACTAATGGAACAATAAAATATTTGATTATGAAGAAATAGAGAAACTATTAACCCTTCTATATCAATTTCCCCCTTTTGTAAATGGTATAACCTTCACTACAGGGTCAGTAGGCGTCCAAACAGGTAATGAAAAAAGGAAAGACCTCGCATCACCTCCCATAGGTGCTCAGGAGAAATGAAACAGTTACTAGAAGATTAACTCCGGCACACTAAAATTTCCAATAGACCAAAAATGAATGCAGTAGTTGGATATCAAAATCTTTTTCTTTTATTTTGTTAGTGCAAAACGTGAAAAAAAGTGCTGTACAATTGTCCGCCAGGTGTCGACGTTTCGGCTAACAAGCCTTCATCAGGTCGGACAGGCTTGACCAATACTGGAAAAATAGTCTGGTAAATATGTAGGATGATTTGCAATCATATAGAGACCTCCGTGTGGAGATAACATCTATGGGGTCCCTTGGTAATGCCGGTATACGGGATCAGGCCCTAAGGATATGTGTGGCTTCTAATGAGGAGATCTCAGTAATAGTATATGTCTTTTGTTGGAGCGTCCAGGTATTAGGAGAGTATGGCAACCAAGTAGAGATCAGGTAGCTCCGATTTGACTTAGGTGCTATGGTCCGGTGTGAGGTCCGTTGGACTCAAGTTAGTCTCTTGGGATTTATCAAGGGCAGCTCCTGTGATATTGAGACAGGGTCCACGGCTCATGCCAGGAATCAGGGGATTATGCCTAGTGACTTCAGTGGTATAGCCAGGAGGGAGGTCCGTAGGGTTAGTGATCATGAGAGAGTCATGTAAGGTGCAGCTCCTGTAGTATGGAGGCAGGGTCCAGGGCTCACGTTTACAATCAGAGTGATGAGTCTGATTGTTGCTTTAGCTAGTACCCTCAGAGGTATGGCCGGGAGGAAAGGTCCATGGGCATGGAGGGAATAGAGGTAGCTGACATGAGTCTGTGGTGCTGCAGAGGTGAATCACTCGTCCTGTGGATCCCACAGGACGAGCGATTCACCTCTGCGGCACCACAGACTCATGTCAGCTACCTCTATTCCCTCCATGCCCATGGACCTTTCCTCCAGGCCATACCTCTGAGGGTACTAGCTAAAGCAACAATCAGACTCATCACTCTGATTGTAAACGTGAGCCCTGGACCCTGCCTCCATACTACAGAATGGATCCCACAGGACGAGCGATTCACCTCTGCGGCACCACAGACTCATGTCAGCTACCTCTATTCCCTCCATGCCCATGGACCTTTCCTCCAGGCCATACCTCTGAGGGTACTAGCTAAAGCAACAATCAAACTCATCACTCTGATTGTAAACGTGAGCCCTGGACCCTGCCTCCATACTACAGGAGCTGCACCTTACATGACTCTCTCATGATCACTAACCCTACGGACCTCCCTCCTGGCTATACCACTGAAGTCACTAGGCATAATCCCCTGATTCCTGGCATGAGCCGTGGACCCTGTCTCCATATCACAGGAGCTGCCCTTGATAAATCCCAAGAGACTAACTTGAGTCCAACGGACCTCACACCGGACCATAGCACCTAAGTCAAATCGGAGCTACCTGATCTCTACTTGGTTGCCATACTCTCCTAATACCTGGACGCTCCAACAAAAGACATATACTATTACTGAGATCTCCTCATTAGAAGCCACACATATCATTAGGGCCTGATCCCGTATACCGGCATTACCAAGGGACCCCATAGATGTTATCTCCACACGGAGGTCTCTATATCCTTGCAAATCATCCTGCATATTTACCAGACTATTTTTCCAGTATTGGTCAAGCCTGTCCGACCTGATGAAGGCTTGTTAGCCGAAACGTCGACACCTGGCGGACAATTGTACAGCACTTTTTTTCACGTTTTGCACTAACAAAATAAAAGAAAAAGATTTTGATATCCAACTACTGCATTCATTTTTGGTCTATTGGAAATTTTAGTGTGCCGGAGTTAATCTTCTAGTAGGCGTCCAAACAGGAGCTGCTGGCTCATGGGCCTAGTACCCATTAGGGGTCTTACTACCACTTCACCCATCCACCCTCAGTGTGGACACCTACTCCCCATCAGCAGAGGCCATTTGGGGTCCGTAGTAAACTACAGAGCGTTCAATACTGGAACTCTTAGAACATACATTATTCCGTAGTTTAGGTAATGCATATATCAATGCTTTTACAGCTATATAAAGCAATAGACAGAACAACAATATTTGCATACAGGTTTGTATAATGCCAGAAACCCAACCTGCTAGGCCCTTAAACCAATTGTCTGGATTCATAAAAGAAAATGTATTTCCCCACCAGGAGTCCTTGTTGGCATCGTGCTCTTTTAACCATTTATCCCTAAGTTCACTTGTTTTCTGTATATCTGCTCTAACGTGGAGGTTGCCTGCAGGGTCAATGTAATGGCAACAGGCAGGACCAATTATTTGACACATTCCGCCGTCCTTTGCTGTCACAAAGTCTAGCACTATAGTATGCTGATTAGTGACTACAATTAATTGTTTTTGTATAGCATTGGTAGCATTAAGAATCTCAAGAACCCAAAAAATGTGATCATCCAGGTAGTCAGTGGACTCTACTAGCTTGTCCCACATTTGTATTAATACAACAGTTAATTGATTTTTCTCCTTCCATGTCCTCAGTAAGAGAAATATGGTGGCGAATGAGTTTATTATCCCAGTCCGTATTTAAAAGTTCGCTCAGTGTCTTTGTTTGGTGCAGCAACCCTGCTACACCTAGCAGGATAATTAGAAAAACTGTCATTCTGCCGGTGGAGTGACCTTTTTACAGTGACTGGCGTGGATCCAGGTGGGTTTTGCCTCAAGTTTCACTGAGGTGGATCTGGTCAGCTGGACTTGGAATGGGCCATCAAAGCGTGGATCTAGGCTCCTTCTCACGTGTCTGCGCACGACCACCCAATCACCAGGATTCAGCTGATGCACATCTGCACTTGCATTGGGATCTGGAATGGATGAAAATACATGTTTATGCACCACAAGTCTTTCCTGTAAGGCCTGGACATAGGCTGTCATAGTGCCGTGTTGCATCTGTAACACTTGTGGAAAGTACAGACCTGTTTTTGGGGCACTACCAAAAAGGACTTCAAAAGGAGACAAGCCTGTCTTTCTATTTGGAGTGTGTCTGACTGAAAAGAGTGCCAGGGATAAGCACTCTACCCAATTCTTTCCTGTCTCTGCCATGGCCTTTTGAATTTTTAGTTTGTGTCCCGTTTAATCTCTCTACTTTTCCACTTCTTTGCGGATGCTAAGGGGTATGGAATGCCTGCTCTATTCCCAGGGCCTGCATAATGTCCCTCATTATTTCTCCAGTGAAGTGTGTACCCCTGTCACTTTCTATGGCTTCTGGGATGCCATACCGACAGACTAGTTCCTTCATCAGTTTATCTGCAGTTGTTTTAGCATTTGCACATTTTACTGGATAGGCCTCAACCCATCCTGAGAAGAGATCTACATATACCAGGATGTATTCATACACTCCTACCTTGGGTAGTTGTATGTAGTCTATTTGCAGTTGTTGAAACTGGTAAAGCGGTCTGGGTGTTGCTTTCTTAGGGACTTTTACTGTTTTACCTGGGTTGTGCTGTGCGCAGATAATGCAGGATTGTACGTGTTTGGAAGCTACGTAACTGAAGCCAGGAGCGATCCAGAAGGCATTCACCTGGTTACACATGTGACTTTTTGAGGCGTGAGTGGGGCCATGTGTTGCTTGTGCCATCATAGGGAACAGGGACCTTGGTAAACACAATCTATCCTTACTTTCCCATACTCCATTTGAGTTCAGCCCAGCGCCCATTTTCTCCCAGTGTTCCTTCTCTGTTTGGGCAGCCTGATGCTGGAGGGATTTCAGGACATCCAGACTCACTGTGGCTGGGAATTGCTGGCTCCCTGCCACTATGCTCTGATCCCTAGGCCTCTTTGCCGCTGCTTTCGCAGCCGCATCCGCCCTTCTATTGCCCACTACCTCTAGTGAGTCACCTTTTGTGTGTGCTTTCACCTTTTTGATGCCAACCTGGACTGGTAACATTAGTGCCTCCATTAACCGTTTTACCAATTCTGCATTTTTAATATGCTTTCCAGCTGACGTAAGAAAAGCTTTACTTCTCCAGATAGGGCCAAAATCATGACAGATTCCAAATCCATAATTTGAGTCTCAATAAACATTAATTTTCCTACCTGATCCCGCTCTACACGCCTCAATGAGCGCTGTTAGCTCCGCCTCCTGCACAGACATGTGCGGCGGGAGTGGTTCAGCTCGGTTTACCTCATGTGAGGATACTACTGCATATCCAGTGTAGAATCTCCCATCCAGGTGGTATCTGGAGCCATCTACAAAAAACTCAAAATCTGCATTAGTAATAGGTGTATCATAGACATGTGGAAAACCTGCTGTCTCCTGACTCATCAGCTCTATACAGTCATGTTCATGCGTCATGTCAAAGTATTCATCCTCACTTGCTACCATTGTCACCAATTCCCCCTTTTCTGAATCTACTGGCAAAAGGGTGGCTGGATTCAGAACATTGCACCTCTTGAGGGTGACATACTCAGGAATCAGAAGGGCACATTCAAGTCTGAGCTGTCTGGCCATAGACAGGTGTTTCGGTTGGACTTGCACAAGTATAGTATGGATGTCATGTGGGGAGTAAATTGTTAAGGGAAATGTCAATGTGATCTCACAAACTTTCCCTAGCAGTACTGCAGCAGCTGCTACAGCATGGACACACGTGGGACACCCTCTCACAACTGGGTCCAATCACGCTGAGTAGTAAGCTATTGGTCTTTGTTTGTCACCATGTTGCTGTGTGAGGACGGCTGATGCATGCCCTCCCTGTTCTGTGCAAAACAAGAAAAATGGTTGATCGTAATTTGGAATACCTAGGGCCGGGGCCGATACAATGAGTAGTTTAAGGGAATGGAAGGAATCAATAGCTTCCTGAGCAGAGTTGAGCGCAGTTCGCGGTTCGAGGTTCTCCAGTTCGCGGCTCGAATGATTTTGGGGGCTGTTCTAGATCGAACTAGAACTCGAGCTTTTTGCTAAAGCTCGATATTTCTAGATACGTTCGAGAATGGTTCTAGCAGCAAAAAGACAAGCTAATTACTAGCTGGCTTTCCACTGTAATAGTGTAAGTCACTCTGTGACTCACACTATTATGAAATTTCAGCGTATAGTGTGCGGGAACAGCGCATTCAGATCACTGCTGTTTGGATAATGGCAATCGCCATTTATTTATTTGTTTCCCTTGTCTTCCTTCCCTAAGCGCGCGCGTGTAGTGGGGCGGGCCAGTATGTCAGCCAATCCCAGACACACACACAGCTAAGTGGACTTTTAGCCAGAGAAGCAACGGCATGTGTGATAGGATGTCCATGTCACATGTCCCTGCATTATAAAAACGGACATTTTCCTCAAGCACGCCATTATCTGCCTTCTGCGTCTTGGTGTCAGTCACCGCTGGCGTAGCTCCTGTCTCCGATACTGCTGTGTACACTCTATACACAATGCTATACAGAATAGGGATAGAAGTTTCTTTCAGCCCTTGTAAGGGCTAATACCGGCAGGGTCAGAGCCATAGGCGACAGTCAGGGCCGTGAAAACAGATTTTAACAGCTACACAAGATGACAGCGTCTGTGTAGCTAAGGTCAGGGATTTCCTCGCTGCATTTCCCCATTAGAAAGGAATAGAAAGGGAGGCTTCCTTTCCTGTACCCAGACCTACAACCCTGCCACTGTACCCTCCTGCCCTTTGCACACTCAAACTCATTGTTACTAAGCCATTATACTAGCAAACACTGAGGAAACTTAGTGATATCCTAAACGTGGCTGTTGGACTTCTGTATTGTCCCACTAGTGCAAAGATATTTGCAGCACGTCTGCCTGCATTGCAGACTCAAACTCATTGTTACTAAGCCATTATACTAGCAAACACTGAGGAAACTTAGTGGCATCCTAAACGTGGCTGTTGGACTTCTGTATTGTCCCACTAGTGCAAAGATATTTGCAGCACGTCTGCCTGCATTGCACACTCAAACTCATTGTTACTAAGCCATTATACTAGCAAACACTGAGGAAACTTAGTGGCATCCTAAACGTGGCTGTTGGACTTCTGTATTGTCCCACTAGTGCAAAGATATTTGCAGCACGTCTGCCTGCATTGCACACTCAAACTCATTGTTACTAAGCCATTATACTAGCAAACACTGAGGAAACTTAATGGCATCCTAAACGTGGCTGTTGAACTTCTGTATTGTCCCACTAGTGCAAAGATATTTGCAGCACGTCTGCCTGCATTGCACACTCAAACTCATTGTTACTAAGCCATTATACTAGCAAACACTGAGGAAACTTAGTGGCATCCTAAACGTGGCTGTTGAACTTCTGTATTGTCCCACTAGTGCAAAGATATTTGCAGCACGTCTGCCTGCATTGCACACTCAAACTCATTGTTACTAAGCCATTATACTAGCAAACACTGAGGAAATTTAGTGGCATCCTAAACGTGGCTGTTGAACTTCTGTATTGTCCCACTAGTGCAAAGATATTTGCAGCACGTCTGCCTGCATTGCACACTCAAACTCATTGTTACTAAACCATTATACTAGCAAACACTGAGGAAACTTAGTGGCATCCTAAAAGTGGCTGTTGGACTTCTGTATTGTCCCACTAGTGCAAAGATATTTGCAGCACGTCTGCCTGCATTGCACACTCAAACTCATTGTTACTAAGCCATTATACTAGCAAACACTGAGGAAACTTAATGGCATCCTAAACGTGGCTGTTGAACTTCTGTATTGTCCCACTAGTGCAAAGATATTTGCAGCACGTCTGCCTGCATTGCACACTCAAACTCATTGTTACTAAGCCATTATACTAGCAAACACTGAGGAAACTTAGTGGCATCCTAAACGTGGCTGTTGAACTTCTGTATTGTCCCACTAGTGCAAAGATATTTGCAGCACGTCTGCCTGCATTGCACACTCAAACTCATTGTTACTAAGCCATTATACTAGCAAACACTGAGGAAATTTAGTGGCATCCTAAACGTGGCTGTTGAACTTCTGTATTGTCCCACTAGTGCAAAGATATTTGCAGCACGTCTGCCTGCATTGCACACTCAAACTCATTGTTACTAAGCCATTATACTAGCAAACACTGAGGAAACTTAGTGGCATCCTGAAAGTGGCTGTTGGACTTCTGTATTGTCCCACTAGTGCAAAGATATTTGCAGCACGTCTGCCTGCATTGCACACTCAAACTCATTTGTTACTAAGCCATTATACTAGCAAACACTGAGGAAACTTAGTGGCATCCTAAAAGTGGCTGTAGGACTTCTGTATTGTCCCACTAGTGCAAAGATATTTGCAGCACGTCTGCCTGCATTGCACACTCAAACTCATTGTTACTAAGCCATTATACTAGCAAACACTGAGGAAACTTAGTGGCATCCTAAACGTGGCTGTTGGACTTCTGTATTGTCCAACTAGTGCAAAGATATTTGCAGCACGTCTGCCTGCATTGCACACTCAAACTCATTGTTACTAAGCCATTATACTAGCAAACACTGAGGAAACTTAGTGGCATCCTAAAAGTGGCTGTTGGACTTCTGTATTGTCCCACTAGTGCAAAGATATTTGCAGCACGTCTGCCTGCATTGCACACTCAAACTCATTGTTACTTAGCCATTATACTAGCAAACACTGAGGAAACTTAGTGGCATCCTAAAAGTGGCTGTTGGACTTCTGTATTGTCCCACTAGTGCAAAGATATTTGCAGCATGTCTGCCTGCATTGCACACTCAAATTCATTTGTTACTAAGCCATTATACTAGCAAACACTGAGGAAACTTAGTGGCATCCTAAAAGTGGCTGTAGGACTTCTGTATTGTCCCACTAGTGCAAAGATATTTGCAGCACGTCTGCCTGCATTGCACACTCAAACTCATTTGTTACTAAGCCATTATACTAGCAAACACTGAGGAAACTTAGTGGCCTCCTAAAAGTGGCTGTTGGACTTCCATTAGTGCCCCACTGGTGCCAAGGTATTTCTAGCACCTCTGCATGACACCCTCCTGCTCTGTTTTTAATAAGCTATAATGATAGCAAAAAATGCTGCCATTTAGTGGCATACAAGAAGTGGCTGTTGTACTCCATTAGTGCCCTACTGGTGCAAATCTATGTGCAGCACCTCTGCATGACACCCTCCTGCTCTGTTTTTAATAAGCTATAATGATAGCAAAAAATGCTGCCATTTAGTGGCATACAAGAAGTGGCTGTTGTACTCCATTAGAGCCCCACTGGTGCAAATCTATGTGCAGCACCTCTGCATGACACCCTCATGCACATTTTGCTACGCTAATTTTATAGCAAACTCAGGGAATTCCTTGCTGCATTTGATCATTCGGAGGGATAGAAAGTGTGGCTTCCTTTACTGTCCTGGTACCCACAGAACACGGCCACTGTACCCACCTGTCCAATTTGGCCACGCTATTTAATTTGCCCAAAGAGCTGACTCTTTTTCTGCCTTCCTAAAATTGTCTGTAATGCTAAGTTAGTGTTCCTTTGCTGCCAAGCAAGGTACAACACATGTGCATTCTACACTCCTTTCCATTTCTGGAATGCAATTATTAACTTCAGGTAGTCCAGCCAATCTGTGACGAAGGTGCAGGTGTGGATATAATGTAGCCTGCATCCAATGCTGGTTTTCTCGATGTCTGACAGCTCAACAATACCATCTGTTTCCACTTCCAAAACAAGTGATGACCTGCCAATCACACTCCCTGTTGCGTGTAAAGGGGTGGAAGTTCAGTGTGAAAAGCCATGTGAGACTGCTGTCCCCACAGTCACAGAGGATGAAGAGCACGCAGATGCACTTGATGGGGCAGGCGGTGGTTGCACAGGCACGCTAGGCCGCATTGTAGCACAGTGAAATTCACATTGCGACTTATGCTTCATTTTAAGTCGTGTACAGGGTGGGCTCCCCAGTATGCAGCAAAACCAGGCAACAGGAAAAGGACTCTAGTCAGTTGGGTTGATAAATGATTGTTTAACTTTACCAAAACAAACAATAAAAACCATGCATACAATTTAAATAATTGAACAATCTATTCTGTTGCCTACTACCTGCTAATCCCTCTGCGTAGCAGTAATTGTGTGTTTGTGCATGTGTGTGTGTGTGTGTGTGTGTGCGAACACGACTTACCATTGCCGCATCACAAGAGCTTCCAAGTTATCTACCTAAACATAGACAAAACACATTACCCCCCCTGAATACCCTTTTTAGCTGAAGCCTCACAGATAAGGCAGATGATAGCAGTGTGAATGCAAACCACACAGCTCTGCAACACAGTCATGGAAATCTTGAAAAGCAACAGTCAATGCAAACATGTGTCACTGTCCCTCTATGATTTAAACTGTACGTGACAATTTGACAGTGCAGAGGCAGCAAGTCTTATTGTCTATATAGGCGGCCTACCCAGAACAGATATGTGTTTTGCTAATAAAACAAAGTGTTGCGTGCCCGCATTATTGTCTGGGCACAGCCTACCGTACCCGGGTACTATGATGTCCAGTTGCCAGAAATACAGACTTTACGCTCCTTTCACAGTAAGCAGTATGGACAGCACCGTAAAAATGTTGGTCTGTTGCACAGGATGCTGCTCACTGGCGTTACGGTACTCCTCACCAAACTCCACAATGACTCCCCTCACAATTGAATGAAGTGTTTCCGCGGTGGCTCCGTGCTGTAACACACACCTTTAGCTTTTCTTTCTGTTCATAGACAGCATCTCCAAGTCCACACCCGAAGAGCAATTTCTCCTCCACGTCTAAGTGTGGAGAGGCAGCTAGTGCGCATGCGTGTGCAGATTTACCCCAGCCGCAGCCTAACTACAGTGTTTCGCCTAGTGAGTATGCTCAGCCTGACTGTGCCATTCCTGAGGCTAAGTCTTCATTTCGGGATACAGCGCATGCTCCCACACTTATTGCGAAAAGCCTCTTTGCACAGGTACTTGCTCTCCGTGCCGGGTCTAAGTCCTGTGTTGTGCCTAGACACCATGCTAAAGCTGATAGTCTTTTTTCAGAGACTGTATTTCATGCTACTGAGCATGCTCAGGCACTTACTGCATCAGAGACTTGGTCCGGTAATGAACTCTTTGGCCCTGCCCCTGATGTGGGGGGCCCATATAGACCACAGGGCATCAGGTGTCCTGACGATGTGGCCAGGCCACTCCCAAATGGCTTGCAGAGGCCCGCCCCTATGACTTGTCACCTCATTATTGATGGTCAGACGATGACTGGTGAGGTGTTTGTGTCGTGGCAGCCATGAGGTCATTATTGAAGTTGCGGTTCCAAATAGGATGCTATTTATGCCCCTCATGATGTGTCACTCTGCTTTTGTCTCCAGGAGGTGCATTGTGGTCCACCCTGGTTTGGGGCGGACCCAGGTTATAAAACGGGCTGGAGCCAACAAGGAGGTGCACAGTCTTCTATTATGCTCCGAAAGAGCACACCTCCATGTGTTGAACCCATTGCGGCTTTAGGCCAGAGGTAGGCAGGGATACGGCGTCGATGCAGGCCGCCACCACAGTTGGTAACGCAGAACGGTTAAGACCAGCTCCTGTCCTACCATTCCTGCTTGTGCAGCCCAGTGGCATTAACAGGCCTGCTGCTGCTGATGCGCCTGCTGTCCACAGGTGTGGCCCCAATGCACACGGTCAGCGTACTCAATGGCCCCTGTGATGTTAACAGGGAGTTCCTGGGCTGGGTGGGCGTGTGGACCCTGTGACGCTAACAGGGCTCCAAGTCTCCAGATCCGAGTGGCGTCTAACTCGGTTCAGGCTACTATTAGTTTCATAGCCACACAGCTCTGTATCCTCCACCTAACCTTCCAGTTGCCAACCTCTCCTTTTCCATCTGGGAGCACGGTGGACACTGACTGCTGATGGGGATATATACCTTTCTCTTTCGTTTCTTATTAATTTTCGTTATATAGCGGTAACATAGTATATATTACCTTATCCAAATCTGCCAGTCCCACCGTAACAGATGTTGTTTCTTCAGCAAATGTTACTTTTGCTTAACCACCAAACCTATGGACAAAAACTTTTTTTCCCTTTCCAACACACCTGTTCCCCTTTCCACCAGCATCTGTCCTTTTTCAACTCATTTTGTATATGACCAAAAGTGTAACTCTGCAGGGACACCGTACTCAATGCCATCTCAGCACAGCAGCCAGCCCTCGGTACCTCAGATGTGGACAAGTAAAAGACCATTTCCTCCTATCCATGACAAAACGTTGAGATTCACTCTGTGCAGCACTGGTGTTTAGTGGAAAAGCACATCTAAGATTGCGTACCACCTTCTGCAGATACTCCTGTATACTTGCGTCCCTTTCTATGGCAGGAATTATTTCGTCAAATTTTGTCTTGTACCAGGGATCTAACAGTGTGGCAACCCAGTAGTTAGCATTACTTCGAATTCAAACAATCCGAGGGTCATGTTGTAGGTAGTGCAGCAAGAAGGCGCTCATGTGTCTTGTGCATCCAGGAGGACCAAGTCCTTGGTGTGTTGGTGGCAGAGAGGTGAGAATCGTGCATCCTTCCTCTGCCCTCTCCCCCCAACCTCGCACAACCGAAATGTGAGCAAGCTCTCACTCATCTGCTGAGTCTTCTATGCCCATTGCCAGTTCGTCCTCCATTTCTTCATGGGCTCCTGCACCTTCCTCAACACTTTTTGCTGATACTATGCGCCCTTGTTAATCCCTCTCCCCCACCATGACTGCCGCCTAGGTGCCGCTGACCATCTGGACCTCGTAGATCTTGTTATCCCTTCCGCATATGACTCCTCCTGTACTTCCTCCCCTTCCTCTTGTCCCAACACCTGACTCCGAATAATGCTTACAGTGTGCTCCATCATGTAGAAGATGACCAGAATTGTCACGCTGAGAATGGCATTGCCAGTGCTAAACATCTTCGTCGACATTTGTAAACTGTGTAGAAGGGTGCATAGGTCCTTGATCTGACACCACTCCAGCAGCGTGATCTGCACCACCTCTGGATCAAGTTAGGCCAGGCTATATGTCATAACATATTGCAGCAGGGTTCGGCGGTGCTGCCACAAACGCTGCAACATGTGCAGATTCAAATTCCTGTGTGTCGGCACATCGCATTTCAGGCGTTTAACCACCAGACCTAAAGACTTCTTTAGCGACGAAAGTTGTTGAGCTGCTGTGTGCGAACAATGGAAGTGAGCACATAGCGAGCGTGCCCGCTGCACAAGGCCATGTAGGCCGGGATGGTGTTTTAAAAATTGCTGGAGAATTAGATTCAACACGTGAGCCATACAAGGCACGTGTGTCAAATTGCCCTGACGATGGCCCGCAGCCAGGTTTGCATCATTGCCGCACACTGCGGTAAGTCATCAACGGAGTACGCTCCGTCAATTTGTACTCCGGTCGCCAGGTGACAACGTGTTCCTTTCATGCATAGTGCTGATGATGGGAGAGAAGTTGATGCCAGTGGCGCAGGTGAACGCAGGTTATGCTCACCCACTGGGCTGCATTACCTTGACAGATGCAGAATCTCTGGCTAAATGTAGGTGGTGGGTATCTCACAGATGAAGTACCATCATTCAGCTACAACCAATGGGAAGACACCACACCCTTTTTTATGCCCATCCTGTCTGCAGACCACTGCCAGACATAGCTATGAACCTCTGGTTACTTTTACCCCCAGTTCAGTTTTATGATTTTGTGTGCTTGTTACCTGACTACTTTTCCTGCTTGCTGTTTACGTACCTTGTTGGTCGATCCGCATTTCACCTCTGCTTGTTTTCTGATTAAGTCCTGGCCGTCCCATTCTGTTCCTGTTCCTCAATTAATGTTTTGTCCCTGCCTGACTACTATTCTCTGGAACTGCAGCCTTCCACAGGTATTGATCACCTTGGGCCCTGTGTAATTCCTAATCCCTGTATAGGGGTTGAAGGGTTTCAGGGTTCTGGAGGTCCTGCTTGGTGAGTGGCTTCCCTCTAGCCTATCCTTTACAGCCCATTTGAGTGTGTGGATTAAGGAAGGCGTTACACCGTGCCCTCTGCAGAAGGCCATGTAGGCCAGGATAGTGCTTTAAAAATTGCTGGACAACCAGGTTCAACACGTGAGCCACACAAGGCACGTGTGTCACATTGTCATGGCGAAGGGCCGCACCCATGTTTGCATCATTGTCACACCCGGCCTTCCCTGGCTGCTGGTTAAGTGGAGACAACCATTGATGAAACTTGGTCTCCAGAGCTAACCGTCCACAACTTCTCAGCGGTGTGACTCACATTTCCCATACATTTCAAAGTAAACATTTGACCGCATGATGGCATTGAGCTCTGCTGCCAGCATAGTAAGGAGGTGTGTGGTATTCCTTGTGCGCAGTTACAAGGAAGGATGCCCTGACCATACAGGGTTTGGGCCGAGGTGAAGGACCCACACGAGGTTGAGGAGCCAGAAGCAGTGTATTAACTTCTACATACAGAGGAAGGATTGATACAACTCGTGGGGACAGCAAGACTTGTACAGCAGACCCTTCTCCATCTCTCCCCATAGTAACCCATTGCCCAGTCAGCGACATGTAACACCCCTGTCCATGCTTACTGGGACAAGTATCTGTGGTGAAATGCACCCTGTCACACAGTTTGTCAAAGAAGCAGTGATGTTTGGTACGACATGCTGGTGTAGCGCGTGCACGCCTTTGTTGGAGAAGGAGTGGCGCCTGGGCATCGGCTCTTGGGGCACTGCGATGGGCATAAGGTCTCGAAAATCCTCGGTTAAAAAGGTTGGAAAGGTAGCATTTTGGTAGCCAACAGTTTGCAGATGCTGAAAGTCAACCTCTAAGCCATGTCATGCCCTTCTAAAAGCATGTAAAACACAGCAAGGGGACTCCAACCACAGTCTCCCTCGTTTCCATTAATTGGGCCACACACACCCCACTTAACTGGCATCAGTTGACCCCCCTTTTCAAAATGAAAAAGATGCTTTGCATGAAGCACTCTCAAAAATACGCATGCCTTTCACCTCCCCCCCCCTGGATGACCCAGGGGAAGAAAAGTCCTCTGAGAGCCATGACTTGTTTATCTTGGTTCTTTTAGAAACACAGCGAGGGGACTCCAACCACAGTCTCCCTTGTTTCCACTAATTGGGCCACACACACCCCACTTGACTGGCATCAGTTGACCCCCCTTTTCAAAATGAAAAAGATGCTTTGCATGAAGCACTCTCAAAAATACGCATGCCTTTCACCTCCCGTGGATGACCCAGGGGAAGATATGTCCTCTGAGAGCCATGACTTGTTCATCTTGGTTCTTTTACAAACACAGCGAGGGGACTCCAACCACAGTCTCCCTCGTTTCCACTAATTGGACCACACACACCCCACTTGACTGGCATCAGTTGACCCCCCTTTTCAAAATGAAAAAGATGCTTTGCATGAAGCACTCTCAAAAATACGCATGCCATTCACCTCCCCTAGATGACCCAGGGGAAGAAAAGTCCTCTGAGAGCCATGATTTGTTCATCTTGGTTCTTTTAGAAACACAGCGAGGGGACTCCAACCACAGTCTCCCTCGTTTCCACTAATTGGGCCACACACCCCACTTGACTGGCATCAGTTGACCCCCCTTTTCAAAATGAAAAAGATGCTTTGCATGAAGCACTCTCAAAAATACGCATGCCTTTCACCTCTCCTGGGTGACCCAGGGGAAGAAAAGTCCTCTGAGAGCCATGACTTGTTCATCTTGGTTCTTTTACAAACACAGCGAGGGGACTCCAACCACAGTCTCCCTCGTTTCCACTAATTGGGCCACACACACCCCACTTGACTGGCATCAGTTGACCCCATTTTCAAGATGAAAAAGATGCTTTGCATGAAGCACTCTCAAAAATACACGTGCCTTTCACCTCCCCTGGATGACCCAGGGGAAGAAAAGTCCTCTGAGAGCCATGACTTGTTCATCTTGGTTCTTTTTTCAAAAGCGAGGGGACTCCAACCACAGTCTCCCTCGTTTCCACTAATTGGGCCACACACACCCCACTTGACTGGCATCAGTTGACCCCCATTTTCAAGATGAAAAAGATGCTTTGTATGAAGCACTCTCAAAAATACGTGTGCCTTTCACCTCCCTTGGCTGAGCCAGGGGAAGAAAAGTCCTCTGAGAGCCATGACTTGTTTATCTTGGTTCTTTTAGAAACACAGCGAGGGGACTCCAACCACAGTCTCCCTCATTTCCACTAATTGGGCCACAGACACCCCACTTGACTGGCATCAGTTGACCCCCCTTTTCAAAATGAAAAAGATGCTTTGCATGAAGCACTCTCAAAAATACGCATACCTTTCACCTCCCGTGGATGACCCAGGGGAAGATATGTCCTCTGAGAGCCATGACTTGTTCATCTTGGTTCTTTTACAAACACAGCGAGGGGACTCCAACCACAGTCTCCCTCGTTTCCACTAATTGGGCCACACACACCCCACTTGACTGGCATCAGTTGACCCCCCTTTTCAAAATGAAAAAGATGCTTTGCATGAAGCACTCTCAAAAATACGCACGCCATTCACCTCCCCTAGATGACCCAGGGGAAGAAAAGTCCTCTGAGAGCCATGACTTGTTCATCTTGGTTCTTTTAGAAACACAGCGAGGGGACTCCAACCACAGTCTCCCTCGTTTCCACTAATTGGGCCACACACCCCACTTGACTGGCATCAGTTGACCCCCCTTTTCAAAATGAAAAAGATGCTTTGCATGAAGCACTCTCAAAAATACGCATACCTTTCACCTCTCCTGGGTGACCCAGGGGAAGAAAACTCCTCTAAGAGCCATGACTTGTTCATCTTGGTTCTTTTACAAACACAGCGAGGGGACTCCAACCACAGTCTCCCTCGTTTCCACTAATTGGGCCACACACACCCCACTTGACTGGCATCAGTTGACCCCATTTTCAAGATGAAAAAGATGCTTTGCATGAAGCACTCTCAAAAATACACGTGCCTTTCACCCCCCCTGGATGACCTAGGGGAAGAAAAGTCCTCTGAGAGCCATGACTTGTTCATCTTGGTTCTTTTTTCAAAAGCCAGGGGACTCCAACCACAGTCTCCCTCATTTCCACTAATTGGGCCACACACACCCCACTTGACTGGCATCAGTTGACCCCCATTTTCAAGATGAAAAAGATGCTTTGTATGAAGCACTCTCAAAAATACGTGTGCCTTTCGCCTCCCTTGGCTGAGCCAGGGGAAGAAAAGTCCTCTGAGAGCCATGACTTGTTCATCTTGGTGAACATTAGTCTGTCCACATTATCAGTGGACAGATGCATGTGCTTAGCTGTCAGCACACCCCCAGCAGCACTGAGGACATGTTCCGAGAAAACGCTGGCTGCGGAACACAACAAGATCCCCAAGGCGTACGTGGTGAGCTCAGGCAATTTATCCAGATTGGAAGCCTAAAATAAGCAGGGCTCAAGTTGCACAGTAATGGCATCGACGTTCCCTTGCATATACTCATATCTGTGGCTCCTCCTCTTTTTCCTTGTCCAGCTCCTTTGTTTTCGCATGAGTATATGTCCTTGTCACTTTCCCATGTGTTTGTGTTGTGTTGTGAGTTGTTTGTCCCCTTTTGGACACCTTTGAGGGTGTTTTCTAGGTGTTTTTATGTGTTTGTGATTGCCTGCCATTGTTTCCTATGCGGTTCGAGTTCGGTTCGTCGAACGTTCGCCGAACTGAACTCAAACGAGACCTCCATTCGACGAACCGAACTCGAGCCGAACCGCGACTGGTTCGCTCATCTCTATTCCTGTGTGAGGTCAAAGGGGTCAGATGACAGATAATCATAGAGGGGTTGCATCATTTGCGAGGCAGACCTTATTCAAGGCCTGCAGTATGACACTAAGCCCAAAAAGGTGCACAGTTGCCGGTGGGACCTGGGTAAGGAGAGATTTTGGACTGCTTGTTTTCTCTCCTCAGTCAGGTGTTTTGTACTTTCAGAGATACAGTGACCCAAAAATGTTACCTTTTGCTTACAGTACTGTAATTTTTCACGTGAAACTTTGCAACCATTCTCTGCCAGAAAACACAGCAAAGAAATTGTGGCTTCCTTGCAGGACGTCTGGTCTGGACAGCAGAGCAAAAGGTCATACACATACTGCAATAGCGTAACCTGTGGATGAGGCGGTTGCCACTGTTCCAGAATTCCTGCCATAGCTGTAGAATAAATGGTAGGTGAATTCATTCCTCCTTGCGGGAGGACTGTCCACATGTACTGTTTCCCTTCATGTGTGAAGGCAAAAAGATACTGACAGTCAGGGTGTAGAGGCACAGAGAAAAATGCATTTGCCAAATCAATTACTGTAAAACATTTGGAGGTCCCTGGGATTTGTGACAGTAATGTATGTGGGTTTGGAACAATAGATGTTACAATCTCAGTGACAGCATTGACAGCTCTCAAATCATGCACCATTCTGTACGTGTCAGGGGAACCTTTGGGCCCTTTTTTCTTGATTGGATACAAGGGAGTGTTACAGGGGGAGGACCTTTGTACTAGAGCCCCTGCCTGCACATATTCTCTTATATCTCTGGTCAGGGCCATTGATTTGGCTGGGCTTAAGGGATACTGTTTTAAACAAGGAGGAGTGGAGCCTTCTTTTAATTTTATCATGACTGGGGGAATAGGAAGCCGACCAACATCAGTTTTTCCCTTTGCCCATACAATGTCTGGAACTTGTTGCATTGCTATGTCTTCACTAGTTCTGGTATCGGACACTCTCGCAGATTTGGACATGTACACCATTGCTGCAATCTTGCACAAGTGTTTGTCAGAGAGGGGACTTGTGACTGTAATACCTTCTGGGGTGTATTGTATGGTAGCCTGGATACCACTTAATACATCAGCCCCCAACAAATTCATAGGAGTATTTTCACTAACAATAAGCTTTGTGAGAATTTCCTGTCTATCTTGTAATTTCAGCTTCATCTGTTTTGTCAAGGGAGTTTCAGACACCAATCCCTCCACCCCAACACACTCCACAGTCTTGTCAGTAATCATGTCTGGCTTTATCAGGTCTTTATGTACCACAGTTCCAGCTGCCCCAGTGTCAATTAAAAATTCTGCCTCTTTCCCCCCTGGCATTGTTATGGTCGTAAGTAAGGTGGGACCAGGTCCTGAGGGAACAAAAACAGGGTACACATTTTTCACCGGGTTGCCAGTTTCCTAGGTCAGAGGCAAAGGAGGAGGGAGGCAAAGAGATGAGTCAGTCTGCTCCCTCTCCTTTTTGCAGTTTTTGCACTGTCTGTCTGGCATAATGTCCATTCTGTCCACAATTCCAGCACTGTACGGTCGCTAGGTCACCTGGTGCCCCCCTCTCTGCTTCCACTGTCTTCCTTGTGCTCTAGCATACATAACTGGTCGCTTGCATTTTGTCAGTTCAACCCCCTTAGCTACGTGCAGAAGGTCTGTTGGGTCCATGTTTCTCCACTCAGGTCTGGCTGTCTGTACTGCTTCTCGTAAAAACTTATTCATACCGTCAATGAATGCATTCACCAATATTTTGATTTCAAGGTCGTTTCTTGCACTGTACCCATGTCTGTCCACTTCAGCTATAACCTCCCAAAGTACGTCTCTATACTCTCCCCTTTTTGCTGTGTCATGTCAGTCATCAGTACAGACTGCTCTGTTTGTTTCTTTGTAGCCCATCCTTTCAATGCCTCACAGTACGTCATTCCAGACTTCTCAGACTGAACATCCATGATCCATGATTGATCCTTTATCATATCAGTATGTGATTTAATTATGTGTCCCAACACGTCACCTGCCTTTGCAGTCACCAAACTCTCGAGGTCTGCCAAAGTGCATTTATAAGTTGCCTGTATTGTCTGTATTTGCCTGTAAAATGGGAAAGGTTGGTTTTCCGGGTCAGGTAACTGTTTCAACATAGCTAGCTGGTCAGAGGGGCTCCAGGGGTAATTTTCCTGTGTCTGTCTGATTCTTGTGATCTTTCTAGGTCGGGATGTATCTGATTTTTTTGTACTGGTCCCAGAGCATTCTTTCCTTTCCTCACCATCAGAGTAATGTCCAGCTTCCTCCCCAAAACTCAATTCCTTCACTACCTCTGTCTCAGTGTCAGCGTCCTCTGTCATCACATGTGATCTGGTTCGAACAGGATTTAGTGCAATCCGCTTAGGGCGAGTAACATTATACGTAGCACAAGTACCTCTCCAGTCTGGGTTTTTCTGACTACAATGTTTACAAGTCCATTCATCTGGTCTGGGTTTCTGATCATGTGAAGGTGGGGCGGTAACAGTCACAGTTTTTGCTTTTGGTGCATTAAAACATTCATAATACACCTTATGTCCCGCTGTGGTCTCTTTATATCCACAATGCTGCATCTCTTCAGCCACACGACACCATTTATTTACTTGTTGCTCTACTCTCTTGTCTTTTATCCAACCTCTCTTTTCTTCCCTGAATCTGTGCCCTTTCTCAACATCCAAACATCCGTACTCTGGCATGTCTGCCTTTTTGAGTATCGGTCTGACATTTTTCACTGCTTCCTTGCCTTCCCTTTCTTGCACTATCTGTTTGGCTGTTTTGGATCCTGCTGGAGCCCCACGCTGCACACTGAGCAAGTTGCCCATGGCTTCAACTTATTCCCACACAGCCTACCTTTCTGCAAATGCCCTCTCAGTGTCCCTGGACTTTGTCAACAGGCCACACTTCTCCTGGCAAGTCAGAATGGGCTCTCAAGTTGTAGCTGGAAGGCTAAGTCAGCACTCTCACCTGCTACACTTGCAGGGTGTATTGGGAAGGGTTAAAAACACCTCTCATCCAATAGACCAGACGACTAAAGCAGGAAGGACCAGGTGTGATAGTCCTCTCACCTACTAGACCACCTCCATGTAAGTGCGAAGGCCACACTGCTCTCTAACCCACTTAGACCTGTGCAGTTGGGTACCCCATGCTGGTCCTTTATAAAGTATTCCAGCAACGAACGTAAACTAGAGTTAAGCCAAAACAATCCTCAGAGCTGACTTCTTACAGAGAGCAGAAGACAGAAAATCGCGCAGCGCCTCACTTGCCCCTCCCAACAGAAAAGCAACAGCAGACTCAGTTTGTTGAGCAAGAGTCTTATCTCAAAAGAATTCTTCATCCAGACTTTTCAAGACATCCAACTTTCCTAATACCCACTGGTATACACAATCCTAGCAGAAAATTGAGACTACTTATATACCTTCACAGCACTAATATTCTACTCACATGTAAATAAAATTATCTAAACCGCTCTTGACACTGATGGGAAAAAAAATACATATGTCAGGTATCCACTCAAATACT